>NW_027204826.1:1312500-1825000 GCF_024711535.1 Dipodomys merriami | reverse complement strand
CTTTCCCTCCCCACCCCCCACCCCAAAAAAGGGAAGGAATATTATCAGAAAAACTAGTTAGTTAGGGAGCCTTCATGGTCAGCCAAGGAAAGAGAAATATCCTAGGTCCTAGTGTCTTATTACACAGTACATTAAAATGTGCATTATAGATAGCCAACCACAATTCCATAGCTTAGAAATTTCAATCTCTTCTCCTCCCTCATATATTTACATATATATATATATATACATATATATGTATATATATACATATATGTATTTCTTTTTGGGTCTGGTCGTGGGGCCTGAACTCTGGGCCTGGGCACTGTCCCTCAGCTCTTCAGTTCAAGGCTAGCGCTCTACCACTTGAGCCACAGCGCCACTTCCAGCTTTTTTCTTTTTGCTTATGTGGTGCTAAGGAATTGAACCCAGAGCCTCAGGCATGCAAGGCAAGTGCTCTACCACTGAGCGACCTTCCCAGCCCCATATATGTATTTCTTGATAAAGGAAATACAAAATCATGCTTAAGCATCTACAATTGCCTAGATGGTCTTTCCCAGGTTAAACATACATGTCAAGGAAAAAGATGTAGTCCAGGGCTGGGAATGTAGCTTAGTGGTAGAGTGCTCGCCTAGCATGCCTGAAAGCCATGGGTTCAATTCCTCAGTACCACATACACAGAAAAAGCTGGAAGTGGTGCTGTGGCTCAAGTGGTACAGTGCTAGCCTTGCACAAAAGAAGCTCAGGGACAGTTCCCGGGCCCTGAGTTCAAGCCCCAGGATGGCCAAAAAAAAAAAAAAAAAAAAGATGTAGTCCAGAACCATTTTTTAAAAAATGTCCTGAACTGGCCTTTCCTGCTTGAATAGAAGAGAGTAGATTTGTCTACTTCTTGTTTGACAATTATGAGATTCACAACTGGAGAAGAAAGGGATGCATCCCATAGGAAAACCCATTTCCTTCCCAGAAATGAAACAACACTTCATTTTGCTTTCTTCTCCCGCAGTACAATAAGGACTCATCCTAAATTTATCTAATCATACACCGGAAATAGGGTAGCCAAATTCCCTCTCAGCATTTCCTTCCTCTCCCTCCCCTCCCTCCCTTCTCCTCTTTTCTTTTTTCTTTCCTTTCCTTTCGTGTTGGTCCTGGGGCTTGAACTTAGGGCCTGGGTGCTATTCCTGAGTTTTTTTTAATTCAAAGCTGGCACTCTTCCACTTGAAGCAGAGCTCCGCTTCCAGCTTTTGCTAGTTTATTGGAGGTAAGAGTCTCACAGACTTTCCTGCCCAGGCTGACTTCAAACCTTGAGCCACACGCACCCGGCTTCATTTCAGTATTTCCATGAGCATTGGGATATATTCATGTTCCAGAGCAGAGTGCTTTCTGGAAGGCAAGACCACTGTACAGATTGGTTACTAGCAACAGAACTTAGTATTACGCATTTTAAAAAAGGGCAACAGCTTGATGCTTTCAAACCAGCTACCTACACCTTAATTTTTTTTTTTTTGTCAGTCATGGGGCTTGAACTCTGGGCTTGGGTGCTGTCCCTGTGCTCTTCAGCTCAAGGCCAGGGCTCTATCACTTGAGCCACAGCGCCACTTCCAGTTTTCTAGTGGTTTATTGGAGATAAGAGTCTCACAGACTTTTCTGCCCAGGCTGGCTTTGAACCATGATCCTGAGCTCTCAGCCTCCTTAGTAGCTAGGATTATACAGGTGTGAGCTACCGGTGCCCCACTAAAAATTTTGTTTTTATATGATCAACTATATGACTTGAGAAATATATACTAACCCCAGTGGGAAGAATTTCTATTGATACAACTACATGAGAATTACTAGGAATGATAAATCCAATAGCTAAATTATAATAATGCAAACAAGAAATAGAGGAAGGAAGGAAGGAAGGAAGGAAAGAAGGAAGGGAGGGAGGGAGGGAGGGAGGGATGGAGAGAGGGAGGGAGGGAGGGAGGAAAGAAGGGATGAATACAAAGCCCAGAGCTGAGTGCACATGTTTCAAGCGCTGCCAATAAGTACTACAATTATAGAGAGTATAAATTATGGCTCGTGGTGGTATGGAGTCTTATACTCCAGAACAGAGTTGACACAAAAATGTGATGACCAGCATACATACACACAAAAGAATGTTTTATCTGATGCCAGTGGTCCACACTTGTAATCCTAAACTACTCAAGAGACACAGATCTAAGGATTGTGTTGGAAACCAACCCAGGAGGGGAGTCCATGAGACTCTTGTCTCCAATTAACTAGCAAAAAGCCAAAGTAGGACCGTGGTTAAGGTAGCAGAGCACCATTCTTGGGCAAAAAAAAAGACTAAAGAAGAACCTGAGGCCCTGAGTTCCAGTCCCAGTCCCAGCACACACACACACACACACACACACACACACACACACACACACACACACACACACACACAGTGTGATGCCAATGTTTGTGATAACAGGCAGTAAGACCAGAAAATGATGTACAGAACAGCAAAGATGTGGGAAAAAAATGTAAAAGATTCATTCTACCTGAACTCTATATACTGAGTCGGTTTAAATTGAGAGTAAAACAACTTTTTCAACTTTATTGCTTAAATGGGACAATTTCCTGTGAGATTTTTATCTCCAATTTACCACCAGAAAACTGGAAGTGGCACTATGGCTCAAGTGGTAGAGTGCTAGCCTTGAGCTGAAGAGCTGAGGGACAGTGCCCAGGCCCAGAGTTCAATCCCCACGACTGACCAAAAAAAAAAAAAAAAAAAAAAGGAAAAGGGACAATTTCATAGAAGAATGTCTTGGCTCCCCCTGCCCCTCTTTTTAAAATAATTTAAGTAGGTTCAGTGTCATCTCCAAAAATCTCCCAAGACCCCATTTGTGATATCAATTTCTCCTACTTAAAATGCCACAAAGTTGAGCCAGGCACCACCAGTGGCTCACACCTGTAATCCTAGCTACTCAGGAGGCTGAGATCTGAGGATTGCAATTTGAAGCCAGCCCAGACAGGAAAGTCCATGAGACCTTTCACTGAACCCCAGAAAGCCAGAAATGGAGCTGTGACTCAAGTGGTAGAATGCTCGCCTTGAACACAAAGCTCAGGGACAGCACTCAGGCACTGAGTTCAAGCCCCATGGAGGGGCAGGGGGAGCCACAAAGGAGGTGTAGAAACTGGAAAATAGACAATCAAATTTCAGCGAGTATGCTCATGCATAAGCTGGGTCTTAATAAAAAGGTAGATGAACCAAACCAGATATGGAGGTCTCCCCTCTTTCACATGCCCCACCCCCCTTCAGTAATCAGATGCAAGTAGCTGTTTCATTTTTTTTCTTCTGTCCCTGACTGCATGACCTTGGGCAAGTCAGTTAACCTTTCTCAGTTTCAGCTACTCCATCCTCAACAAGGAGATAACAGGTTTGTGGTGCGATTTCCCCAGTACACAAATAATTCCTAACCCAGTCAGTTCCTGGTCAATACTCATAATGAGATAACTTACCACAGGCTCGGCTGTCATATCCAGTATCTTGTGACCACCATTTGCATCCTAACTGTCTAGTGCTAATTGTTCTTTTCACAATATTATTATGGGGGGGTAGGAGAAAGGAAAGGGAAAAGGCTAGGCAATAAACAGCTCATTCCCCCCACCCCCAACACACACTTATTTTTCCAAGCCCTGGGGAAAGAGGTAACATACACTGAAGAGAAATTCAAAGCTTAGGCAAAGACGTTACAGATATAAGCAGACTGACTCACAAACTTCCAATGTATAACATAGGAGCATCAAACCATGGGTACCTTTTATTTTATAAGGAAACCCAAACCAAGCAACATAGAAAAGGAAAAAGAAGAAGAGGAGTAAGGGAGGGAGGGGGAGGGAGAGGGGGAGGAGGGGGAGGAAGAGGAAGAAGAAGAGGAGGAAGAGGAAGAAGAGGAGGAGGAGGAAGAGGAAGAAGAAATGGTTAAAAGGAACCTAAAATGGGCCTGTGCACTCCCTCAATATTGGTGTTCCTGGAAGAGGAATGAGGGGGTGAAGTCTGGGGGCTGATTTCCAACAGGTGGCTAGCTTTTGGTTTTGTTGTTTTTCTTTTTAAGCCAGCCTCAGATGCTCAGCTTTGCGTTGAGTGTGCAAATCCCTCGCGCATGCAGGCCTCCCGCGAGCCCAGCCCGAGCCTCCCGGGTAAGTTAGTAAGCCAGGAACTCCTCCAGATGGCACCGGGTCCCCTCGGCCCGGGAGTCCGGCCTGACAGTCCCCCCAAGCCCCGCCAGCCTTTCCCGCAGAAGCCGCCGGGCGGGCGCTCCGGGACCCGCGGGGGAAGCCCGCTAGGAAGCGGTCACGACCGACCCGGCCGCAAACCCCGGGTGCGGGATTTCCGCCTCCAACCACGGCTGGAAACCAAAAATAGGCGCCCACTGATCACACTGCGATGGGATTCCCCCCCAAACACTCCACCCTCCACCCCATCCACCCCACGACACCAGCACCCCAAATCGCCACCCCCTACACCAGCACCCCCAAATCTCCACCCCCTACACCAGCACCCCCAAATCGCCACCCCACGACACCAGCACCCCAAATCGCCACCCCTCCGCCCCCTACACCAGCACCCCAAATCTTCACCCCACCCACTACACCAGCACCCCCAAACACCACCCCTCCGCCCCCTAGGCCAGCACCCCCAAATCTCCATCGCTACACCAGCACCCCAAATCTCCACCCCCACCCCACTACACCAGCACCCCCCAATCCCCACTCCGATCCCCCAGCACCCCCAAATCGCCACCCCATACATTCCGCTATACCAGCACCCCCAAACCGCCACCCCATACACCCCGCGATACCAGCACCCCAAATCTCCATCGCTATACCAGCACCCCCAAATCGCCACCCCATACACCCCGCTATACTAGCACCCCCAAACCGCCACCCCATACACCCCGCGATGCCAGCACCCCCAAATCTCCATCGCTACACCAGCACCCCAAATCTCCACCCCCACCCCGCTACACCAGCACCCCCCAGTCCCCACCCCCACCCCGACCCCCCAGCACCCCGTCACATGTCTGATTAATAAATGCAAGATGGCACGCGGAGGCAAAGAACGGGCGGCCAGGCGTCGGCCGGCAGCAGGATCCGAACTCGGGCAGTTTGCAAAAAATAAATAAGCAGCATGTGACAGGGGCCGGGTCCGGGCTGGAGGCGAACCCTCGCCCGCCCGGGGCCGGGGTGTGAAGGTCAGCTGCAAGATGGCCCGACCCCCGCCCTCCCCGCACGCACCCCCCGCGGGTGCCCCCCGCACCCCAGCCTCCCGCCCCGCGCTCCGGCCGGCGGGACCCCCGCGGGGAGGCCCCGGGAGCCGCGGCCGCGGCGGCGGCGGGGACACGTACCTGTGCCCGGGCTCGGGTGCTGCGCTCCGCGGCGGGCCGGGCCGGGCCCAGCTCCGGGGATCCCTCCTCCGCCCCCTCCGCGGCCCCTCGCGGCCCCGCCGCTCCCTCCGCCCACCGCGCTCGGGGGCGCGCGCTCACGCGCGGCCTCGCGCCGGCGGCTCCCGCGCCCGCGCCTGCGCTCTCGCCGCCCCGCGGGTCTCGTGCGCCCGCGCACCCGCGCGCGTCTCTACCCGGCTCCCTCGCCGCTGCCCGCGAGCGCGCGTCCCCGCCGTGCGCGCCCCCGAGCGCGCGGCCGCGGTGGCGCGGCTGTCTAGGAAACGGCGGGCGACGCGGCGGCTCCGCGGCCCCGCGCGCCAGTCCCCTCAGGGGGCGGAGGCCGGGGGTTCCCGCCGCCACCCCGCCTCCGCCGTGCGGGGGAGCGGGTCGCGGGGACCGTGTGTGTGACCCGAGCTCCCCAGGTCCGCGCGCGGCGGGAGCAACAAGTGCGGAGGCCGGGGCGGGGGTCGCGTGGGCCTGGGGGCCACGAGGGCCGGGGCCTCCGCCGCTGGGGGGGGACGCCCGGCACAGAGCCGGCCGCAGCCGGGCCGCCAGCTTCCCACCGGTGAGAGCGAGGCCGGGACCCACCCGGGGCGGCCCCTCAGTACCCTCCCCTCAGCACCCCCTCCCCGCAGAACCCCCTCCCCGCAGAACCCCCTCCCTCCTCAGGACCCCCTCCCTTCAGGACCCCCTCCCCTCAGGACCCCCTCCCCCCCTCAGGACCCCCTCCCCTCAGCACCCCCTCCCCGCAGAACCCCCTCCCTCCTCAGGACCCCCTCCCTCCTCAGGACCCCCTCCCCTCAGGACCCCCTCCCCCCCTCAGGACCCCCTCCCCTCAGGACCCCCTCCCCCCCTCAGGACCCCCTCCCCTCAGGACCCCTCCTCAGGACCCCCTCCCCGCAGGACCTCCCCCCTCAGGACCCCCTCCCCCCTCAGTACCTCCTCCCCTCAGGATCCCTGCTCCCCTCAGGACCCCCTCCCCTCAGGACCCCCCTCCCCTTAGAACCCCCTCCCCCCTCAGGACCCCCTCCCCTCAGGACCCCCACTCCCCTCAGGACCCCCTCCTCTCAGGACGCCCTCCCCTCAGGACCCCCCTACCCTCAGGACCCCCTCCCATCAGGACCCCCTCCCCTCAAGATCCCTGCTCCCCCTCAGGACCCCCTCCCCTCAGGACCCCCCTCCCCTTAGAACCCCCTCCCCCCTCAGGACCCCCTCCCCTCAGGACCCCCACTCCCCTCAGGACCCCCTCCTCTCAGGACGCCCTCCCCTCAGGACCCCCCTACCCTCAGGACCCCCTCCCATCAGGACCCCCTCCCCTCAGGATCCCTGCTCCCCCTCAGGACTCCCTCCCCTCAGGACCCCCTTCCCTCAGGACTCCCTCCCCTCAGGACCCCCCTCCCCTCAGGACCCCCTCCTCTCAGGACCCCCTCCCCTCAGGACCCCCCTACCCTCAGGACCCCCTCCCATCAGGACCCCTAATCCCCCTCAGGACCCCCTCCCATCAGGACCCCCTCCCATCAGGACCCCTGCTCCCCCTCAGGACTCCCTCTCCTCAGGACCCCCTTCCCTCAGGACTCCCTCCCCTCAGGACCCCCTCCCCTCAGTACCCCCTCCCCTCAGGACCCCTGCTCCCTTCAGGACCCCCTCCCCTCAGGACCCCCTCCTCTCAGGACCCCCCTCCCCTCAGGACCCCCTCCCATCAGGACCCCCTCCCCTCAGGACCCCCACTCCCCTCAGGACCCACTCCCCTCAGGACCCCCTCCTCTCAGGACCCCCTCCCCTCAGGACCCCCCTACCCTCAGGACCCCCTCCCATCAGGACCCCCTCCCCTCAGGATCCCTGCTCCCTTCAGGACCCCCTCCCCTCAGGACCCCTGCTCCCCCTCAGGACTCCCTCCCCTCAGGACCCCCTCCTCTCAGGACCCTCTCTCCCCCTCAGGACTCCAGCTCCTCAGGATCCCCTCCCCTCAGGACCCCTGCTCTCCCTCAGGACTCCGGCTCCTCAGGATCCCCTCCCCTCAGGACCCTCTCTCCCCCTCGGGACTCCGGCTCCTCAGGACCCCCTTCCCTCAGGACCCCTGCTCCCCCTCAGGACTCCGGCTCCTCAGGACCCCCTCCCCCCTTAGAACCTCCCTTTCAGGGCCTTTGCCCCCCCCAGGACCCCCTCCTCCCTGGGGACCCCCCTGCTCCCCTCAGGACCCTCTCCCGCCTCATGACCCCCACCCCCTCAGGACCCCCACTTCCCCCTCAGGATTTCCCCTGCTGAAAAGTGTTTCTCTCACACACACTCCTTTTCATTCTCTTCTTTTGGGGGGTGGTCCTGGGGCTTGAACTCAGGGCCTGGGCACTGTACTTTGGCTCCTCCCTTCCTCCCATCACTTTACTTCTGGCTTTGTTTTCCTGGTTAATTGGTGTCTCTCTCCTCCAACCTTGATCCTCAGAACTCAGCCTCCTGAGAAGCTAAGATTACAGGTGTGAGCCCCCTGGTGCCCGGCCCCTTTTGCAATTTTCCACTCTTAAGCTGTGGGAGACATTTATTTTTAACCACTTGGAGCCCCTCACCCCCAAGAAATTACAATACCACACATATACCCCATGAGTGCTGTACCAGAAAAAGGAAGATTTTTTTTCCCCCTGGAGATGAGCTGTCTCACTCTAGTTGGGAACGTTTGTTCCAGGACCAACATTTCTGTTTAATGGGTGCAGAGTGGACTCACAGAGCAATCTGGATGCACCCACAGAAAGTCTCAGTGGGTTAATTAAAAATTCCTCACCAAAGCTGGGCTGATGCCTGTAATCCCAGCTACTCAAGAAGCTGAGACCTAAGGGTGTCAGTTCCAGACCAACCCAGGCAGGAAAGTTTGTAGGACTTTTTATCTCCAATTAACTACTAAAAAGTCTAAAATGGAGCTCTGGCTCAAGTGCACCAACCTTGATTGAAAAAGCTAAGGGACAGCACGCAGGCCCTGAGTTCAAGTCTCAGAACTGACACAAAAACCAGCCCGTACAAATGCAAAACTCTTTATAATGTCCGTAGTGCTGTAACAGATATTTAAGGCTAGTTGCTTTTAATTTGTGGTCTTCCATTAATTTAAGCTAAAAATACAGCCATTGTTTATGGGGTCCTGACCGTTTTATGTTCAAACAATTGTAAAGATTCAAAACCATGGTTTCTTTTCTTTTTTCGGTTAGTTGTGGGTCCTGAACTCTGGGCCTGGGCGCTGTCCCTCAGCTCTTCAGTTCAAGGCTAGTGCTCTACCACTTAGAGCCACAGAGCTACTTCCGGCTTTTTCTGCTGATGTGGTGCCGAGGAATCAAACCCAGGGCCTCATGCATGCAAGGTAAGCGCTCTACCACTGAGCTACCTTCCCAGCCCTGGAAACTGTTGTTTCTAAGACACGTATGTTCCAAGATGGCCTTTGGCTTTATTGACAGCTTTCATTCCCAGTTCTTATATACCTCTTTTAAAGTAGCTTTATTCACAATTTAATGTACATTAATTGTACAGATTATGGTGGCTTTTACTTTTTTAATGGTTCTGGGACTTTAACTCAGGGCCTGAGTGTTCGTTGTCCCTAAACTTTTCTGTCAGATCTCCAGCCTCCTGAATAGTTAGGATTGTAGTCATAGCTATCCGCATCCGGCTTTACATTGTGGGTGTTGCTCTGGTTTTTTTTGTTTTTTTGTTTTTTGTTTTTTGTTTTTTGGTCAGTCGTGGGGCTTGAACTCTGGTTCTGGGCGCTGTCCCTCAGCTCTTCAGCTCAAGGTGAGAGCTCTACCACTTGAGCCACAGTACCACTTTCGGGTTTCTGGTGGTTGATTGGAGATAAGAGTCTCACGGACTTTCCTGCCCAGGCTGACTTTGAACAGCAATCCTCAGATCTCAGCCTACTGAGTAGCTAGGATGACAGGAGGGAGCCACCAGTGCCTGGCTTGTTCTGTTTTGTTTTGAATCTTGTCCAATCTTGTTCATTTTCTTTCTACTCAGGACCCTTTTCTCTCTGCCCTTTTCCCTCCTACACCTTTCCTTAAAAGTCTGTCTTCTTAGCTGGGCACTGATGGCTCATGCCTGTAATTTTAGCTACTCAGGAGGCTGAGATCTGAGGATCACATTTCAAAGCAGGAAAGTCAGAGAGACTCTTATCTCCAAAAAAACCACTAGAAAACCGGAAGTGGCTCTGTGGCTCAAGTGGTAGAGTGCTCACCTTGAGCTGAAGATCTAAAGGACAGCATCCAAGCCCAGAGTTCAAGCCCCACAACTGACCAAAACAAACAAAACTGTCTTCTTGGGGCTGGGAAGGTGGCTCAGTGCCTTGAATGCATGAGACACTGGCTTGGATTCCTCAGCACCATATAAACAGAAAAAGCTAGAAGTGGCGCTGTGGCTCAAGTGGTAGAGCACTAGCCTTGAGCTGGAGAGCTGAGGGACAGCGCCCAGGCCCAGAGTTCAGGCCCTACGACCAACCAAAAAAATAAAAAAGTTGAAGTTCATGTTACTTGAGTTGAATATTTTTCCCATAGAGTGGTTATCTAAGAGAAATCTTTATGCAAATTATGCACTAATACCTTTTACCCAATTTTTTTAAGTGCACTGCTCCTCTCCCACAACCTTTCCCAGCCTCTTCCCTCTCAGTCTGTACAAATTGTAGGTGAAACCATTTTAAGTTGTAAAATGAAGAAAAAGTCCCAACTATTTCTTAGCTTTATGTTTCCCCCTAGTGGTAACCTGCTTCCACTGCATATACCTAAACTTGGGGAGGGTGTGTGTGTGTGTGTGTGTGTGTGTGTGTGTGTGTGTGTGTGTGTGTGTGTGTGTGTGTGTGTGTGTGTGTGTGTGTGTGTGTGTGTGTGTGTGTGTGTGTGTGTGTGTGTGTGTGTGTGTGTGTGTGTAGTGGGGGTCAGGGGGATGGTGGGGAGAGCAGGCACAGGGGAGCTCTTTCTCCCTTTTGATATTCTTAAATCAGATGCTTTCTCCAGGCTTGGCTATATCTACAGCAGTTGTCTCTGTCTTTGGTGTGAATACTATGAGCAGATTTTAGATCCTCACTGAATGCCACTGAAATCTGATTTCCAGGAGACCAACTTGTTTTTTTTATTTTTAGCTGTCTCAGGTGATTCTTGCTGATGGAGAGGTTGGGGAATCCTAGAACTATAAATAGTGTACCTGCTACCTCAGTAGGCAGCTGGGGCCCAAGGAGAGGGAGTTTTGTGGGGTTGGAGGCATGGATCAATTAGTAGAGGGCTACCAAAGAGCAAAAGCATCAGGCACACAGTTCAAGTCCTGGTCCCAGACCAAAAAGAAGAAGAAGAAGAAGAAAAAGAGGAGGAGGAGGAGGAGGAGGAGGAGGAGGAGGAGGAGGAGGAGGAGGAGGAGGAGGAGGAGGAAGAGGAGGGGGAGGAGGAGGAGGGGGAGGAGGAGGAGGAGGGGGAGGAGGAGGAGGGGGAGGGGGAGGAGGAGGGGAGGGGGAGGAGGAGGAGGAGGAGGAAGAGGAAGAAGAAAGAGTTTTGTGAGTCTGTGGGTCCCATTGTATCAGGAAAATGGTGCCATAAAACATGAGTATGGGAGTGGAACAAACTGTTTAAGCTTTGTGTAGTGCATTTTTTTTTCTTTTTGCATTGTGGTTTGTGGCCAAACTGGCTAGATAGAGACTTTGTCTACACTAGCACCCCACCACATGCAAAAACTGTCCCCTCAAGAATATCATGATCACAGATATAAGAAGTGTGTGCATGTAGACAGTTGTAAGATTACAGGTGGCCAACTGGAGGTTGTATTTATTCTATGTGTGTGTCCAAAAAAGATTAATAGTACAGCCTAAAAATAAATTTGGGCCAGGCACTGGTTGCTCATGCCTGTCATCCTAGCTACTCAAGAGGCTGAGATCTGAAAATTGTGATTCAAAACCAGCCCAGAGCTGGGAAAGTAGCTCAGTGGTAGAGTGCTTGCCTAGTATGCATGAAGCCCAAGGTTTGATTCCTCAGCACCATATAAACAGAAAGAGCCGGAAGTGGTGCTATGGCTCAAGTGATGGAGTCCTAGCCTTGAGCAAAAGAAGCTCAGGGACAGCACCTAGGTTCTGAGTTCAAGCCCCAGGAATGGCCACAAACAAAACAAAAAACAGCCCAGGCAGGAAAGGCCGTGGCACTTTTAACTCCAATGAACTGCCAGAAAACTGAAAGTGGTGCTGTGGCTCAAAGTAGTAGCTCACTAGCCTTGAGCAGAAAAGTTCAAGGCCCTGAGTTCAAGCCTCACAACCAACATAAATAAAAATAAATAAATAAATAAATAAATAAAATTAAAAAATAAATTTGGGCCAGGTGCCAGTGGCTCATGCCTGTAATTCTAGCTACTCAGGAGCTGAGATCTGAGAATCACATAGCCTAGGCAGAAAAGTCCATGAGACTCTTATCCTGAAAGTAGCGCTGTGGCTCACGTGGTAGAGCACTCGTCTAGAGCATAAAAAGGCTCAGGGGTAGCACCAGACGCTGTGTTCAAGCCTCAGGATTGGCAAAAATAAATAAATAAAAATAAAAAAATAAGTTTGGCAGTCCTGCGGATTTGAACTTGAGGACTTACATTTGCTAGGCTGGCATGATTCCACTGAGCCACACCTCCAGGATCAGGTCTCATTTCCCATGTGAGCCACAGCCAGCCTACTTTTAGGCTTTCCATTGATGGTAAGACTCCACAGTACCCAGCTTCCCTCTGTGGAAACAGTCTCAAGGACTTTTCTGCCTGGGCTGTCCTGGCACCACAGCCCTCCCAATCTCAGCCTTCCACGTGGTTTGGGATGACCAGCATATGCTACTATACTCAGCTATGGTTTGAGAAGGAGGTCTCCTAGACTTTGTCCCCCCGAGACTGGCTTCTAACTATCAGTGCCTGGTACTGTTCAGTTTCTGTTCACTGGAGGCTGCAACTTGGAAAATAATATGATCCCCCGTGATTTATGAATAATAAAAACTTGAATAATTACCAAAAAAGGAAGAAAAAGTGGCTTTTCTCACACAAGTAATTTTCAGCCCCACTTCTCTAAACCAAAATCATAGGAAGTAGGCAACAGAGGCGGTGGAGCCATAGGAAGGGCGTCCATTTCCAACCCACCTCAGTGCCACAAGGTTGCTAACCGTGCAGATTCTCCTGAGATGGTTCTGGAGGCTCAACATCCAAGATGAAGTAATTCCATCGGTCACCTTCCAGTAAGGGCCTAGCACTGGATGCTAGCACAAAGTTCAGAGCTCATGTGGGAGGAAGAGCTGCATAGATTTTGGTATTTTGGAGGGGTGGGAGGAACAGTACAGTGATTTGAACTCAGCACTTTTGCCATTGCTAGGCAGGCTCTACTGTTGAGCCAGCACGCCAGAGTTTTTTGCTTTGCTTCATGCCCAGGATCTTCCCTGGACCACAGTAGGCCTATTATAGGTTTCCTGTTGTGGCATCCATCACTACACCCACCTTCTTTCCATTGAGATGAAGTCCCATGGACTTTCCCACCTGGGATGGGCTGGAACATCAGTCCCCACCCCATCTCATGCCATCTTCCCCCATAGCTGAGATCACAGGCATGAGCCACTGGTACAGGGTTACAGTTCATAGCTTGACACAGGAAGCCAGAGGCCTCCATCCCTCTGAGGGCAGCTCCATCCATAATCTAAGGACATCTCCCTAAACTTCACCTCTTAAAGAGTCCACTTCATCTCCCAACTCTTCCAATCTGGGGTCCAAAACACGAACCCTTGGGAACAAGCCCCCTACAACCTGAGCAGCAGGCATCTTCTCAATAAATGGCCCCATTTACATTTTCACTTTCTGGGAGAGACTATTGACATAGCTCAGAGTTACACTCTTAGCCTAATTAGGGAGCGCCTTCTGAAAACTGGTTTGCCACACTGAATTATACAGTAAGAAATTCTGGAAACGTGTACAACCAAATAAAAATCTTCAGAGATAGTTTGTTGAATCCAGTGGAAGAACTTCAGTATAAAGTCATGGCTTTTTATAGAACAGTCTTTTAGTTCTGTACTGTTGTCTGTTTATTACTTCCCAAGTGATCTTTTACTCTAAATACTTTATGTAAGAACACATCCTTTTCTTCCAGTTGTATTTTTTTTTCTAGTCCTGGGGCTTGAACTCTGAGCTTATTTTTGCTCAAGGCTAGCACTCTACCACTTGAGCCACATTGCCACTTCCGACTTTTTCTGTTTATGTGGTCCTGAGGAATTGAATCCAGGGCTTCATTCATGCTAGCATTCAAGCACTCTACCACTAAGTCACATTCCCAGCCCCCAGTTGTCTTTTTAAATGTTTTCAGCATTACGGAAAAAAAGGATTTATTCCAAATACTTGACTATATGAGGTTTGAGGTTTTGCTTTTCTATTCTTGTCTTTCTGAAAATTAGTTACATGGCAATAACCATGTAGCCAGCTTTTTGTATAATAAGATACTTGAATACCAATCATAGGAAAATGTGGGGGCTGGGATGTAGCTCAGTAGCAAAGTGCTTGTCTAGCAAGTGCAACATCCTGGGTTTGATCCCCAGTACCAAACAAACAAACAAACAAAAAACAGTTTTAAAAAACCCCAACCAAAGGAAAATATGGGGCTAAGCAGAATAGACTTATTTTTATGGATTTAATTCATTGAAAAATATGTACTGGCTTTTAAAGAAAGGTAATATTAAAAAATTTTGTTTGTCACATATGGAAAAAATATGATCTAAATAATTGTTATAAAACCTGAAACGGTGTGACAATGCAGATTCTATTGTTGCTGGCTCTAAAGATGTAGATAGTAACTTTGGGGTGTCAAGCATTATTTGCTGCCTAATAGTTTGCTTTCGTTTTCTGATGTACCCTGAGTCAAGCTGCCCATATAAATACTAATATTGTGTTTTTGTTTTGTTTTTGTCAGTTATAGAGCTTGAACTCTGGGCCTGAACACTGTCCCTGACCTCTTCAGCTCAAGGCTAGCACACTACCACTTGAGCCACAGCACCACCAGTTTTCTGGTGGTTCATTGGAGATAAGAGTCTCATGGACTTTCTTGCCTGGGCTGGCTTTGAACCACAATACTAATACCTCAGTCTCCTGAGTAGCTAGGATGACAGTCATGAGCCACCGGTGTCTGTCTAATATTGTTTCTTAAAATATTTTTATTGTTATTATAAAGGTGATGTACAGACGGGTTACATATAAGTCAGGTAGAGAGTACATTTATTTCTGGACAGGGTCACCCCTTATAAGTACTACTAATGTAAGGCCAGCAAAGTTGACTCAAAGCAGAATGGTAGGAAAATTGTCAGCAATCTCACATCCTTTATGAATATAACCTATGACTGTGCTATGGAAACCAAACATGTAAAGTCTATTTATATATAACATTATTTAGAAAGAAAAATTATGCCCAAACTCCCACTTGATTTGTTCATGTCTAATAATCAACCCATAATCACAGTTGTTGCTAATTGCTAATATATGGTGAAATAAACATATCAAAATTCTCATCACTATTTAGGAATGAAATTTTAAATGTGAAATGGATTTTTTTGTAATACCAATTATTTTCAGAGAAAGAGGAGTTCAGATATATTTTATGTGGAATCTTAAAACAATTTATATGCCCTGTATGTGGGGTTTTGAGACTTTTTTTTTCCTGTCAATCATAGGGCTTGAACTCTGGGCCTGAGCTCTTCAGCTCAAGGCCAGTGCTCTGCCACTTGGGCCACAGCACCATTTCTGGTTTTCTGGCCATTAATTGGAGATGAGTTTCATGGACATTCCTGCCTGGGCTGGCTTTGAACTGCTATCCTCAGCTCTCAGCTTCCTGAGTAGCTAGGATTACAGGTGTGCGGCCCTGAGGCCGGATGAGACTTTCTTTACATTTCATTCCTCAGAGAAAATACGTTCAGTCTGTAGCCATAGCATGTTAATATTTGTGTGTGTGCATGCATGTGCATGTGTGTATTTGTGCATCTGTGCCAGGTCTTGAACTCAGGACCTCATGTTTTTTCTCACCTTCCTTGTTCTTGGTTGTCACTCACTTAGACACCTCCAGTTTGGTACTGAAGACAGAATCTCTCTTGGACTTAGACTTTTCTATCCAGGCTGGCTTCAAACTGTGATCTTCTAGGTCTTAGTCTCCCAAATAGACAAAATTACAGTCACAAACCCCAGTTCCTGAACATAGTCTTTAAATATTGGCGTTCTCAGGAAAGTACTCCTTACTAGATCTGGTTGTGAGTTCACCTCTAAATGTATGACTATTTGATTGATGTCTGACTCTTACAGAAGTACAGGAACCCTTTGGGATTTCTTCATCATTTTACTTTCTAGATGCTCAGTGCAGTATCTGGTATGGCATAGGTATTAAAAATGTATGTTGAGCCAGGCAGAAGCTGGATATTAGTGGTTCATGCCTATAATCCTAGCTACTCAGGAAGCTGAGATCTGAGGATAAAGGTTTGAAGCCAGCCAAGGCAGAAAAGTCTCTATGAGGCTCTTATCTCCAATTAATTACTCAAAAACTGGAAGTGGAGCTGTGGCTTAAGGTGGTCAAGAGCTAGCCATGAGGTAAAGAGCTCAGGGATAGTGCCCAGGCCCCACAACTGACAAAAAAATCTCTATCTACTATCTATCTATCTATCTATCTATCTATCTATCTATCTATCTATCTATCTATCTATCTATCTGTCTGTCTGTCTGTCTGTCTGTCTGTCTGTCTGTCTGTCTGTCTGTCTGTCTGTCTGTCTAGAAGCAATGGTAAGTAGGTAGTATTGCATTGTGGAGCAAGGCAGACCTAGGTTTTTTTGTTTGTTTGTTTGTTTGTTTTTCCAGTCATGGGGCCTGAACTCTGGTTTTGGGCACTCTTCAGCTCAAGGCTAGCACTCTACTACTTGTGCCACAGCGCCACTTCCAACTTTCTCTGCTTATGTGGTACTGAAGAATTGAACCCAGGCAGTATTTTCACAATAAAAAAAAAAAAAAAGAATTGAACCCAGGGCCTCATGCATGCAGGGCAAGCACTCTACCACTGAACCACCTTCCCAACCCCAGACCTGGGTTTTAATCATGGTACTGCCAATTGTGAACTATAGTCTTGGGGAACTCCATTTAAATCTCTTAGACCCAGTTCCTTCTCTATAAAATGAAGATAATCTTTATATTGGAAGATTTTTGTTAAGGTCTCTGTACCATATACAAAGATTCCATTACTTTTCTTGGTATACACCATAGCATAAATAATAGCATATTGTATATAGCCTGATATTATTTTGAAAACCTAAATATCTGTGATCGTTATGCATTGCCTTTTAAAAGCAGCTAGGAAAAAACAGAAGAAACAAGCCCTTGAAATTCTAAAGTAAAACCCAATCAACTATATTTAGCTACAGTGTAAACAAGGCACAAAATTCTAGACTGCATTAAAATTTAATTATCTGCTTCTGGATGACTTCGTGTTGCACCACAATAGTTGGATAAAACAATGAGAAATATAAGGAAAGTAAGTATGGTAATGAATTTGGAGGGAGAATATTTAAGACCCATTGTTTCTTTTTAGATACTTAGTAAGAGATCTTCCTCTGACATCTGCAGCAAGGAATATTTAAGACATTGAGAATGACTTAGTAATGATTTTATCTTTATGGAAATAGCATGGGATCCTCCTGATACCCTCATTCCATTTTTATAACAATAATTCAAAATGTGGGCCCTTGGACTATAAAAGTTATCTTGGAATCTTACTGATTTTGATGGATCATATAAAGTATGCTTTTTTTCCTCTTTTTTTTTTTTTACCATTTAGTTGGTAGAGTTTATAGAAATAAAGTTTAAAGATAAACTTACATCTTACCAAAAATATAAAAATATCAAGTTCTATAATGGTGAAGTTAATTTACATGTGTAACTTAGAGATGTTTGTTATATCTTTATATCACAAAAGCTAAATTAAGCAAGAGTTTTATTTTCAGAATGCTGTTCTTGGAAGCGGAGTGCAGACAAGCCCACATAATGAGATGAGCAACATTTTAAAGAATGCTTGCTTCTCCAGGTTCCCTTCTGCTGAATGCAAGGTGAGAGCAGTTGTACCATTTCCTTTCATTAGGTCCCTCATGGCTTCAGAAATGGGGTACAGTGGGTCTGGGAAGGTGGCTCAGTGGTAGAGCGCTTGCCTTGCATGCCTGAGGCCCTGGGTTCAATTCCTCAGCACCACATAAGTAAAAAGAAAAAAGCTCGAAGTGGTGCTGTGGCTCAAGTGGTAGAGCGCTAGCCTTGAGCTGAAGAGTTGAGGGACAGTGCCCAGGCCCAGAGTTCAGGCCCCACTACTGGACCCCCCCAAAAAAGAAATGGGGTACAGGGAACTGGGAAGGTGGCTCAGTGGTAGAGCGCTTGCTTTGCATACATGAAGCCCTGAGTTTGATTCCTCAGCACCACATACACAAAAAGAAAAAAGCCGGAAGTGGTGCTGTGGCTCAAGTGGTAGAGTACTAGCCTTGAGCTGAAGAGCTGAGGGACAGCACCCAGGCCCAGAGTTCAGGCCCCACGACCAGACCTCCCTCTCCCCCCAAAAAAGCAAAAAAAGAAAAAGAAATGGGGTACAATTGTGAGGGACAGAACTGACTCCAGGCTCTGGGAGCTGCAACTGCTGTACTGGGTGGTCATTCTTAGCTATTCCTTAATGGTGTGTTGGACTTTAAATTTATTGATGTAACCCCTGCCTGCTTACTTCTAACCATGTTCTTTTATTAAAGAGTAATTTACGTACTATAAAATACATAGATCTCGCCAAGCACTGGTGGCTCATCCCTGCAATCCTAGCTAGGCAGGAGGCTGAGATTTGAGGATTGCAGTTTGAAGCCAGTCCTGGAAGAAATGTCTGTGAGATCCTTAGCTCCACTTACCCACCCACACACAAAAGAGCCAGACATGGAACTGTGGCTCAACTGGTAGAGCGCTAAGCTTGTGCAAAAAAGCTCAAGGAAACAAATGCAGCAGTGGTACTCACTAGACACTATGTAGAAAATGAATTATACAGCTTGTGGGTGGAGATGGGAAAGGGTGACATGGGCCCAAAACAAATGTATTCTTTACCTGACTTATATAACTGCAACCTCTCTGTACATCGCCTTTATAATAATAAAAATTTGAAAAACCAAAGATCTATAAACAAACACATAGCAATACATCTGGAATCCAGATGTATAGAGTTCATCTCCATAGAGGATAGAAAATGTTGAAGTGGACACAAGAAGAAAGAAAGCCTGAGTAGACAAAAAAAAAAAAAAAAAAAAAAGCTAAAGGACAGTACACAGGCCCTGAGTTCAAGTCCCAAGACCAGCACAAAAACAAAACAAAAAACCCCATAGATCTCCATGCAGTTCAATTAATTTAGAAAAATATGAAGTTAAAGAGAATGCCTCTACACCCATCACTTTTTGTTTTTGTTTTTTGTTTTTGTCAGTTATGGGGCCTGAACTCTGGGCCTGGGCGCTGTCCCTCAGCTCTTCAGCTCAAGCTTACTGCTCTACCACTTGAGCCACAGCACCACTTCTGGCTTTTTCTGCTTATGTGGTGCTGAGGAACTGAATGCAGGGCCTCATGCATGGAAGGCCAGAGCCCTACCACTGAGCCACCTTCCTAGCCCTATACCCATCTCCTTTTTTTTTTTTTTTTTGTGTCGGTCGTGGGGCTTGAACTCTGGGCTTGGGCGCTGTCCCTCAGCTCTTCAGCTCAAGGCGAGCGCTCTACCACTTGAGCTACAGCACCACTTCCGGTTTTCTGGTGGTTTTATTGGAGATAGGAGTCTCACAGTCTCTCCTGCCCGGGCTGGCTTTGAACCGCGATCCTCAGATCTCAGCCTCCTGAGTAGCTAGGATTACAGGCATGAGCCACCAGCACCCGGCTTATACCCATCTCCTTATATGCCAAGTGTGTGGGGGTTTCAGGGCCTACGTGGCCATGCACGTATCCTACCATTTCCCACTTTCTGGTGCTTTTCCCCAGTTAGAAAAAAGCTTATAGGGGAAGGGTTCACCAGCAAAGACTGTCCCTCATTTCTGGAGCCTTCTGCACTTCTGAAGAATTGGGAACCAGAGTTGCTCTGACCTGCTCTTGATGTAGGAGTTTTCAAGAATGGCTTATGGAACTCAGGAAAAGCATTTATTAATTATTATAACTATCTAACAGAAAAAACAGTCAGAAGAGGTACATGGAGTAAGTTATGGCTGTGGGCACAGAGCCTTCAGTTCCTCTCTGGGTATGGCACCCCAGCACTTCCAGATGTTTGAGGATCTTAGAAGAATACTGTGTCATGGATATAGACCAAATATGACCAGAGATGCTCCTAGCACTCAGGGCAGTAACAGGGTTTAAGAGCTTGTGTCAGGAACCAATATGTACATATCTTTATTATGTCACACCTGACCTCTTCTGCAAGACTCTGGATGCTTCCAAAGGCAAACACTATTCAACTTCTATTACAGCTATATATTTTGCTTGTTCTAGAACATCAGCAAAATAGAATCATTGAGTATGTGATATTTTGAGCATGACTTCTTTTATTTTTATGCCAGTCTTGGGGCTCAGACTCAGGACCTGAGCTTTTTTACTCAAGGATAGTACTCTTTCACTTGAACCACAACTGCACTTCTGGCTTTTTTTGTTAATTGAAAATAAGAGTCTCGGGCTGGGAAGGTGGCTCAGTGGTAGAGTGCTTGCCTCGCATGCATGAGGCCCTGGATTTGATTCCTCAGCACCACATAAGCAGAAAATGCTGGAAATGGCACTATGGCTCAAGTGGGTAGAGCACTAGCCTTGAGCTGAAGAGCTGAAGGACAGTGTTCAGGCCCAGAGTTCAGGCCCCATGACCAAAAAAAAAAAAAAAAGAAGAGTCTCATAAACTTTCCTTCCCAAGCTGGCTTTGAACCACAATCCTCAGATCTCAGCCTCCTGAGTAGTTAGGATGACAGGAGTAAACCACTGATGCCCAGCTTTGTGCGTGACTTCTTTATTCACACATGTTGTATATATATTTATAGATTTTGGCTGGGAATGTGGCTTAGTGGTAGAGTAATTGCCTAACATGCAAACAAAAATAAATAAAATTAATAAAAAACAATACAGAATGTGTGTGTGTGGGAGATTCATCCATACTGTTATATGTGTGTGTGTGTGTGTGTGTGTACGTTTAGTTGCTGAACAGTATTCCTTTTGTTTTGCCTGAGATTGGGACTTGAACTGGATACCTGACACTTTCACTCATTTGCTGGCATTCTACCAACTGAGCCACGCCTCCAACCCCACTGAATAGAATTTCCCCCCACAATTTGTATGCCCCTTCTTCTCATGTATAACCACACTGCTGGTGATGTGTGACAGAGTACTACCAGTGTGTGACTATTGCAAAAGCCATTTGTCAGTGTGTGGGGACAAGTCCTGTTGTGGACATAGGCTTTCATTTCCCTTGGGCATACCTAGAAGTATGTCCTACGGTAGACGAATGTGTGACTGTATCAGGGATTGCACAAGTGGTTGTATCATTTGCCCCATTCCCCCCCCACACACATGCACCCATACTGTGCAAGAGCCACAACTGCTCTGACTTTTCAGTAACCCTGCATGTTCCCAAGCCCTCTGTGTTGCCCACTCAGGACATGTAGTGTGATTTCTGTTGTGTTTATTTGCATTTGTCTAGTCACCAATGACACAGAATGCCTTTCCTATGCCTCTTGGCTTTATGGATTTCCTTTATGAAGTATCAAAATCTTTTGCCTCTTTTAAAAGTTGGATTAAGAGCTAGGTGTGGCTCGACTGGTAGAGTACCTACCTGCCTAGCAAGCAGGAGGCCCTGCGTTCAAACCCCAGTACCACCAATAAATAAACAAATGTTGGGTTGCTTATGGTGTGTGTGTGTGTGTGTGTGTGTGTGTGTGTGTGTGTGTGTGTGTGTGTGTGTGTGTGTGTGTGTGTGTGTGTGTGTGTGTGTGTGTGTGTGTGTGTGTGTGTGTGTGTGTGTGTGTGTGTGATGAATATTCTCATGTGTAGTTAGCCCCTTCTTATTTTTATTTTTGGGGCTGTTCTGGAACTTAAACTCTGGTCTATGCCCTGTCTCTGAGCTTTTATGCTCAAGGATAGCCACAGTTCTACTTTTGGCTTTTCAGTGGCTAATTGGAGATACAAAAGCTAATGGTTTTCAGAGTGTGAACATGAGTATATACTGTTAGCATCAGCTGGAAACTTTCCACAAATGCAGATTGTCAGGCCCCATGCCAGATCTACAGAATCGGAGGTTCTGGGGGAGGCCCAACAGGCCGCCAGGAAATCCTGAGCATGCTAAAGTTTGAGAACCAACGTGGAAACATTACAGCATAAGAAAGGGATTTATGTATGTTGATGTATTTATGTATGTTGATGTATTTATGTTTATGTACTCCTTGTTCTGGAATTTTTTGTTATTGTTGTTGTTTGGTCATGGAGCTTGAACTCTGGGCCTGGGCGCTGTCCCTCAGCTCTTCAGCTCAAGGTGAGCTCTCTACCACTTGAGCCACAGCACCACTTCCTGTTTTCTGGTGGTTTATTGGAGATAAGAGTCTCATGGACTTTTCTTGCCTGGGCTGGTTTTGAACCTCGATCCTCAGCTCTCAGCCTCCTGAGTAGGTAGGATTATGGTTGTGAGCTACTGCCGCCCAGTTTGTTCTAGAAAAATTTTAAATTAACTTTATGGAGGTGTAAAAGAAAAGGCATGAGTTTTAAGATATATATATATATATATATATATAGTATATTATATGTATGTTATATATGTGTGATTGTACAACATATACATTATAGATTATGTCTATATATCTATTTTTTCTTTTTCTTTTTTTTTTTTTTTTTGGGTCCGGTCATGGGGCCTGAACTCTGGGCCTGGGCGCTGTCCCTCAGCTCTTCAGCTCAAGGCTAGCGTTCTACCACTTGAGCCACAGTGCCACTTCCGGCTTTTTTCTTTTTGCTTATGTGGTGCTGAGGAATCGAACCCAGGGCCTCGAGCATGCAAGGCAAGCGCTCTACCACTGAGCCACATTCCCAGCCCCCTTTCTTTTTTTTTTTTTTTGTCAGTAGTGGGGCTTGAACTCTGGGCCTGGGCACTGTCCCTACATTCTTCAGCTCAAGGAGAGCGCTCTACTGCTTGAGCCACAGCACCACTTCTGGTTTTCTAGTGTTTTATTGGAGATAAGAGTCTCATGGACTTCCCTGCCCTGGCTGGCTTTGAACCTCTTTCTCAGATCTCAGCCTCCTGAGTAGTAGGGTTACAGGCATGAGCCACCGGTGCCCAGCTGTATCTATTTTTATAATAAAAATACAGAGCATTTTTACTACACCCAAAAGGTTGCTAATGCCCTTTTCAGTCATTCCCAAATCTATAAGCCCAGGTAACCACTTTTACATTTGCTAAACTTTATAAAAGTCGAATTAAACAGTATATTTTAATTTGCTTCTGGCTTTTTTCACTTTATAATGTTTTTGAGATCCATTTGTGTTGTGTTTTAGTTGTCCATTCCTTTTTGTTGATGGTAGTCATTTGTGTAAAAGTACACCTCAGTTTGTTTGTTGTTTTTTGTTGTTGTTGTTTTGAGTTTTTTGTCTTTTCAATGAATATGCTACTGTAACTATTCTTGTACACAGCTCTGCAGACATGTTTTCTCCTTCCCTCCTTCCCTCTATCCCTCCCTCCCTCTTTTTCCCTCCCTTCCTCCCTTCCTCCCTTCCTCCTTTCCTATCTTTCTTAATTGTATTTTGTTTTTTCTTTTTTGGTACTGGGGATCAAACCCAGGACGTTACACTTGCTAGGCAAGCGCTTTGCCACTGAGCTACATCCCAGACCTGCAGACAAGTTTTCTTTATCTCTTGGGTAAATTTGTGCGAGTGCAATTTCTGGGCCATATAGTGGTTTCATTGTTGTCTATTGCAGCATAACAAATATGGGCAAAAACAAAAATGTGTTATCTCAGTTCCTTTAGGTCAGGAGTCTGGGAATGACTCAGCCAGAGACCTATCAGGGGGAATCCTGTCGGAGAGGCTGTGTGCTCACCTCACAGTTTGGCTGATGGAGGATCCATTTCCAAGCTCACCCTGGGCCTTACAACATGACATCTGCCTTCCCCCAAAATATCACAGGCTAAGAGAACACGTGAGAACGAAGCTGTCATCTTTAAAATCTAGTTATTTAGTAATCTAGCATCCTGTTATTTCTGCCCTCGTCTGTTCTATAGGATGGGTCAGTAAGTCAAGGCTACAAGTAGGGGAGAGAAGCCTACCAGGGTGTGACTCACCACCCACCCTGAAGGCTCCTCCCACATTGTGTGCCTGCCAAGTTGTCACACAGGTTGTCACATTGTTCCCCACACGGCCACCAAAAGTGACACCCATTCACATCCCTGCTTGCTTGCTTGTTTCTCTCTCTCTCTCTCTCTCTCTCTCTCTCTCTCTCTCTCTCTCTCTCTCTCTCTCTCTCTCTCTCTCTCTCTCTCTCTCTCTCTCTCTCTCTCTCTCTCTCTCTCTCTCTCTCTCTCTCTCTCTCTCTCTCTCTCTCTCTCTCTCTCTCTCTCTCTCTCTCTCTCTCTCTCTCTCTCTCTCTCGGCTTGAACTCAGGGCGCAGGCATTGTCCCTGATCTCTTTTGTTCAAGGTTAGCATTCTACCACTTTGAGCCACAGCACCACTTCTGGCTTTCTGGTTGTTCATTGGAGATAAGAGTCTCACGGACTTTCCTGCCAGGGCTGGCTTTGAACCTCAGTCCTCAGATCTCAGCTTCCTGAGTAGCTAGAATTACAGGCTTGAGCCACCAGTGCCCAGCTTGAACATCTTTTTCATGTGCTTCTTTACATTCATGTATCTTCTCTGAAAGAAAAACCACTTTACCTTTTTTTTTTTTTAACCATTTTTAACTTGAGTTATCATATTGTAAGAGTTCATTATGTATGTATGTTGGATGCAAATTCTTTTTCAGATATGTCTCAGGAAATGTGCTTTTCTATTCTTTTCTTTTTTGTTGGTCCTGGGACTTGAACTCTTGGACTAGGTGCTATCTCTGGGCTCCTTTTGCTCAAGGCAAGCGCTCTACCGCTTGAGCCACAGCATTACTTCTGGCTTTTTCTAAATAGTTTATTGGAGATAAGAGTCTCACAGACTTTTCTGCCTAGGCTGGCTTAACTGTTATCCTCAGATCTTACCTCCTGAGTAGCTAGGATAATAGGTTTGAGCCACCAGCATCTGGCAGAAATATTATTTTCTACCATTCTGTGGCTTCGCCTTTCATTGTCTTCACTGTATCTTAAAAAGAGCAAACATTTTGCCAATTATCAGAGGCTCTTGCCTGTAATCAAGACCCAGCAGGAAAGTATGTGAGACTCGTCAATTAACCATCAAAAAGCTGGAGGTGGAGCTTGTGACTCAAGTGGTAGAGGGCTAGCCTTAAGCACAAAAGCTCAGGGACAGCTCCTAGGACTAGCAAACACACACACACACACACACACACACACACACACACACACACACACACACAAACAAAAGTTTTTATTTTGATCAAATCCAATTTTGCTTTTTCTTTTTAGTTCATGCTTTTTTTTTTTTTTTTTTTTTAGCCAGTCCTGGGCTTGAACTCAGGGCCTGCGCACTGTTCCTGAGCTTTGTTTTTGGTTGGACCTGGGGCTTGAACTCTGGTCCTGGATGCTGGCCCTCAGCTCTTCAGCTCAAGGACCATAGCACCACTTCCGGTTTCCTGGTGGCTAATTGAAGAAAAGAATCTCATGGACTTTCCTGCCTCGATCCTCAGATCTCAGCCTCCTTAGTAGCTAGAATTACAAGCATGAGTCACCAGTGCCCAGCTTGTCCCTGAGCTTTTTGCTCAAGGCTAGCACTCTGCCACTTGAGCCACTTCTGGCCTTTTCCATTTATATGCTATTGAGGAATCGAACCCAGGGCTTCATGCATGTTAGGTAAGCACTCTACCACTGAGACACATTCCCAGCCATAGTTTATGCTTTTTAACTGCAGCATTTCTTGGTCCATTTTCTGTCTGTCCATGTTGAAAGAAGGGTGAAGTTCCTCAAACATTTATATCTTAGAGGTTTCTATCATCTAAGTCATTAGATATGTTCTAGCTATTTGGATGCTCTGGTTTTGGCTGCATATATATTTACAATTGCAGTATCCTTTTGCCAAATTGTTTCCTTTGTCATCATATAATGTGCTTTTATGTCTGTCCACAGATTTTGATTTAGTTGTGGGATGTTTTTGTTTTTGTTTTTGTTTGGATATGGGGCTTGAACTCTGGGCCTGGGTACTGTCCCTCAGCTCTTCAGCTCAAGACAAGTGCTCTACCACTTGAACCACAGCGCCACTTCTGGTTTTCTGAGTGGTTTATTGGAGACAAGAGTCTCATGGACTTTCCTGCTTCGGCTGGCTTTGAACCGTGATCCTCTCAGATCTCAGCCTCCTGAGTAGCTAGGGTTACAAGTGTGAGCCACCAGCATCCAGCTT
Organism: Dipodomys merriami; assembly: GCF_024711535.1. NCBI lineage: Eukaryota > Metazoa > Chordata > Mammalia > Rodentia > Heteromyidae > Dipodomys > Dipodomys merriami. The sequence continues at coordinate 1,799,092 of NW_027204826.1, read as the reverse complement.
GATTTAGCTTTATCTGCTACATATATAGCCATTCCTGCTGTCTTTGGTTTCCATGTGTGTATGCTGTAACTTTTTCCATTCCTCACTACTTATTTTTTAGTTTTTACTTTTTCAGTTGTTGAGGCTTGAACTCAGGGCCCGGACACTGTTTCTGAGTTGTTTTTTTTTTTTTGCTCAAAGCTAGTACTCTACCACTTTAAGCCACAGTTACACTTTTAGTTTTTGGTGGTTAATTGGAGATAAGAGTCTCCTGGGGACCTTTCTGCCCAGGCTGGCTTTGAACCACGATCCTTAGATCTCACCTCCTGAGTAGTTAGGGTTACAGACATGCGCCACCAGTGCCTTGCAGTCCTTCACTTTAAAAAATGTGTGTGTCAGCTGGCGCCAGTGGCTCTCTCCTGTAAGCCTAGCAACTCAGAAGGCTGAGATCTGAGGACTGAGGTAGAAAGCCAGCCCTGGCAGGAAAGTCCATGAGACTCTTATCTCCAATAAACCATCAGAAAACCAGAAGTAGTGCTGTGGCTCTAAGTGGTAGAGCCCTAGCCTTGAGCTGAAGAGCTCAGGGATAGTTCCTATGCCCAGAGTTCAAGCCCCATGACTGACAAAAAAAAAAAGAAAAGAAAAAAAAAGAAAAAAACTCTGTGTGTGTGTGTGTGTGTGTGTGTGTGTGTGTGTGTGTGTGTGTGTCTACATCAGTAAAGGCAGTTTCTTTCTTTCTTTATTTATTTTTGGGTCTGGTCGTAGGGCCTGAACTCTGGGCCTGGGCGCTGTCCCTCAGCTCTTCAGCTCAAGGCTAGCGTTCTACCACTTGAGCCACAGCGCCACTTCCGGCTTTTTTCTTTTTGCTTATGTGGTGCTGAGGAATCGAACCCAGGGCCTCAGGCATGCAAGGCAAGCGCTCTACCACTGAGCCACCTTCCCAGCCCAAGGCAGTTTCTTGTAAGCAATATATACAAGGGGCTTTTTGTTGTATCCATTCAGCCAGTCTATATCTTTTAATTGGGTTTTTAATTCCTTTATACACAAGGTTATTGTTATAAGAACTCTTGTCATTCTTTTTTTTTTTTTTTCCTTTTTCTTGGTGATGAGGCTTGAACTCAGGGCCTGGGTGTCCTGGAGCTTTTTGTGCTGAAGGGCTAGCACTTTACTGCTTTGAGGCACAGATCCACTTCTGGTTTTCTAGTGGTTGGAGCTAAGAGGATCATGGGCTTTATTGCCTGGGCTGGTTTCTAACCTCAATCCTTAGACCTCAGCCTTCTGAGTAGAGAGGATTACAGAAGTGAGTCACTACTGCCTGGCTGTCATTTTTTGAATTTGGTGATTTTTTTTCAATAGTGATAACATCTCATTTCTGTCTCATTTGTATATTTGCTCCTCTCCCATTGAGTTTTATTTTCTCCTTGTTCTCTTGAGGGTAGTTATCACAAATACAGGAATATTTTTAAGTATTTCCAGTAAAGCTGGTATAGTGGTGATGAATTCCATCAGTTTTTCTTGTCTGGGAGTTTATGTCTTATATGTTGTAAGTGACCTTACTTTCTATAAGATTCCAACATTCTTTTTATTTACTTTTCTTTTTTCTTTTTGTCGGTCTTGGGCCTGAACTCTGGACCTGGGTGCTGTCCCTCAGCTCTTCAGCTCAAGGCCAGTGCTCTAGCACTTGAGCCACAGCTCTACTTCCAGATTTTTCTGCTTATGTGGTGCAGAGGAATTGAACCCAGGGCCTCATGCTTGCAAGGCAACCACTCTACCACTGAGCCACCTTCCCAGCCCGGTTCCAACATTCTTGAGGACTTTATTTTTATTGATGTCAAATGATAGGAAATTGGAACACAGTACTGTTACAGAAAAATTGTCTATCACTGATCTGTAGCAATTTGTGCCTTTAATAATTACATATTCTCTCTCCTTCCCCACCTGCCTTCCTTCCTCCCTGAGGGTCTCACTATATGTAGCTTTTCTTGCTTTGAACTTGAGATCCTCCTGCCTCAGCCGTCTGAGTGCTGTGTTGTGATTACAGGTGAACCAGCATGACTTTTCTCTATCACATTGCTTGCACTTCTTTATTTTGGCCAAACATCAGTTAGCTATTTTTTGCATACTTAGTTCTATAGTAAATTTTGAAGTTGACTAGTGCCAGTACAGCAATTTTGTTCTTTTCCTCAATATTGGGTTGGCTATTCTGGATATTTTGCCCCTCTATATAAACTTTAGAATCAGTTTGCCAGTTTCACAGAAATAACGGGCTTAAGTTTGTGTTGAATTTGTAGATCAAGTTGGAAAAAATCGACATCTTGACAAACTTGAACCTTCCTTTTTTTTCTATTAGTGATGCCGGACTGTATTCCTCACAGCCCAGAAGACAGGAAGGTCAAGGTGCCACAGGCTTCGTGTTTGCAAGCACTACCCTGTGTGTGCAAGATGGTGCCCATTGCTACATCCTGCAGAGGAGAGGTACAGTGTCCTCCCATGACTGAAGGAGAAGGGCAAAAAGCAGAACCCCATGTGAAGCTTCTCTTGTAAAAGCATTGGTGCCAGTTGAGGGAGGGGCTCTGGCTGTCAGCATTGTTGAGTTAGAGATGAAGCTCCAAGGTGAATCTAGGAGGGGGCACAAGCATCTAACCCATAGCAGTTTATGTGACACATTCCGTGTGCTTCTTCATGTTTGTTTGCTTATAATCCTTTAAAAGTGGTGTTGTTGTTTTTTTAAAGCCTGGCACTGGTAGATCACGCCTATAATCCTAGCTACTCAGGAGGCTGAGATCTGAGGATTGTGGTTTGAGGCCAGCCCAGGCCGGAAAGTCCTTAAGACTTTTTTTTTTTTTTTGGTCAGTTGTGGGTTTGAACTCTGGGCCTGGGCACTGTCCCTGTGCTCTTAAGCTCAAGGCCAGTGCTCTACTGCTTGAGCCACTTCCGGTTTTCTAGTGTTTTATTGGAGATAAGGGTCTCTCGGACTTTCCTGCCAAGGCTGGCATTGAACCACGATCCTCAGATCTCAGCCTCCTGAATAGCTAGGATTACAGGCGTGAGCCACCAGCGCCCAGCCTCCTGAAGACTCTTATCTCCAATGAAACAACAGAAAAACGGAAGTAGAACTGTGGCTCAAGTGCTTAAGTGCTAGCCTTGAGCAAAAAGAGCTCTGAGACAGTACACAGGCCCTGAGTTCAAGTCCCATGACCGGAAAAAAATAAAAACAAAAACATTCTTACCCAGAGGGACTGGGGTCCATAATCTGCTTATATCTGGAGGTACTTCCTGTTCTGCCATCTGATAGCTGGTTCCTTGTGAGCTCTTGCTGAAAAGAAACCTGCCAGGCAAGTGTTCTGCCCAGGTACAGAGCGTACCTACCTACTCCCACTCCGATTGTGAGGTCTACTGGGAAGCAGAGGAACTTGCAATCCTTGCCTCTTATCCAGATTAGTCAACCAAGATAAATGGCCAGGGAAGACTAGCACCCCAGCAAGGCCCACTGGCCATGTGAGGAACAACTTTCATAAGAGAAGATGAAAATAACAAACACTGCTCCAGGAAGCCACGCAATGCAGGGAACCAAACAGCCTAGAGATACTTTCCAAGTAGTATATCTTTTTTTTGGTCGGTCATGGGGCTTGACCTCTGGGTCTGGGCACTGTCCCTCAGCTCTTCAGCTCAAGGCGAGTGCTCTACTGCTTGAGCCACAGCGCCACTTCCGGTTTTCTAGTGGTTTATTGGAGATAAGAGTCTCACAGACTTTCCTGCCCAGGCTGGCTTTGAACCTCGATCCTCAGATCTCAGCCTCCTGAGTAGCTAGGATTACAGGCGTGAGCCACCAGCGCCCGGCAACATGGATTTTTTTTTTTTTTTTAATGAACAGAAAATATGACAGACCTACAGTGTCCAAAATCCAAGTTATAGTTTAATAATGAGGGAACTTATAATGAGGGAACAAATAATGAACTCTCCAAGACTCAAGGAACATGAGGATCTAAGTAGTTACCTATTAAGGAAAAATTTAGAGCTCTGGGCAAAAATGATCTTAGAACTGGAGGCATGGCTCAAATGGTAGAATGCTTGTTTAGCAAGCACAGGATCCAGAGTTAAAAAACAAACACAAACAAATAAAAAAAATCCAAAACAGAAATACTACAGAGGAGGAGCAAGCTGGTAAAACTGAGAGGTTTTTTGTTTGTTTGTTTTTGTCAGCTGTGGGGCTTGAATTTGGCATGGGTCCTGCTGTCCCTCAGCTCTTCAGCTCAAGTCAAGATCTCTACCACTTGAGCCACAGTGACAGTTCTGGTTTTCTGGTGGTTTATTAGAGATAAGAGTCTCACGGGCTGGGAAGGTGGCTCAGTGGTAAAGTGCTTGTCTTGCATGCATGAGGCCCTGGGTTCAATTCCTCAGCACCACATAAGCAAAAATAAAAAAGCTGGAAGTGGAGCTGTGGCTCAAGTGGCAGAGTGCTAGCCCTAACCCCACGACCGGACCCAAAAAAAGAATCTCACAGACTTTGGGCTGGGAAGGTGGCTTGCTTTGCATGCTAGAGCGCTTGCTTTGCATGCTAGAGGCCCTGGGTTCGATTCCTCAGCACCACATAAGCAGAAAAAAAAGTGGTGCTGTGGCTCAAGTGGTAGAGCGCTAGCCTTGAGCTGAAGAGCTGAGGGACAGCGCCCAGGCCCAGAGTTCAGGCCCCCCAACCGGACCCCCCCCCCAAAAAAGAGTCTCACGGCCTTTCCTGCCCAGGCTGGCTTTGAACTGTGATCCTCAGATCTCAGCCTCCTGAGTAGCTAGGATGACAGGCATGAGCCACGGGCGCCCTGCCCTGTGAGGTTTTAATGATTAGCATGACGTCAGATTTCTCATCTACTGAAAACAGTGTGATATCCAAAGTGAGAGGAAATTATTTTCAATATACACTAATATGACCAGCCCAAAACTAAGTCATACAAGAACTCTTTCACTTGAAGCACAACTGCAATTCTAGCTTTTTTTGTTAATTGAAAATAAGAGTCTCGGGCTGGGAAGGTGGCTCAGTGGTAGAGTGCTTGCCTTATATGCATGAGGCCCTGGGTTCAATTTCTCAGCACCAAAACAGAAAAAGCCAGAAGTGGTGTTGTGGCTTAAGTAGTAGAGCTCTAGCCTTGAGCTTAAGAGCTGAGGGACAGCGCCCAGAGTTCAGACCCCACATCCAAAAATAAATAAATAAATAAATAAATAAATAAATAAATAAATAAAAAGATTCAAACATATAATTTGCAGATACAATGCATGGGACTTGATTTTTCCATTCTTACATTTGCAAGGAGTTCTGAAAACAATTCTAAGCAGATACTAAGGAAAAGTAAAATAATGTGATTCATTAAACATTGATATGAAGAAAGGTTACAGAGGTAAAGAGCAGTGTTAAGAGTTAGAACCTTATTTTTCATAGCTGGAACATAGAACGAGCGATCTACAAATAGATCTATCTAAGCATGTTGAATTATGGAGATAATTATGGAGCTAAGATAAACATTAAGGACAGTTGGCCTTTGGGGAGAGGAGCTGGGACTTTTCTCTTGTTCTTCTAGAAATAAAAGAGCATGCCCCTTCTCTGTCCACCACCAGAGCTCACAAATTAGGGCTTTCCCTGGTGACCCAAGGTGCTGACATGCACACTATACATACCTTCAGCTATTGCCTGGGGCTTTTGAGGAATACAAGATTTGCATCTGCAAACATCTCCTTGAGCTTGTCACACTAGTGCATAAAACTTAACACATCTGAAATGGAAATCACAAGCCAGTGGCTCATGTCTGCAATCCTAGCTACTCAGGAGGCTGAGAATCAGAGGATTGTGGCAAGAAGCCAATCCAGAGAGGAAGGTCTTTGAGACTCTTATTTCAAAACCAAAAACAAACAAAAACAAAAACAAAAAAGCAGCTCAAAAAAGTCGGAAGTGGAGCTGTGGTTCAAGTGTTAGAGCACTAGCCTTGAGGGGAAAAGCTCAGGGAAGGGTTGGAGACATGGCTCAGTTGGTATAAAGCACTAACTAGTGAGTTAAAGTGCCAAGTACTGGGTTCAAGTTCCTGTCTCAGACAAAAAAAAAAAAAAAAAGAAAAGAAAAGAAAGGAAAGAAAAAAGTTCAAGGACAACACCCAGACCCTGAGTTCAAGCTCCCAACTTCATAAAAATAAATAAATAATAAAAATAAAATGGAAATCATTGTCTTACTCATAAAAATCTACCTCTATATTCCTTTGCTTTTGGCAACTTTAATGAAATATCATTTACAGGCTAAAAAAAATTTAATTTTCTGACATTTAGGAAATTTACAGTGTTACACAACTGTTTCTATGAGTCCATCCCTTGAGAAAGATCCCTGGTGCTGTTTTCAGTGACTCTGCATTCCCAGCCTCAGGCCAAGCAACCACAGTCCACTCTCTTATTTCTGCACATTTGATATATAATGCAGTCATATGACATGTGATCGTCTGGGACAGGCCTCTTGCACTTAGAATGTTTCTGAAGTTCATCCATGTTTTAGCATGTGCCACTATTTACTTCCTCATTATATACTAGTATTCCCTAGTATGGTTATAACCACATATTTTTTTAACCCATTCATCAGTTGATCAACATGTATATTGTCTCCAATTTGGAGCCATCATGATTAAGAGCTGTTGTAAACAATTCAAGTACAGGTCTTTGTGTTGTTTTGTGTTTCCATTACTCTTGGATACATTCATATTTATAAGGTAAATATGTGTTTCACGTGTGTGTGTGTGTGTGTGTGTGTGTGTGTATGTGTGTGTGTAGTGGTATTGAGGTTTGTGTTTCACGTGAGTGTGTGTAGTGGTATTGAGGTTTGAACTCTAGATCTTGTACTTGCATGGGAAGCACTTTACCACCAAGCCATGCCTCTAGCTTTATGTTTCACTCTTTAAGGAGCTACCAGACTATTTTCCAAAGTGGCTGTATCATTTTATAGTCCTACCAGCAAGGTGTAATCTAGTGTCTTCAGCTCCACCTTTTACTGGCTATAGTTTGGATGATAGCCACTCCAGTGGGCATAACACATATCTCACTGTGGCTTTTAGGTGCATTTCCCTCATAGTTCTCTTCCTTGTTTAATTTTTTTTTTTTTTTTGGGTCCGGTCGTGGGGCCTGAACTCTGGGCCTGGGTGCTGTCCCTCAGCTCTTCAGCTCAAGGCTAGCGCTCTACCACTTGAGCCACAGCACCACTTCCGGCTTTTTTCTTTTTGCTTATGTGGTGCTGAGGAATTGAACCCAGGGCCTCGAGCATGCAAGGCAAGTGCTCTACCACTGAGCCACCTTCCCAGCCCTCCTTGTTTAATTTTAATAATACTTTATGATTTCCCTTGATTTTTTCCCCTTTTCTTATCGTGCTCACCTGTTCTGTGGATTTGTCTTCTAAGCTCTAATTTCTATTGCTTTATTTTCACTACTCTTGATTTGGCAGCTGGGGTTGGGGAGGTTTGGGGGGGTGGAGTTGTATTGGGGCTTGAACTCAGGGCCTTGACACTGTCCTTGGGAGCTTTTGTGCTCAAGGCTAGTGCTCTTCCACTTTGAGCCACAGCTCCACTTCCACCAGCTTTTTTGGTACATAATATTAGAGATGGGAATCTCATGGACTTTCCTGCTTGGGCTGGTTTTGAACAGCGGTCCTCAGATCTCAACCTCCTGAGTAGCTAGGATTACAGGTATGAGCCACCAGCACCTGGCAATAATTGTGAAGAAAGATATTTTTCTTTGCAGTTAAGCATTGTTCTTTTTTTCTGTTGGTATATATATTCATACAGTGACACAAGTATTTATGAGACTAGATCAGATCACATGAAATTAAATCCTTGCTCTAAGTGCCAGGAGGGCTTGTGTAAAAGTTACTTTATCAGTCATCCTTCCATCACTATGGCAAGATACACAAGGAAATAGACTTAAAGGAAGAAATGTTAATTTGGGCTTATGGTTTCAATGCATGGGAAGTTTGGTTCCCTCACTTTGTGCCCTGTGGCAAGGCAGAATATCATGCCAGAGAGTGCACAGCAGAGCAAGGCTGTTTATGCCATGATGGTAGGAAGCAAAAAGAGGAAGGGTTGGAGTTTCAATATCATCTTCAAGGGATTGCCTCCAAGGGCCTAGCATTCTTCCATCAAGCTCTACCTCTACCTCTGTTATCTTTTATTACTGCCATCATCTGGACACCAAATCTCTCAATGCATGAGCCTTTGAGTGACATTTAAGATCCAAATCATATCTGAAGGTTGGTCTAAAACATTTTTGTAATTACTTGCTTTTATCTTATTTCCCAATCTAGCAAGAGACTGTCAACTGTTTAAAGATAGTGGGCCACTTAATACATGCTTGTTGATAGGTGATTGTAAAGATTACTCTTCAGTATTAACGCTTTCCTTTAGAGTGAAATGTTAGCTTGAAAAATGTTTATATTTTCTACTTTAGAATCATGTACATGGTGATGCATGCCTGTAATCCCAGCACTTAAGATATTGAGGCAGCAAAATCACAAATGTGTCCAGGCTGAGCTACTTAGAAAGTTTAAGGCAAGGGTTGGGAATGTGGCTTAGTGGTAAAGTGCTTACCTAGCATGCACGAAACCCTGGGTTTGATTCCTCAGTACCACACACACAGAAAAAGCCAGAAGTGGTGCTGTGGCTCAAGTGGTAGAGCATTAGCCTTGAACACAGAGAGGTTCAGGGACAGAGCCCAGACCCTGAGTTCAAGCCCCAGGACTGGCAAAGACAAAAGAAAAAGTTTGAGGTCAGCCTAGACCATACAGAAAGACCTTGTCTCAAAAAAAAAAAAATCAGCTAGGCACCGGTGGCTTATGCCTGTAATCATGGCTAATCAGGAGGCTGAGATCTGAGGATCAAGGTTTGAATTCCAGCCTGGGCAGGAAAGTCCCTGAGACTCTCATCTCCAATTAGTCACAGAAAAAATCAGAAGTGGCTCAAATTGTAGAGCCCTAGCCTTGAACAGAAAGAAGTTCAGGGACAGCACCCAGGCTCAGAGTCCAAGCCCCAGAACTGGAAAAAAATTACTTGGCTCAATGATTTGTGTGTGAGGGTGCTTGGAGCTTGAATTCAGGGCCTGAGCACTGTCCCAGAGCTTTTTTTTTTTTTTTTGGTTGTTGTGCCTGAACTCTGGGCCTGGGCACTGCTCCTCAGCTCTTCAGCTCAAGACTAGTGCTCTACCACTTGAGCCACAGCTTCACTTCTGACTTTTTCTGCTTATATGGTGTTGAAGAATTGAACCCAGGGCCTCATGCATGCAAGGCAAGCACTTTACCACTGAGCCACCTTCCCAGCCCTTCCCTGAGCTTCTTTAGCTCAAGGCTAGTACTCTACCACTTGAGCAACAGCTCCACCATTGGCTATTTGGGTTGTTTAGTGGAGATTAGCATATCAGTGTTTTCCCTGCCTGGGCTATCTTCAAACTATGATCCTCAGATTTCAGCCTTCTAAGAAGCTAGGATTACAGGTGTGAGCCAGTGGCACCCAGTGGTGATTTATTCTTACTGTACAAAAGATACTGAATGTAAAATTTACATCTTATAATAAACCAAAATATAATATGGATGACTTCACACATTATTTCCCACATAAGATGTAGTAGCCATTTCTGTATTAGTAGATAGCATAGTAGTTAAAACAAAACAATAAGCTGGGCACCGGTGGCTCACTCCTGTAATCCTAGCAACTCAGGAGGCTGAGTTCTGAGGATCATGGTTTGAAGCCAGCCCCAGCAGGAAAGTTTGCAATACTCTTATCTCCAGTTAATCACAGAAAAAGCCAGAAATTGGACTGTGCCTCAAGAAGTAGATTGTTAGCCTTGAGCAAAAGAAGCCTAGGCCCAGAGTTCAAGCCCTAGCACTGCCAAAAAAGAAAGAAAGAAAACAATAAATGGTGCTTAATTTTTATAGGCACATCACTTTAACATTCAAACATTGTACTGTACCTGATATGAATAGAACCAAGAAATCTGTTAACATTGATTCAGAAAGGATGAAAGGGTAGTAAAAGGGGGGTGAATTCAGTCCAAGTATAGAATCTGCACCTAGGAAAATACATGTGAAACCCCTTCGTATATCCCTATGTACCCCCTTTATATGGCATAAATGCAGGCCTTTCTGTGTTTTACATCATTCAAGTAGTAATGTCTGAATGAGGGTTTAGAAAAGATAGCCATATTAAATGCTTGACATGCTTTAGATCATTATAGGATGAACCCTGCCCCCCATGTATTTCATTTTGATGAAATTATAGGGTCAGTTTATATTTGCTATATGAATTTTAGCGCTTAACTTTCCCTCATGTGAACCTAACAGCTTTGTAGGCAGTTACAGTGCCATCAAGGTCAGTAATGACCACATTTCATGCTGGACACTGCTATAAGTTTGTGAGAGCGATTACCTTCTTGACTTGTAAGTTCTTTAAGCCATGGTAAGTTATTTTTTCAACACCCTCTGGAGCACTGGCCATTCATTAGATCCACATGCCTTTTCTCCGCAAACTTTCGCAAGACTCCAATTACGCAGGCACAGAGAGATAAGGAGTCTCAAGAATGAGGTTGATTTCATAACTTTAAAACTTGGATAGTGATTTGGGAGTGCAGCTTGGTACAAGTCCCTTTTCTAAGTGACTTTGGCTCCGTGCACAGTTCTTGGTGGCACAGATTTCTGCACACCTCGCGCTGCTCCACCGCACCCACACTCGGCCATATCAATCAGATTTTTGACATGTTATAAAAATGCAAGTCATAGCTGCTGTAGATGGCACTATTCAAAAACTTTTGAAACTACTCCATGTCTACATTTATCATTTGTGTGTCTAAAGTTTTTTTTTCATTGAGGTAAGCCAAGTATGCTTGGAGATTAAAAAAAAAAAAAAAGCAAGCAATTCAGAAGGAGCCATGATTATTTCTGATCAAATCATTTTAATGTGTATGTGTGCTCTCCCAATCCCCGCCCCTCTCTTGCTCCTTCTCTTCCTGTCTCTCTCCTTCCCTTTCTCTCTCCCCTCTCTCTCTCTGTCTCTCTGTCTCTCTCCCTCTCTCTCTTTCTCTGCTGCATAACCCAAAGAGTGGCTGGTTTGGTGAGAAGACACTGCCCTTGTGTTGATGAGAAGAGGTGGGTTGATTTCTGTCACAGTGTTTGTGTCTCAATCAGGAGTACTCTCCCTTTACAAAGCAGAATTGAGAACACGTAGCCCCAGTGTAAGTATGAAGTTTCACCTTTTCCAATATATACATTTAATGTCTTTGTTTGCAGGATAAGCAGAAACCTTTACACTTGAGCACCTCCCAGTCGCTACTTCGCTTTACCAGATGCCAGGTATTTTTTAAAAGGTGTGTCTTGATTAATAAATGTAATGTGGGAAATGGGAAACTTAAAAAGTGTACTTGTCAATGTTGAGCAAATATTTTCAATGCTGTTTGAGCCTTTTATATAGTATGTCTGACCATTTTCAATGAAATGAAAGCAAAGTTATGGGTTCTTAAAAGTCAGATAACAAATTGGCTTCATGAGAAAGGGAAAAGTCAATTCAGGTCATGGAATTTCCTTTATTGCCTCACATCTTTCTTATATAATATCATAGAATACACTCCTACATTAAATGTTTATTAAAAGCAAAATGTCTCAGGTTTTTCTATAGGAAGGTTTAAGCTTACATTATTTAGGCAATGTGTGTATTTAGTACACTTGTATTTTGACTGTTCATTTTTTAACTATCTAAAAAAACAGATGCTCTGATTTTGTCATTCACATATGGATGTCTTTTTTTTAGCATTTAAAAATATCACTATTAGGATATTTGATAGCCACCAGCACCAGGCTTGAATATTTGATATTTTATAATGCCCTCAAATATGATGTTTTCCCCTCAATTAATAATTTTAAAACTATTTTAGGTGCTGTTTTCAACTTATTCTTTTGACCAAGAATGAAACTATTTAAAAATTAAGATGCCAACAGGTAATTTCTTGTAAGTTCATACTTTTGTTCGTGTATGTCTTTTAGTAATAGAGCAACAAATGTACATTGACACAAGGCTACATTGTTCCTATCCAAAATCAGTCCAAACATAGGAATCAGTTTGGTTTTGGAGACCTTTCTTTATAACATAAAACTTTTACTTTCCACTTACCTGTTGTATTGGTTTTTGCACACTGGCAAATGCTAGTTTATTCTATATCTGAAACCAGCTATTTGAATATTAAGTAAATGAATATTTAAGAGATAGTAATTCAGGTCAGATGAGGCCCCCTGCAACCAAATACCACATGTTGAGATACGTCTGGTTATGAATATGTACAATAGTTCAACTGAAAAACAGATGTGATGAATGACTTCCTTTTGTTATATTAATTGGGATTTTATTTGTTAGTCAAAGTAGTCCTGAAATTATGTAATTAATTTTTTTACAATAAAGAAGCATGGCTTTGGGTAAAAATGAAAAAGAAATCTAGAAAAATTAGTTTGAGATGGTTTACATCCATTTTTTTTTACAACTTAAATTTTTTGTACTTGTTTCCCTTTTGTGTTTTTATACTTTTAAGGTATAATGTAATGCCAAAACAGGGTTTTCTCAATTCTAAAGTAAAAAGAGAGTTTTAAATTTCAGAATCTGATCATGGTGATATCTTGGGCTCATAGCAACTGTATCTAAATAGATATTAATACTTTAGTGGCAAAAATCATAGAAACTTTAAAAAAATAGTATTTTTCATGCCAAATGACAGTGATATCATTTTTTCTTCATGAAAGATGATACTCGGTTCATTTTAAAGACAGAAACAACCAGGAATTCACATAACATGTGATTTTAACAATCAAAATATAATTCACTAAGAAAGGCAAAAGATAGCTGGAAGTGGTGCTGTGGCTTAAGTGGTAGAGTGCTCGCCTTGAGCTGAAGAGCTGAGGGACAGCGCCCAGGCCTAGAGTTTAAGCCCCACAACTGACAACAACAACAACAACAACAAAAAGAAAGAAAGAAAAGAAAGAGAAGAAAAAAAGAAAGGCAAAAGATAAAGTTCTTGCAATTTTCTAATTGGAAATAATAACATTGTGACTCAATTGTTTTTTTTTTCTGTACAATGTTTTGGTAACCAGGAGTGAAAGGAAAGGTTTTTTGGTGTGTAAACTGTTTTGTGTGTGTGTGTGTGTGTGTGTGTGTGTGTGTGTGTGTGTGTGTGTGTGTGTTAATGAGATGTGGCAGTGAGTCTAGAAAGAAGAAGCTGTATGCAGAGAAAAAGGGAAATAGATGAAGGTAGATAAAGAAAAGGTCAAAGATAAAGAAGAAAGCAAAAATGGAGGAAGGCGAGAAAGGCAAGGGAGAAAGGAAGGTTTATTTCCTTAATATTCTAGAAGTTTCTCTTTTTAATTTTTTAAAAATATTTTATTGTTATTATAAAGGTGATATACAGAGTGTATTGTGGATGCTTTGGCCATGCAGTAAGCAAAAACCTGGGTTTTCAGTTTGACTTTAGCTAAAATTCCCATGCAATTCAAAACTTAATGAAATATCTCTTTGGCTTTTGACATTGTCATATTTCTTTAGTTTTTTTTTTTTTTTTGGTCAGCTGTGGGGGCTTGAACTCTGGGCCTGGGCGCTGTCCCTCAGCTCTTCAGCTCAAGGCGAGTGCTCTACCACTTGAGCTACAGCGCCACTTCCAATTTTCTGGTGGTTTATTGGAGATAGGAGTCTCACGGTCTCTCCTGCCCGGGCTGGCTTTGAACCGCGATCCTCAGATCTCAGCCTCCTGAGTAGCTAGGATTACAGGCGTGAGCCACCAGCGCCCGGCTGTCATATTTCTTTAATATACTTACTTTATATATATATATACACTTAAAATTAATTTTATAAATCAACACTTATTTCAATTATCTAAATAAATTTCTCATTTCCATTTCAGAATTTGATGTATTTGAATCCTATAGGAAAAATAAACATCTAAATACAGTCTTTGGAAAGTTCTAGTACTGCAGTCCCTGTACTGAATGAGATAGTCCCTAAGAGCCTACCTCATCTCTTTGTTTTCATGTAGTATAAAGGTTTCCTATTTCTGTTATATAGCTTCTAAATCTATTATAGAATGAATTGATTTTTTTTTCTCTCAAAGGAAGAGAATCCTAATGAAACAAGGAATAAGATTCTTTTCATTGCGAAAAGAAAAAGGCTTCATTCTATTTTTTACAGTGACTACTTAAATCTGAGATTGGTCGTTCCCAGGTCCTGGTTATATTCGAAAGACTTTAACTTCTCTTTCTCTATTCCCGATGTGGATATGTTTTAGATCACGAAGAACCCTGTGGTCCAGGGCACAGGTCCTTTTGCCTGAATGGGGGGATTTGTTATGTGATTCCTACTATTGCCAGCCCGTTTTGTAGGTGAGTGCAATGGGGGAGTGGGTGCTTTCCTTTCCTATGCCAGCTTCTGGAGGAGGTATCACAGTCAAACCAGTATACAATGGAGAAGTGTGGGCTCTGTCCTTCTTAACCTCTTTGGGTAGAATATGGTTTTAAGACAAAACCAAATAGCATGTAAAAATCTCATTCATCAAGGCTTTCATTTAAAAAGTGGGTTTGGGTAGGTTCCAGTCTAGACCAATTTTTTAAATAATCCATTTTAGGACCAGTGCTGGTAGCTCATGCCTGTAATCCTGGCTACTCAGGAAGCTGAGATTTGAGGATCACAGTTTGAAGCCAGCCTAGGCAAGAGGTCCATGAGACTCTTTTCTCCAGTGAACCACCAGAAAACTGGAAGTGGTGCTGTGACTCAGAGTGGTAGAGTACTAGGCCTTGAACAAAAAAGAGCTCAGAGACAACACCTAGACCCCAAGTTCAAGCACCCATGACCAACAAAAAAAAGAAAATGAGAAATAAGAAGTGACTTTCCAATAGTCATACCACCAGGAAAAAGACAGTAATGGCCCTTAGACACCATCTAAGGTACCCAGGAGGCTGAGACAGGAAGATTGTAAGAGCCAGCCTGGGCTAAAGAGTAAAGCTATCTCAAAAATCTAATGAGCCATCCAAACAAACAAACAAAAAACCCCCAAACAAATGAAAGAGAATGGTCCACACAAACACCTTCCAAAGTTTGCTCAACCTTACAATGTCCTAATTCTGAATTCCTTCAGAGGGTTAATGGTGTATGACATTTATGAAAAAAAAGGGGAATGCTTGTCACACATTTCATGCTTAAGAGGCATTAACACTTTATGTTTTGACCTTGGTGGGAGCTACGTGGCAAAGACTGTGTTTTCTCCATGTAACTGTCATCTTTGTAAAAAAATCAGTCAACTAAATGTTTGTATGTTTCTCTTCTGTTCTAGCACACTGATATATATTTTTGTCTTTTCACCACCACCAAACAATGTGTAACTTTATGATGACTGAAATAGGGCAGTGTAAATCCTTAACTTTATTCTTCAGCTCATTGGGAATTGGCTTTCGTTTTTAAATAGTGTTTATGGCCTGAAAAGATTTCAAATGCATTTTAGCTTTGTTCCACAAATTCAGGTTTGTTGTTCCATTCTAAGTTTACAATTTATCCCATTGGGTTGTTTTCCCCCTTTATCTTGTGTATATTTATGTGTAATGGTAAGAGTACTTGGTTCATCAAGCTGCCTTCACTGAATAAGTTGGAAGAAGGAAATGAGTTCTGAATTTTGGAGATTCATTTAAATGGGAGAGAGACCTTGCCTGTCACTACTTTAGCACAAATGCATTTGTAACTTCAAAAAGTCACCAGAGAGCCTGGCTCTGGTGGCTCATGCCTGTTAACCCCTGAGATCATAGGATTGTGGTTGAAGCCGGATTTGCCTGACAAGTCCTTGAGGCTGTCTCCAATTAACCAGCAAAAAGCTGGGCTAATGGTATGGTTCAAGTAGTAGAGCACCAGCCAAGCAAAGAAGTTAATCAGGTCCAAGTTCCTAAATTCAAACCCAAATACCAGGGGAAAAAAAGTCACCAGTGAAAGAGAATGGGCAATTTTGCTGGTAACCTCCACCAGGGTTAAGGCTGGACTAGAGTCTCTCCCTAATTCTAACTTGGAGTGGGTTCCACTGGAGGGGGCATGATGCCAGGTCACCATGTGGAATGGCCACAGGTGAGTGGGATGGCCCTCTATGTAGTGGGATGTGAACCCCAGCTGTCAATCCCCTGGCAGGAAGTAGGGATAGGGATGGGTAAAACAGGGAGGGCCAAAGAGATGGAGAGAAAAGGAAGGCACTGAGTGGCCAAGGGCTCAGGGGAGTTGAATGCAGGTATACTTTAAATTGTATATTATTATGATGATGATGATGATGATGATGATGATGTCTTTGTTGGTTATGGGGCCTACACACTGTCCCTGAGGCCTTCAGCTCAAGGCTAGTGCTCTACCACTTTGAGCCACAGTGCCACTTCTGGTTTTCTCATGGTTAATTGGAGATAAGAGTCTCATGGACTTTTATTCCCAGGCTGGCTTTGAACCTCGATCCTCAGATGTCAGCCTCCTGAGTAGCTAGGATTACAAGTGTGAGCCACCGATGCCCAGCTTATATTATTATTATTTTGGGTCCAGTCATGGGGCCTGAACTCTGAGCCTGGGCGCTGTCTCTCAGCTCTTCAGCTGAAGGCTAGCGCTCTACCACTTGAGCCACAGCACCACTTCCACCTTTTTTTTCTTTTTGCTTATGTGGTGCTGAGGAATTGAACCCAGGGCCTCATGCATGCAAGGCAAGCGCTCTACCACTGAGCCACCTTCCCAGCCCTGATATATTATTATTTTTAATAAAAAAATGTCTTTCCAATGATCTCAGGGACTATATTTCTAAGATATCCCTGTAGGCAGTAATAGCAATATCCAAGGGTGAGAACCTCATTTTTCAGCCCAGCTCCTACTATTTC
Organism: Dipodomys merriami; assembly: GCF_024711535.1. NCBI lineage: Eukaryota > Metazoa > Chordata > Mammalia > Rodentia > Heteromyidae > Dipodomys > Dipodomys merriami. Next base: position 1,782,201 of record NW_027204826.1, on the reverse strand, counting down.
TTCTTACCTTTCTTGTACACTGTAAAGCAGGAAGACTTCACGCCCAGGTACCTACACCTCTGAAGTCAGCTCTCACCTTTCTACATAGTGCTTAGAGCTTTTAGTTTGGCCCTAACCTACCTTTGTGGCCAGCTCCTCTTCCCTGATCTGTGCTCCATTCAGAGTTTATTCATGTTTGTAGAACTTATTTCACATTGTGTTGCCCACCTTGAATTTGTTTCTGGTCTTCCTTTGTATCACTGCATACCTCAAACCTTGATCCTCCTACCTTTGCTTCATGACTGAGTTGAATTATATTAAGGTAATTTATTGTTTTATTTTTGTTGGTATGGGACTTGAACTCAGGGCCTGGGCACTGTCCCTGAGCTCTTTCACTCAAGGCTAATGATGTACTGCTTTGAGCCACAACACCACTTCTGGTTTTCTGGTGTTTTATTAGAGATAAGAGTCTCACCTACTTTTCCCACTTGGGCTGGCTTTGGACAATGATCAGATCTCTTGAGTAGCTAAGATGATGGCATGAGTCACCAATGCCCAGCTTCAAGCTAATTTTTTTTAATGTTTGTGGTACTGGGGTTTGTACTCAGATCTTTGTGCTTGTGAGGCGGATGCTCTTGTCACTGAGCCTTGCTGACAGCTGTGATTTTTGCTGGTTATCTCTAAGATAGAGTATTGGTCTTGCTTCTTGCCCAAGTAAGCACCTCTGTTAGGTAAGTATCCCTTGTAGCTAAGATAACAGGCATTGGCCACTGTGTCCAGACCTCCATTTCCCTTAGTGAAGAGTTTCCTGAACTTTTCTCCATTAGCCTTGAAACCCTATGCAACCAATTTCAACCTTCCAAGTAGCTAGCATTACAGGCATGAGACACAGCACCTGGTGAAGCTAATGTTTTTAAGCTAAGTCCTTGGTATTAACTCTTCAGTGTTTGCTGAGATTTGTGCCTGGTTCACAGTGTTAACTGATCTAATTGTATGAAAGCAGGATGCAGGTTCTTTAATAACCGGTGCATGATTGTATGAAGGTCAGTTATGTCAAGCTTCTTATAATCCTATATTTTCTTACTATTTGTTATGTGGATTTTCCCCACTTCCACTGTTTATTAAGTATGTCTACAACAGCTGGGTACCGGTGGCCCATGCCTAAAATCCTACCTATTCAGGAGGCTGAGATCTGAGGATCGCGGTTCAAAGCCAGCCCAGGCAGGAAAGTCTGAAAGACTCTTACCTCCAATTAACCACCAGAAAATTGGAAGTGGCCCTGTGGCTGAAGTGATAGAGCACTAGCCTTGAGCTGAAGAGCTGAGGGACAGCGCCCAGGACCATAGTTCAAGCCTTACTACCGACAAAACCAAAAAACAGAAGAACAAAAACAAAAAAAGTATGTCTACAAGAATAGAATGTGGGGGCTGGGAAGGTGGCTCAGTGGTAGAGTGCCTGCCTTGCATGCATGAGGCCCTGAGTTCGATTTCTTAGCACCACATAAGCAGAAAAAACTGGAAGTGATGCTGTGGCTCAAAGTGGTAGAGTGCTAGCCTTGAGCTGAAGAGCTGAGGGACAGCACCCAGGCCCAGAGTTCAGGCCCCACAACCAAAAAAAAAAAAAAAAAAAAATAGAATGTGATTTAAATATTTAATTTTATCATTTTTACTTTTTTTACCCTCTTGTTTTACAATTTCTACTTACCATGATTTAAAATATTTTCCATTCCTATCTTCTATTAGAATGTTTGAATTTTCACTATTTTTCTATCCTATATTCCCTTATCTTCATTAGAAATCAACTTAGTTGATTTTGTTTTTGTTTTTTAGGTTTTTTTTTTTCTTGTAGTACTCAGAGCTTTAGGCTTGCTAGGCCAACACAATTACCACGAAGCCACACTTCCAGCTCTTGTTTTCACTGGTTATTTCCCCTGGTATTTCTTCTAAACCATTTATGGAAAAACTTCATGAATGTCATGGTGACTTGAGCGCAGGGATGAGGGTTTACTTCTGGGCTCTGTACCCTGTTCCTAGGGCTGTGTGTCCTCATTGTGTTGCATTATATTGTTTGAGTGATGTCACTTAATAGTTACTTTTGAAACCAGGAAATAGAAGTCCTCTATTTTTTTTTTTTAAAGAATGTTTGGGCAGCTGGGTACCTGGTGACTTAGGTCTATAATCCTAGCTACTCAGGAGGCTGCGATCTGAGGATTATAGCTGGAAGCTAGACTGGGCAGGAAAGTCCATGATGCTCTTATCTCCAATAAACTACCAAAAAGCTGGAAGTGGCATTGTGGCTCACGTGGTAGAGCTTTAGCCTTGAGTAACATACACACATGTAACACACACATGTGTTGGCTACTTGGGAATACCTTAAAAGACCATTTGAATTTGAAGATGGATCTCTCTGCTTCTGCAAAAAGAGCTCAGACTGTCTTTAGATTTTTTTTGTAGCCAGTTTTAGTTTTATGAGGACTATGTATACATACTACACAGGGAACTTAGGGTTCCTGAGGGTGTGACCTTGGCATGACCTTCTGTAAAGAGGGTTTACACAGGCTCTGGCAGATAAGCACAGGCTAATCAGTAGTGAGTGTGATTATTCAGAGCTAGAGCTTGTGGACTAGTTTATCTGCTTTTCCATTTGGTCTAAGTTAAGTTTTAGAATTAGTTTGTAAATTCCTCCCCACCCCAAAAAAATTCCTGCAAGGATTTTAATTGAGATTGAATCATTAAGATAATTATGAGAGAAATTAAGATCTTAATAATATTACAAGGCTTTTAAACCTGATTAAATTTCTCTCTATAATGGTTATTTTGCCTGTTTGTGTGGTGATTTTGCATACCTTTTTAAAAAAAATATGTGATTTAAAATTGTACTTTTCAAATGCTATGAGTCTAGAGAAACAAAATTATTTCCCCGCAGCTTTTGTGTGTAGCAGTCTTGTTGAGTCTCATTAGTGATGAAAGATATTCCTGGAGAATGGACAGTCACACCCTCTTTACACTGGCATTCTGGCTGCTGGTGTCCAGTCCTTTGGTTGTTTCTGAGGTGTTGCCTGGCTAGAGTTGGTAGTATAGTGGTGAGAACTGTCTTGTCTTGTTTCTGATCTCAAGGGAAGAGAATCTCCCTTGCTTGCATCGCTGAGTGGGACAGAGGATGTCAGGGTTGTCTTGCTCCTTTCACAGATTCAGAAGTGCCCTTCCTTTCTTTCCTGAGTTTATGTCAAAAATGAGTTTTACATTTCATTAAATGCTTTTGGGGTGCCTATCAAAGTGATCGTATGATTTTTATTTTATCTGACAAATAAGTTCTCTTCTGATATGATTTTTGCTGATTTTATAATTTTTACTTTCCTTCATTATCTTGTTTCTTTTTTTGTTTGTTTTGGTTTGTTTGTATGTATATACGTCAGTTGTGGTCTTGAAGTCAGGGCCTGGGCACTGTTCCTCAGCTTTTAACCTCAAGGCTAGCATTCTACCACTTTGAGCTACAGCTCCACTTCTGGTTTTCTGCTGGTTTATTGGAGATTAGAGTCTCATGGACTTTCTTGCGTGAGCTAGCTTCAAACCTCAATCTTCAGATCTCAGCTTCCTGAGTGGCCCAGATTATAGGTGTGAGCCATCAGAGCCCCACCATTATCTTCTTCTTCTTTTGTTTTTTTGTCAGTCGTGGGGCCTGAATTCTGGGCCTGGACACTGTCCCTCTGCTCTTCAGCTCAAGGCTAGCACTCTACCACTTAAGCCACAGTGCCACTTCCGGCCTTTTCTGCTTATGTGGTGCCGAGGAATTGCACCAGGGCCTCATGCATGCAAGGCAAGCGCTCTACCACTGAGCCACCTTCCCAGCACCACCATTATCTTCTTTACAGTACATTTCCCCTTGACTCTTGAGTTTTTTCAGATCTATAATTGTATTATTCAGAACCTTTTAAAAAAGATTTAACTAGCTGGGCACCAGTGGCTCACACCTATAATCCTAGCTACTCAGGAGGCTGAGATCTGAGGACCGCAGTGCAAAGCCAGCCTAGGCAGGAAAGTCCATGAGACTCTTATCTCCAATAAACCACCAGAAGACTGGAAGTGTGCTGTGGCTCAAGTGGTAGAGTGCTCACCTTGAGCCAAAGAGCTCAGGGACAGCGCCCAGGCCCAGAGTTCAAACCCATGACAGACAAAAAATAAATAAGTAAATTCTGAGTCTTTAATAGATATAAAATTATTCAGTTGAGTGATATTTTTCATGAATAAGCTTTGATAAATTTTTTGCCTTCCAAGAATACTCCCATTTGATCTAAGCAGTCGAGTTCATTGGCACAAAATCATTTGTAATATTCCATTAGTTTATTTGAAAAACCTAAAATTGGGGGGGGGGGGAAGGAGTGGGAGAGGAAAGAGGATCGAGGAGAACTTTAAAGAATATAGAACTGGGGCCTTTTTGCCAGGCTGGTTCCCAGAGGCTGCATGCCAGCTTCTGTAGGGTGCAGCTGCCCGCCGCAGGGCTGGGGGCTGGGGCTGGGAGGGGTGGCTTTGTGCTCAGAGCTGGAATGGACCATAATGAAGAGAGTTTCTTTTTTTTTTGGGGGGGGGGTTTGGGTCCGGTCATGGGGCCTGAACTCTGGGCCTGGGTGCTGTCCCTCAGCTCTTCAGCTCAGGGCTAGCACTCTACCACTTGAGCCACAGCGCCACTTCCGGCTTTTTTCTTTTTGCTTATGTGGTGCTGAGGAATCGAACCCAGGGCCTCAGGCATGCAAGGCAAGCGCTCTACCACTGAGCCACCTTCCCAGCCCGGAAGAGAGTTTCTTATCCATGCCTTCCCTCGATGGCACAGCAGCCCTTTGTCTGATCCATTCTTTCAGCAGCTGCCTGGGTACGGGGATTACTGGCTTCTCCCTATATCCATATCCTAGAATTCTCCTAACCCATTCCTCTTCCCACTATACCTTGTCTCCTAATGCTTTTGCTTTTTATACTGTATCACATTCCTCAAAGAGATTAAAGTGGGCAGTTACAATTGCTTACTTCTTTTTCCTGGTACATAGTGAGCAATGACCAGGTATTTGCAAAGAGTAAAACCTTTTTGTAATATGGGTGTTTTTTTTAAAGTTGTTTTTTAGGCTACTTTCTAGTCCTAGAATAATAAATCTATTGCTCTGGTTACACATTTTTGTGGAAGTGTAGAGTGCTGCTTAAAAACAAGGAGCTTTGCCATGGACATTGATGAAAATGAACAAGCAACTCAAAGGCAGCCATGGGAGGGAGGGAATGAGAGGGAAAGTGGAAACAGCTTACACTAAGCAAAAGGAAGAAATGTAAATATCACCTGATGTGAAAGAAATAGTTGTATTGTCTTTTTTTTTTTTTTTTTTTGTCGGTCATGGGGCCTGAACTCTGGGCCTGGGCGCTGTCCCTCAGCTCTTCAGCTGTAGACTAGCACTCTACCACTTGAGCCACAGCTCCACTTCCAGCTTTTTCTGCTTATGTGGTGCTGAGGAATCGAACCCAGGGCCTCATGCATACAAGGCAAGTGCTCTACCACTGAGCCACCTTCCCAGCCACAAAATAGTTGTATTGTCAAAGCTCATAGACTGCACAAATTTTATAGACCATGATAATGACTATTTGCCTTGTGAAGGTTAAAATGTGTTTGTGACTTTAAGTATCATTATTCCACAATACATGAAATATGTGAAATTTATGTAATCACCTAATCTCAATAAAAAAAACTATTTTAAAAAAAACCCACAGAGCTGGGCTGGGAAGATGGCTCAGTGGTAGAGTGCTTGCCTTGCATGCCTGAGGCCCTGGGTTCGATTCCTCAGCACCACATAAGCAGAAAAAGCCAAAAGTGGCGCTGTGGCTCAAGTGGTAGAGTGCTAGCCTTGAGCTGAAGAGCTGAGGGACAGCGCCCAGGCCCAGAACTCAAGCCCCACGACTGGCAAAACAAACAAACAAAAAACACAGAGCTTGATTTAAAGCCACAGAAGGCTGGCTCTGTACATCTGAACTGGAACTTGAAGCTACTTTGTCTGTGGAGCCAAGGAAGCAACAGCTTCAACGCATGCACTGTGACCAGTGTGAGTTCCAGGCATGTTCTCTCTCTATTCCTCCTCTTGTTTATTTCCTTCCGTCTGCAGTCTTTGGGTGCAATGGACTTGTCATTCATTCACTTCTTGAATTCACTGGCAGCCTTTTATTTATTTTAATAGAAGATTTAAAAACTTATCAAATGTTCTCTGGTGGCTAAGTTTGTTGTAGTCCACAATTTTGGTATGATACAGTTTCAGTGTATTTATGTCAAGGGTTTTCTAATACCTCTTGAAACATAGTCACTCTGTTGATTTTATGAAAGTATATATTGTTCCATTTTTAAACATATGGATTTTTTTGGGTTGTATTGTTTGTTATTCATTTGAAGTTTAAATTCATTATAGTCAGGTAATATATTCTCTTCACAGTTTTTGTTTTTTAAATGTTTGGAGTTTCAATTTAGGGCCTTATACTTGGCCAGGTAGGCTATTACTGATCCATGCCTTCAGTCCTTTTTTGTGCTGGCTGGATTTGTTTGTTTTCTTGTTTGTTTGCTTTGTCAGTTATGGTCCTTGAACTCAAGGCCTGGGCAATGTCCTTAAGCTCTTATGCTCAAGGCTTTGAGCTACAGCTCGGCTTCAAGGCCAGCTGCTTCTGCTGAGATGCAGTCTTGAGGACTTTTGTCTGGACAGCCTGGCTCTGTCATCTTCCCATTCACAAGGCTCCCACACAGCTGGAATGACGGGGATGTGCCACTGTGCCCAGCTGTGGTTGAGAAAGTGTCTCACAAACTTTTCTGCCTGGGTTGTCCTCACACCGATCCTTCTGATTTCTGCCTCCCAAGTAGCTAGGATTACAGGTATGAGCCACTGACGCCCAACTTTTATTGAGTTTTGTTCCTTTGAAACTTACTGAACTATTCTTTATGGCCCTTTATATCATTTATTTTGATCACTGTCCCAAGTGCACTTTTAAAAGAGCAATCGATGGTTCAGTGCCAATTAAGGCAACTGGATAGTGCTACTCAAATATTCTATGATTTTTTCTACGATATTTTTATGCTTCTGTCATTTATTTATTAAGTATGTTAAATCTTGAGGTATGATTGTGGATTGCCTGTTTCTCCTTTGAGCTCTATCAGTGTTTGCTCTATGTATTTTGGAGCTGTGTTATTACACGTATGCAAGTTTAGACATCTTATCAGCTCTTATATTTAACTGACCTTTTTATTATTACACAACATTCTTTATTGCTAATACAATAGTCTACCTTTCTGCAGTTGATCTTTCTCAATTTCACTTACCTGTGGTCAATCACATTAATGAGGAAATTGCAGGCATACTTCCTGAGTTTTGAGTGGCACAAGAATCTGAGGAGCATGGTGAAATCCTGCCCTCTCCTGCCCTCCCCAACTTGGACAGCCTCTGTCACTGCGCTCCGCATTTCCCAGGCACACCCGCTACTCACCCGCTTACCCCCTGGCAGCCATCCCAGTGTGTTGTCAGATTCACTGTCCTGGTATTCCAGAGCCCTAGCAACCTCCACTGAGCCCTTTACCTAGTAATGGCCCCCAAAGCACAATGCACATATGACTGCCAAAGAGAAGCTATTAAGGAAACTTTTTAAGTGAAGAGGTTAAAAACACAATTGGAAATTTGGAGAGAGCAAAAGATAGCACATTCATGTAACTTTTAGGACAGTGTATTGTTGTCATTACTTTCTTTGATACTTAGCTGTTATTAATCTCCTGTCATCCTAATGGATAAATTCAACTTAATCACAGATATATATGTTTTGGAAAAACATAAAACACAGAGGTCTTGATAGATTTTATGGTTTCTAGCATCTAATAGGGTTGTAAAACGTGACCCCTAATGATAAAGTGTATTTACTGCGTTGTATCTGGATAGCCCAAATATCGGCCTACTAGCTTTCTTTTGATTAGGGCTTTACATGGTTTCTCTCTCTCTCTCTCTCTCTCTCTCTCTCTCTCTCTCTCTCTCTCTCTCTCTTTGGTTACTCATGGAGCTTGAACTCTGGGCCTTGGCACTGTCCTTGAGCTCTTCAGCTCAAGGCTAGCACTCTACCACTTAAGCCATATCACCACTTCTGGTTTTCTGGTGATTTATCAGAGATAAGAGTCTTACCGACTTTCCTGCCCAGGCTGGCTTTGAACTGTGATCCTCAGATCTCAGCCTCCTGAGTACGTAGGATTATAGGCGTGAGCCACAAGCACCTGTAGGCACCAGCACCTGGCATGGCTTCTCTTTTTGTCCTTTCAGTCCCACTGTGCCTCTGTATTTAAAGTGTCTTTATTATAAACAGCATATAGATAAAGTATTTTTAGTTCACTGGTAATTTATCTTTTAATTAGAGCATTTAGTCTATTTATATTTAGTGTAATTACCAATAAATCTCAGCTTAATCTATAATTTTTTTTTTTTTTGTTGGTCGTGGGGCTTGAACTCTGGGCCTGGGCGTTGTCCCTTAGCTCTTCAGCTCAAGGCGAGCGCTCTACCGCTTGAGCTACAGCGCCACTTCCGGTTTTCTGGTGGTTTTATTGGAGATAGGAGTCTCACGGTCTCTCCTGCCCGGGCTGGCTTTGAACCGCGATCCTCAGATCTCAGCCTCCTGAGTAGCTAGGATTACAGGCGTGAGCCACCAGCGCCCGGCTTTAATCTATAATCTTGATGCTGGTTTTTGTTTTGTTTTGTTTTGGTGCCAGTCCTGGGACTTGAACTCAGGGCTTGGGCATTGTCCCTGAGCTTTTTCATTCAAGACTAGAGCTTTACTGCTGAGCCACAGCTCCATTTTCAGCTTTTTTTGTTGTTGGTGGTGGTCATGGGGCTTGAACTCTGGGCCTGAGCTCTGTCCCTCAGCTCTTCAGCTCAAGGCGAGAACTCTACCACTTGAGCTACAGTGCCACTTCCCGTTTTCTGGTGGTTTATTGGAGATAGGAGTCTCATGGTCTTTCCTGCCTGGGCTGGCTTTGAACCGTGATCCTCAGATCTCAGCCTCTTGAGTAGCTAGGATTACAGGCATGAGCCACTGGCACCCGGCCATTAACAGCTTTTTTTGTAGTTAATTGGAGATAATAGTTTCAAGGACTTTTTAGTCCCAGCTGGCTTTGAACCTTGATTCTCAGATCCCAGCTTCCTGAGTAGCGAGGATGACAAAGCCTGAGCCATTGGTGCCTGGATTTGCTGCTATTTCTTGATTATCTGACTTCTTTTCTTTTTCCCTAGTACTACTACATTATTGCACTTTTATTGGTTATTCAGTTTTTTTTGGGGGGGGGTGGGTCTGGTCGTAGGGCCTGAACTCTGGGCCTGGGCACTATGCCTCAGCTCTTCAGCTCAAGGCTAGCGCTCTACCACTTGAGCCACAGCGCCACTTCTGGCTTTTTTCTTTTTGTTTATGTGGTGCTGAGGAATTGAACCCAGGGCCTCAGGCATGCAAGGCAAGCGCTCTACCACTGAGCCACCTTCCCAGCCCCATTATTCAGTTTTTTATTTTACTCTTTATTAGCATTGTGATTACCTTTCTTACTGTTCTTGTGTGATTAACCTAGATATTACACTATATATTCTTGATATAGTCTACCTTTATTCTTCCTGAGTAATGTGAGAATCTCACACCAGTTTAAATCCTCTTAACACTTTGTTACAAACTGTTGTGTTTAGTGATCAGTCCACTTAGGATTTCTGCAAGTTAAATAGCTGGTTTAACTTGATCATCCTGCTGTGTTATAGCTATCTTTTGTAGTCTACATTCCTGTTTTTGTATAGATTTCCCTTGCCCTTTCTGTTCCAACCCAGTTTGACTCACAAGTCTCTATTCTCTCCAATTTGAAAGTTAGACCCTTTGAAGCTTTTGGTTATTTGGTCCTGGGGCCTGAGCTTTTGAAGGTTGTTTTATAGCCAGAAATAGAGCTGTGGCTCAAGTGGTAGAACATTAGCCTTGAGCAAAAACAAAACAAAACAAAACAAAAAAAACAACTCAGGGTTGGAAGCATACTCAGTTGGTAGAATGCTAGTCAGTGAGCAAAAGCGTCAGATACTGAGTCCAAGTCCTGGTCTTGTACCAAAAACAAAAACAAAAACTCCGAGACAGCACCCAGGCCATGAGTTCAAGCTCCAGGACTGGCATTGGGGAAAAAAAGTTATTTGTAATTAAGACAAAGATGTTACCAAACTGTTTTTCTTCTTAATTAGCTCACGTTTCCCTTTTTCCATTAATTTGCTGACACATCAAGTCTTCTGAAAAATCTCAAACTTTTAAAATTTAATAAGGTATTCAAGTGAGAAGTTTCCAGTGGGAGGAAGGTCATGGGGGGAAAAAAAAAAGCAAACCCTAAGATAATTTTTTTTTTACACCTATCTCATCCTTTTTACCAAGTATCTCAGCCAATATGTGTTAAATGAAAACTCCAAAAATAGAGGTAATCCTGGCCATCAGATAGAAATGTGCAATACTGATATTTATGTAATAAGGATTACACAATTCCCACAATGCATTTTGTTGGAAAGTTTTTTTTTTGGGGGGGGTAGTGAACAAGACTCTATGTGTTTTCCCAGTGACCACCATTTCATATGACGGCTCACCGAGGCTAGAAGCAGACACTGTAGTTATAAAATAATATTGAGATCTAGTCCTCTTATTATGTAAAGACAAGATGTAAGCAGGTCATAGCTATGGTATGATGATGTGGAATCTGGGCACATACCCCCCAGTTTTGAGAATGAATCTCTGCTACATCTAAGGGTGATTTTTACTCGAGACCATCCTTTTGGCAGCCCAACCTTTCGACCGCTCACTCTTTTGTCAATGTTAGAGATTTGCTTTCCTCTGTCTTATGTAGTGAAGCATGTATGATTTGTGAAAGACAAAGTGAGCCTCCAATTCTTATGGTTAAAAGCAACAGTGTTGTGCTATGAATGAACCGAGCTATCTACTTAGGGAGCAATTGCCATGGTCTGCCTCTGCTTATCTAACCATGGCGGGAAGGGCTCTCATCTCTCATGAGCTGATACAAACTGAAACAAGCATCCCAAATCAGGTGGCAGGGTACTGGTTTATAATGAGAACTGAAACTGAGTTTTTATTTTTTTATTTTTTTTATTTTTTTATTTATTTATTTTTTGTCCGGTCGTGGGGCCTGAACTCTGGGCCTGGGCGCTGTCCCTCAGCTCTTCAGCTTAAGGCTAGCGCTCTACCACTTGAGCCACAGCGCCACTTCCGTCTTTGTTCTTATGTGGTGCTGAGGAATCAAACCCAGGGCCTCATGCATGCAAGGCAAGCGCTCTACCACTGAGCCACCTTCCCAGCCCGAAACTGAGTTTTTAGACTCCAGACCCAAACTCCAGGAGTTTTGTATATCAGGTCTGGCCGCTCATCCTCATATGTCAAATAATTTGTTATGGTGAAGGGCAGAAAAAGACTGATTCTTTGGCGGCCATGAGAGGACAGCACTTTAGTCTATCTTCAGCCAGCTTCAGGGGTGCAGACATTGGCTTCAGGTTAAATAGGGAAAATTGAGGGAGGCAGAGTGGGAAAGGGATGTAGAGCTAAAACAGTCCCAGCTCACAGGTGTGTTCTGAGAGGGTTAGAGGTGACTGAGGCAATCTCTTGTTCACTATCTCCAGATCACTCAGGTAAGGTGTTAACCTTCCTGTTAGCCGGCGCTGGTGGTTCACGCCTGTAATCCTAGCTTCTCAGGAGGCTGAGATTTGAAGATATCAGTTCAAAGCCACCCCTGGCAGAAAAGTCGTTCAAAGCCACCCCTGGCAGAAAAGTCCCTGGGAGACTCTTTCTTATCTCCAATGAACCACTCAAAAACTGGAAGTGGAGCTGTGGCTCAAAGTGGTAGAACACTAGCCTTGAGCATAAGAGGTTAGGGACAGCGCCCAGACCTGGAATTCAAGCCCCACCACCACCACCACCAACACCAACAACAAAATAATAATAATAATGTTCCTGCATTCCAAGATGGCTACAAAGTGGGTGTGGGAGAGGATGGCTCAGGACATAGGACACAGATACAGAGTGAGGAATTGGAGATGCCCAGCTGCTGCTCTGCTCCCAGTAAGTGGATGGGCCCAAGTCAGGAGTCAATTTCTCAGCAAGAAGAGGGGGTGGGGGCAGCTTTTGAAGTCGACTGAGTTAACGTGATCCAGGCATTCTCTTTCCCTGTAGATAGACATGGAGAAGAGGCGCTCGTCATCAGACGCTATTTAGTGTCTATGGAGAAAAGAAAAAAATATGTGGTTTGGGTGCATCTGTGCCTGGCCTGATAGGTTTATTTCCACGAGGGGAATAGTCTTGGGTGGCATGGAATGTGGATGTCTCCTGCTGTACTTGCCTTTCTGCCTTGTGTGCTTACGTAGTCTTGCTGACCTTTGCCCCTGCACCCTGCCTGTCCTGGGTTTCCTTGCAGACCAGCAGCTTCTGGGGTCAGTCAGTGGACTTCCTTGGTTTGGTTTGGTTTCGTTTGGGTTGGGTTGGGTTTTGTGCCTGGGGCTTGAACTCAGGGCATGGGTACTTTCCCTGAGTTTTTTTGCTAATGGCTGGTGCTTACCATTTGAGCCACAGCTTCACTCCTGGCTTTTTGCTGGTTCATTGGAGATAAGAGTCCCATGGACTCCTTGCCCAGGCTGGCTTCGAACAGCTATCCTTAGACCTCAGCCCCTTGAGTACCTTAGCTAGGATTCTAGGCGTGAGCCACCAGTGGCCAGCGTTCTAATCCATACTTAACCAGTCTTCTTATTTAAGGGAACTTTGCTTTGTTCAGCTTTAAATTTGTAATTCAATCTGAATGAAGTAGTCTTTTCTCCTTTTGTTCTAAGCATTAAGTACGTACTTAGTACATTACACATAGATGACATGTATTAAATGCAGATCCTTACTTACATGTTTATGTGCCCTTAAAGAAGTATTCAAGAATATTATTCTTGTGGCTCCATTCTACATCAGCCTTAGAGAAAGTGCAGAAATGGGAAATCCTAAAGAGTTCTTTCATGTTGGAGTGGTCATAGGAGACCCCTTCTCCCTTTTTCAGATAAGAATGATAGGCTTGGGCAGAGATGAGTAATGCTAAGAGAAAGTGCCAGAGAATGGCTGCCAGCAGGCGTGAGCAGGGAGTGGGCACTTGGGGGAAGGCCTCTCACTGGGAGAGGGCCTGTTGTCATGACTTGGGGCCTGTGGATAGGCCCTGACCACTGCCACCACACAAAGCCTGCAGGAGAAACCACGGCTGGAGAGATGACCATCGGGAGCAGAGGTGAGATGAGCAGGAGGAGAAATGGGACTGATGCAGAGTCACATTTCAGGATGCAGATCAAGTACTGTGAATGGGCAAATCACCTGATATGTGATTTTTATTTTATCTTTATTTTTGGGCTGATCCTAGAGCTTGAACTCAGGGCCTGAGTGCTGTCCCAGAGCTTTATTGCTCAAGGTTAGTGCTCTTACCACGTGAGCCACAGCTCTAATTTTGTTTTTTTTGGTGGTTTATTGGAGATAAGAGCCTCATGGGCTTTCCTCCCTGGGCTATCTTCAAGCCACGTTCCTCAAATCTCAGCCTCCTGTGTAGCTAGGATTATAAGATTTTTGTATATAGTTTTACGTTATAGCCAATCAAATACTCTACATATGTATGTTTTCTAAAGTTTTGCAAATAAATTTCAGAAAACTAAAAACTAGACTTTTAGTTTGCCAAAATGTGCATGATTGGGCTGGGAAGGTGGCTTAGTGGTAGAGTGCTTGCCTAACATGCATGAAGCCCTGGGTTCCATTCCTCAGTACCACATAAACAGAAAATGCCGGAAGTGGCGCTATGGCTCAAGTGGTAGAGTGCTAGCCTTGAACAAAAACAGCCCAGGGACAAAGTGCCCAGGCCTTGAGTTCAAGGCCCAAGACTGGGAAAAAAAAAAATTGTATGATTAAGTTGGAGATGAAGTCTGGGAATAAAGGACGTGGTTAGCATGCACAAGGCCTGGGGGTGCATGCTAAATATTTTTTTCATCATCCCATGTTGTGTTCATTTCCACCATATCTAAACTTTGTTTGTTTGGGTCTGGTCATGGGGCCTGAACTCTGGGCCTGGGCTCTGTCCCTCAGCTCTTCAGCTCAAGGCTAGTACTCTACCACTTGAGCCACAGCACCACTTCCGGCTTTTTTCTTTTTGCTTATATGGTGCTGAGGAATCGAACCCAGGGCCTCAGGCATGCAAGGCTAGCGCTCTACCACGGAGCCACCTTCCCAGCCCCCATATCTAAACTTAGTAAAGCAGTGTGAACTCAGGCCAGAGCTCTTGAACTCCTTCCTTGGCTATGCTAAGTGTTGAAACCTATGGCCCCATCATGTTATCCCACAATCCTGTCAGGCAGGTAGGAGATTGCACAAGGAATTAACTTACTTTAAGCCTTTTCTGGGCTACCATATGCCTGGCTTGCTTCTGTTTGATGGGAACTGGTATCCTAATGACGCCATAAGAAAGAGACATTATCAGCAGAAATGTATATATCTGTGTCACTTTAGGTCATGATTCTTCTCCTCACTTGAATGCATTCTTCCTGAAACACTCTGTTCACATTGAAGAATAAAGGTCAGGCTTGTCAAATGCCTTTCTTTCTCAGTGATTTTTGGCATTTAACTTTTCCTGCAGGAAGAGAGTGGAGAGAAGTAGAACCTGATGGCTCCAGTCATGTGGTCCTATTTTTTAAATTATTTTTATTTTTTTGTTGGTCATGGGGCCTGAACTCTGGGCCTGGGCACTGTCCTTTAGCTCTTCAGCTCAAGGCTAGCACGCTACCACTTGAGCCACAGCACCACTTCCTGCTTTTTTTAATGTGGTGCTGAGGAATGGAACCCAGGGACTCATGCATGCGAGGCAAGCACTTTACCACCGAGCCACCTTCCCAGCCCCTTAAATTTTTTTTTGAGATGACTTTTCTGAAGAATGCAATACACACATGGGAGAAATTAACCCATAGGACAGTGTGATTCTGAAAGAAGTCACATCTTTAAATTTTATATTCTTAGTCATTCAAGATAAAAGAAACCTCAAATGTATAATTCTTGTGGTTTTGTGGTGGTTTTCTGCTTTTGTTTTGGTTTTGGTTTTGGTTTTGTATGCCAGTCCTAGGACTTGAACTCAGGGTCTGGGGCTGTCCCTGAACTTTTCAGTATAAGGCTAGTACTTTACCACTTGAACCACAGCTCTACTTCTGGGATTTTTAGTCTTATTTTTTTTATTTTTGGTACTTAATTGGAGATAAAGAGTTTCATGGGCTTACCTATCCAGGCTGGCTTTGAACCATGATCCTCAGATCTCAGCTTCCTGAGTAGCTAGGATTACAGGCATGAGCCACTGGCAACTGCCATAGTAAAAATGCTTGATCCAAGGTAAATCATTTGGTCCTAAGTTGTCTGTATTCTCCCTGCATAGTCTGTTCCTGAAAACATGTTTGAAGATCATTTTCAGAGTCATCGGTAGGATAGCACACAGTGCCCAGAGGCCCTGAGATGTTAGAAAATTCCAGCTGAAATGCAGTGTGTAGGGCTCGGGTGCCCTCCACTGGAGCCACACAGTCTAGATGGGAGCATACAAATATAGTCAGATCATACGAATATTGATCATACATATATAATCTGAGCATATACATATAAATGAAGCTGACAGAAGTTGTTTGACTCCTTAATTAGTGAGGAAACCAGTAAGATGCCATAACCAGCTCTAAGAACAATTCAAGCGGCAGACATATTCTTGCTGGCAAGAATTTGCAAAACTGGCCGGGTGCTGGTGGCTCACGCCTGTCATCCTCACTGAGATCTCAGGATCACGGTTCAAAGCCAGCCCTGGCAGGAAAGTCTGTGAGACTCTTATATCCAATAAACCACTAGAAAACTGGAAGTGGTGCTGTGGTTCAAGCAGTAGAGCACTCGCCTTGAGCTGAAGAGCGCAAGGACAGTGCCCAAGCTCCACAAGTGACAAAAACAAGAAACAAAGACAAAAACAAAAGCAAGTAATCATTTGTATTACTATATGTTTCCCTTATAGTTGGAAAGATACAAGCATTCTTTTTTTGTTGTTGTTGTTGGTCGTGGGGCTTGAACTCTGGGCCTGGGCGCTGTCCCTCAGCTCTTCAGCTCAAGGCGAGTGTTCTTCCACTTGAGCCATACCACCACTTCTGGTTTTCTGGTGGTTTATTGGAGATAAGAGTCTCATGGACTTGCCTGCCTGGGCTGGCTTGGAACCTCGGCCACAAGCATTCTTTATTTGGTCAATACAGATGGTGCTTGGGTAAGGCACCCGGTGATCTTGTTTAATGTCCATTTCAGTCTTTCATAGTTTTTCATGACAGTCTCCCAGGTTACAGTGGTCATAATCTCGGAGATGCTTTCTAATCATAAGAAGTGCTGCTGTGGGGCAGCCGTGAATGCAGGAAGAATGTTAATTAATATACTTCACCTTGACTTTGCACATTTTAGCTAGTCACTACTGAATCCCCTGGGAGGTCGCCAAATCCACCTGGAAGCTTTCATAGAAAACCTTGCAGTGGACTTTTAAAAAGGTTAGAAAACCACGCTGAAAGAGCTTCCCACCAGATTTTGCCTGTAGTAGCTAAATTTGGGTAAGTTCCTCTTGTCTTGAAATCCCCTAGATTTATCATAAAGTTCTGGCCTGCCCCTCAGTGAGCTTTCTACCTTCTAGGAACAGAAGCCAGATTCCAAACCAGTGTTTGTTCTGTAGCTATATGATCTGTAAGTACAGGCAATGGTTGGCTTTACCTAGTTCACTGAAAACTCTTCCCAGCTTATGACTTGATGGCCCAGATAATTTATCCAGTTCTTTTTCACTTTTTACTTTTTTCTGGTTTCTTTTTTTTTTTTTTTTTTTGCCAGTCCTGGGCTTGAACGTAGGGCCTGGGTGCTGTCCCTGAGCCCTTTTGTATTCAAGGCTAGCATTCTGCCACTTAAGCCACAGCACCACTTCTGGCTTTTTCTAAGTAGTTTATTGGAGATAAGAGTCATGGACTTTTCTGCCCAGCTGCTTCAAACTGTGATCCTCAGATCTCAGCCTCCTGAGTAGCTAGGATTACAGGTGTGAGCTACCAGCACCTGACTTCTTTTTTATTTTTTGAGACAGAGCCTTGCTAGTAGCTTAGGCTGGCCTCTTTAAGTCAGGAACCTACTGCTTGGATTAGAGGGGTGTCCTATCCTGCCTGACCAAGTTTTATCCAAAGTAGAAAGTGGGGGAAGAGCCTTTTTGAAAATACGGAAATAATTATATTCCTAAGAAAGGAGACTCCATTTTGAAATTTAGGATCAAAGAGTTTTCAATGAAAATGATCAAAAGCATTTTGTTTCCAAGCCGGGCACTGGTGGCTCACAGGTGCAATCCTAGCTACTCAGGAGGCTGAGATCTGAGGATCACAGTTCAAAGCCAGCCTGGGCAGGAAAGTCTGTGATACTTATCTCCAATAAAGCACTCAGAAAACTGGAAGTGGTGCTGGGGCTTGAGTGGTAGAGTGCTCACCTTGAGCTGAAGAGCTGAGGGACAGCGCCCAGGTCCAGAGTTCAAGCCCCACAACCGACCAAAAAAAAAAAAAAGAATTGTTTCCATTTATAAAAGCAAGGTTTACTAAAATTGTGTAAGCTGTAGGTAGCATTAGAAGAAAGAAGGTTTTTCTGTATCAGGAAAAATAAAGCATAAAAGCATGAGTAGTCATGTGAACAAATACCCATAGCCAGTTTCCTCCTCTGTTCGTCCAGCCCCAGGCTCCTGGTCATTCAGGGCAACGCATGCACATTCCTCAATGGCTGCTGCTGGCCTGGAGGACACAGGGAAATCTTGACTCAGTTGGTTGGTTTTGCGCACACTGTGTAAATAGTATTATCTCCAAACCCTTATTTGAGTAAGCCTCTGTATATTTAGGTAAAAGAGACTCAAGTAATTTCAGATGTGTGTCTGTGTTCTACTTAATATTATAAGTCAGAAGATACCGCTGTTTTAATTAAACTCAAATTAATCTTTTCTTGTTTACCAAAAATGTATTCTTATATATAGGAATTTGTATTGTTAAAATATTTCTTAGTTTTGGTGAAAAAGAATTTGAAGTTCAACATATTTAAAACATGAGAAACTGGGTGTTGGTGGCTCATGCCTGTCATCCTAACTGCATGGGAGGCTGATTTTGAGGATCACAGCTCAAGGCCAGAATGGGAAGGAAAGTCTGTGAGACCCTTATCTCCAATTAAGCACAAAAAAACTCCCCCCAAAAAACAAAAACTGAAATGAGCTATGGCTCAAATGGTAGAGCACTAGCCTTGAACAGAAAAACTGAGGTCTTAGGTCCTAGGTCCAAAAGTTCAAGTCCCATGAATGACCAAAAAAAAATATTGAATTTCAGTTGTTGTTTTTTTTTTGTCAGTTGTGGGCCTTGAACTTTGGGCTTGGTCGCTGTCCCTCAGCTCTTCAGCTCAAGGCGAGAGCTCTACCACTTGAGCCACAGTGTCACTTATGGTTTTCTAGTGATTTATTGGAGATAAAAGTCTCACGGAGTTTCCTGTCAGGGATGGCTTTGAATTTCTGTATTCTAGAAATTTGGGTGCTATGAAGTATCTGTCAGTCAGAACAGAGCTTTCTAAATCTGAGAGCCCATGCAATGATTTATTAATATCTTCTGTAGATAGATGCCTTCCTCCTCAGCCTTTGAGTTTCGATGTATGGAGATGGAAAAGGTTTAAAGCTTTTGATCTGTACATTTGGTACAAGTCAGGAGTAAACACAGAGCTGGGTGCTGTAGTTCCCACCTGTAATCACAGGAGATATTACTACTCAGGAGATTGAGATCTGAGGATCAAGGTTCAAAACCATCCTGGGCAGGAAAGTCCATGAGACTCTTATCTCCAATGAACCACCAGAAAATTGGAAGTGATGCTGTGGTAGTAGAGCACTAGCCTTGAGCAAAAGAGCTCAGAGACAGTGCCCAGGCCCAGAGTTCAAGGCCTAAACCCCACAAAAAAAAAAGTAAACAGAGAAACATAAAATCTCACTGAATTTAGTAACCAACAGATGTTCTTCCCAGCAGATGTGATATTTTTAATCCTCTTGAGCTTAAACAAAAGGACAAATAGAGAAACAATTTGCTCCCAGTCTGACCAGATTTTCTATCATCTCTCAGCCAACAAAGAACAGGTCTCTGTCATCATCTGTCCACTGAGCTCTGAAGCAGTTGATGTGTAACAGCTGGGCATAGTGGCTCCTGTTTATAATGCTAGCTAAAGGGAGGCAGAAATGGGGAGGATTCCACCAAGACAAAAAATTCATGAGAAACCATCTCAATCAATAAGCTGGGCACAGTGTTCCACCCCTATGATTGCAGCTACTTGAGAGGCACAGATTGGGCCAGCCCAGAAGAGCTCATAGAACTCTTGTCTCAACAGAAAGTCTGGGAACTCTGGTTCATGCTAGTAATCCCAGCTACGGTGGAAAGCGTAAGTAGGAGGATCACAGTCCAGGCAAATCTGGGTAAAGTAGAAAAATAACCCAAGCAAGAAGAGTTGGAGGGGGCTGGGAAGGTGGCTCAGTGGTAGAGCGCTTGCCTTGCATGCATGAGGCTCTGGGTTTGATTCCTCAGCACCACATAAGCAAAAAGAAAAAGCCGGAAGTGGCGCTGTGGCTCAAGTGGTAGAGCGCTAGCCTTGAGCTGAAGAGCTGAGGGACAGTGCCCAGGCCCAGAGTTCAGGCCCCACGACCGGACACCTCCCCCCCAAAAAAAGAAGAGTTGGAGGTGTGGGTCAGCAGTAGAGTGCCTGCTGAGCAGATGTAAAGCACACACACACACACACACACATACACACACACACACACACACACACACACACACACACACACACACACACGCATGCACGCATGCACTTGACAAAGCACTGGCCAATCTGTTCTACTGAACAAATTCATTGAGGATGCTGGGCTCTCTTTGTTAGAGCTAGTCAAAGGTCACAGCTGTTACTGTGCTCCATATTCCTGGGCAGAAAATGGAGTCTTACTGATGATGAATGGTTGCCTTCCAAAGGAGATTAGGATGATAATGAGTTATCAAAGGGATACCCCAAGTTCAGAAGGCGACAGGGAACATCATTTGGAGCATTAGAGCAGGACTTAATCCTCCCAGGGTGGCAATGTGTGGAGCTGCTTGGCACTGAGGGGTTCCTCTTGAACAAGTCAGGTAGAAAAGCAGACCTAAATGTGTATTGCTTTAATTAGCTGTGTGAGAAGCATCATGACTGAGTTTCCTGCCCAGGCTGGCTTCAAACCAAGATCCTCAGATCTCAGCCTTCCGAGTAGCTAGGATGACAGGTATGAACCACTGGTAACAGCTTTAGCCTCTTTTTAAAGTTTGCTGTAAACATGGTAAAGTCAAGGAAGATTGAGCAATTGTTCTGCTGTGAATACTAGCAAAGAGTCTTTCATCTGGGTGAGATTCGCGAGAGAAAGCCCTCACAAACACACGCCTAAACAGAACAGCTGGTTCATGCATTTGCACCTGCTCTTCTGATCCACACACAAGACTGTTCTCTACTACCTGTAAATTTATTCTAAAAATCAATGTATGTTGATGTTTAATAAAGCATTTGGCACAGTGCTAAAAGTGAAAGCAGGGGAGAAAAAGGACTTTGTTCTAATCTACATCACAGGGGTGTTGGGGATGGTTTTCTTTGAATGACAATCATCTCCTAACTTGAGAGGTGAAAGGCTGAATTCTTACCTAAAGAGGACCGAGGACCAGCTGATCTTAACTGCAGTCCTCAGATCTCAGTCTCCTGAGTAGCTGGGATTACAGGTGTGAGCCCCAGCGCCGGGCCCTGAGTTCAAGCCCCATGACTAACTACTACTACTATTACTACTACTACTACTAATAATAATAACAATAATAATAATAGCAGCACACTGGATGATTAGCATGTTCTTCACCTTGGCTAACACTCATTTTCCTTAGCATTTCATTCTATGCAGTGCAACAGAGTACAGTGACTTGTCCCAGATGGCACAGTCAGCAAGCAGGAGAAGCACAGTATTTCCTTTGCCTTTCTCTAAATTCTGATCTGACTGGTTACACAATCACAAGAGGGGCTTGTGTTTTTCCCCCTTAACTGTGACTGAGGCCCCATGGTGCTTAGCTTTTCCTGCCTGCGCTTGCCCCAACACCCCTTCTCATGCCACGCACGTCACCAGTCCGTCAGCTGCTTTGTCTTTTTCTTTCTGAAGTTGAATGTCACCTAAACTTTAATCGCCAGAGAAACCTAAATAATGACTTTATAGCTTACCTTTATTCATTCATTTATATTTTTTATATGCTGGTCCTGGGGCTTGGACTCAGGACCTGGGCACTGTCCCTTAGCCTTTCCACTCAAGATTGCTGCTCTACTACATGAGCCATACTTCCACTCTGGTTTTTCGATGGTTAGCTGATGAGTTTCAAGGATTTTTCTGTCAGGGTTGGCTTTGAAGCTCCACCCTCCAATCTCAGCCTCCGGAGTAGCTAGGATTACAGGTTTGAGCCACTCAGACCCTGCCCAAGTTTATAGCTTTTTTTTTAAAGAAACTTGCCTTATCAAAAGTAATGATAGGAGTTAGAGTTCTGGGATTTTTTTTCCTACAATAGAATACCATTTTAAATATTTTAAATCTTCAGAATCATTTTATAATAGGACAAGGAATTTTTGTGGCTAAAATTTTTCTTGGAAAGAAACTTATGGGGGCTGGGAAGGTGGCTCAGTGGTAGAGCGCTTGCCTTGCATGCATGAGGCCCTGGGTTCGATTCCTCAATATCACATAAGCAAAAAGAAAAAAGCCGGAAGTGGCGTTGTGGCTCAAGTGGTAGAGCACTAGCCTTGAGCTAAAGAGCTGAGGGACAGCGCCCAGGCCCAGAGTTCAGGCCCCATGACCGGACCCTCCCCCCCAAAAAAAAAAACTTTTGGAAAGCACAAATAATTGTTACTGAATTAAGGTATTTAAGGTGTTTATTTTCTTCTTTTGGTGACTCTAGACATACTTTTTTTCTTTTTGTACCTCATAGGGCTTGAACTCTGGACCTGGGCACTGTCCCTGAACTCTTTTGCTCAAGGCTAGCACTCTACCACGTGAGCCACAGTGCCACTTCCAGCTTTTTCTGTTTATATGGTACTGAAGAATCAAGCCCAGGGCTTCATGCATGCTAGGCAAGCACTCTACCACTAAGCCATATTCCTAGCCAATTTATAACTTTTTTTAAAAAAGAAGAAACTTGCCTCATTGAAAGTAATGATACTGTTTCATTTCTAGGTTTTTTCCACAATGGAAATTAGATACCATTTTAAATATTTTAAAACCTTAGAATCATTTTACAATAGGACAGGGAATTTTTTTGTGGCTAAAATTTTTCTTGGGGAAAACTTTGGAAAGCACAAAACAATTGTTACTGAATTAAGGTGTTTATTTTCTTCTTTTGGTGACTCTAGACTTTTTTTTTTGGTCAGTTGTGGGACTTGAACTCTGGGCCTACGCATTGTCCCTGAGCTCCTTTTGCTCAAGGCTAGCATTCTACCACTTGAGCCACAACACCACTTCCAGCTTTTCTTGGATTAACTGGAGATAAAAGTCTCATAGACTTTTCTACCTGGGCTTGGCTCCAAACCATGATTCTCAAATCTCAGCCTCCTGAATAGCTTGGATTACAGGCATGAGCCACTGGCATCCGGCTTAGATGTACTTTTGAAAACTGAATTTTGAGCTGGTTTCATTAAGTGGGAACATGCCCTTCCCTCTGTGTTTATCTGGTGATGGTGTGTGTATATGTGTGTGCGTGCACGCGCATGCACACACACCACACACGCACACTGTAGCACTGAGGATGGAGGCTCAGCCCTTGTTTGTGCTATGTAAACGTTCTACACTGAACTATATCGTTAGCTTTGTCACCAAACTCTTAAAAGTAACCAGCTGAAAAATATTAGCTAGAACAAGATAATTCTCAATACGGAAAAGCAAATAATAAGGCAAGCAGAATGAGCAGATATTACAGTTGCAACCACCTCTGAAGCCAGTGTTGAAGCGTGTGGAGAGGCCTGAGGTCAGCGGGGCCGCCATGTGGGAAAGTTAGCACGTGCTCAGGAAGGCACTGTTTGCTACATAGTGAATGAGGGATTGGTTATCTAATACTGGGGTTGGAATTGCCAGTCAGTAACTTTAAGAAGAAAAAATTATATTTAGATTTACAGCTCTCCCCAAAACAATCAAAATCATTTTAGTTGAATTTGAATTACATATGTATAATTATATCATTGGAAATTTAGAAGAGAAGCCAGGGCTGGTGAAGATGTCTGTAGTCTCAGCCACTCAGGAAGCTGAGGCAGGAGTATCCTTTGGGCCCAAGAGCTCCGATGAGACTCCTTACCCTAAAAATAAAGTGGAAGCTGAGCATTGGTGGCTCATGCCTGTCATCCTAGCTACTCAGGAGGCTGAGAGCTGAGGATCACAGCTCAATGCCAGCCCTGACAGGAAAGTCTCTGAGAGTCTTATCTCCAATGAACCACTAGAAAACCAGAAGTGGCGCTGTGGTTCAAGGTGGTAGAGTGCTAGCCCTGAGCAAAAGAGCTCAGAGACAGCACCCAGGTCCTGAGTTCTAGCCCCATGACTGACAAAAATAAAAGAGGAAGAAGAGAAGAAATCTCAAAGAAGACTGAATGTATTTTAATTCTAGAGTTGAAGACATTGAAAAGACTCGAAAAAACTGTGGGATTACCATTGTATTAAAAATAAAAAGGTTGGGGCTGGGAAGGTAGCTCAGTGGTAGAGTGCTTGCCCTTGCATGCATGAGGCCCTGGGTTCGATTCCTCAGCACCACATAAGCAGAAAAAGCTGGAAGTGGTGCTGTGGCTCAAGTGGTAGAGCACTAGCCTTGAGCTGAAGAGCTGAGGGACAGTGCCCAGGCCCAGAGTTCAGGTACCATGACTGGCAAAAAAAATAAAAAATAAAAAAATAAAAAGGACCATTTTAGAAAACCAGAAAAGACAGTAAGTATAAACGAGTGTGCTTGACGGGAAGTGTCGCTCTGTGAGCCTCACAGGAGAATCATGTCCACTTCCTGCTTACAATTCACCACTTAGGCTGGAGACCGTGTGCTGTCCAGATTAGTGAGTGCTTGCAGCTCACCTTCCCTGGGATTTTCTCTTTCCAGGTGTGTGGAGAATTACACAGGCGCTCGCTGTGAAGAGGTTTTCCTCCCCAGCTTCAGCGTCCAGAGCAAAAGCAACGTGCCTGCAGGCGTGGTGGCGCTGGCTGTGCTGGTGACCGTGGCCTTCGCGGCCCTCTACTTCCTCTGCAGGTAACGAGAACAATGAGAAAGCAATGGTGCTCCTGGGTCACGGACACGCTCTTCACATGCGGAGGCTCTTCCAGGCCCTCCTTTACATTTAGCAAGCTCTCCAATTCAGTTTTGGGATTAAACTAGGAAGTCATTCTAACAGTGCCGTAGGACTAGGACATGGTTCAGGCGGGACGAACCTGCCTAGCCAGCCCGAGGCCCAGTTCAAACCCCAGAACTGAGCTGGACACCGAGGCAGAGATCGGGAGATGCAGGTGGGAAGCCCAGCCTGGGCAGGAGAGTCTGTGAGTCTCTGTTTCTATTTAACCAGCAAAAAGCTGGGTGGGAGACCTAGCACAAGTGGTAGAACACCAGCAAGGAGCAAGAAAGCTGAGCAAGAGCTTAAAGCTGAGTTCAAGCCCCAGTACACACACACACACACACACACAAAATGAGACCAGGCCATCCTTTACTGTAACATTTTTTTTGATCCATTAATAGTTGCAGTTGGTTTAAGTGGAAAGTCTTTTGCCCCTTGGTAATAGTAGTGCCATCTCTGAATGAGGCCCAAATGGCACCCTGCTGATGATAAAATCAGGGCTAGAACCAGCAGTGTTTCCTGAAGGCCAAGGGGCATTTAGGAAAAACACACAGCATTTTGTTATGGCAGAAATGGTTTGAGTTCATTTTCATTCAAAAAAGTTGAAGCTGGGCTGGGATGTGGCTTAGTGGTAGAGAGCTTGCCTAGCATGCATGAAGCCCTGGGTTCGATTCCTCAGTACCACATACACAGAAAAAGCGGGAAATGGTGCTGTTGCTCAAGTGGTAGAGTGCTAGCCTTGAGCAAAAGAAGCTCAGGGACAGCGCCTGAGCCCTGAGTTCAGCCCTGGGATGGGCACACATACAAAAAAGCATGAGTTCATTAACCACCCCCCTGCCCGCCCCCTCCCCGCTGAGGTATCAGCCATGCCCCCTAAGGGAACAGACCAAGAGGCACCTCTCAGCCCCAGGGCAGAGCTTCCTGCACTGTGAGGCTTACTCAGTGAAGGGGCACCCTTTGGGGGGTGGGGCTCAGGTGATTTCCACTAACTATGGAAAGACCTTGAGTCCCCAGATATGCACATGTCACTTTGTGTTCTGTGACATCGTCTCTCTCTCCTGTCAGGAGGGGACATCTTCCGAGGTCCCGGTGGAGCCCGTGTGAGGTCAGCCTGGTGGAGGCAGACAGTGCCAGCACCGGCCACCGTGAGTACAGCCCCGGGCTGTCCCCCAGCTCTGAGGGACACTGAGACATGGTCCTTGCTTACAGGGATTTAGGTTGGGTCCATTCAGAAAAGGTGGATTTGCATACTAGGAACTATTTTTCACTTTTTGTGATGATAACTTTTTGTGTGTGCCATAACCTGATCATTCTCCCTGAGCTTCTTTTGCTTCCTACCACTTGAGCCATAGCTCCACTTCTGGCTTTTTTTTTTTTTTCTTAGTAGTTAATTGGCAATTAAAGGGCTGGGTATGTAGCCTAGTGGTAGAGTGCTTGCCTAGCATGCATGAAGCCCTGGGTTCGATTCCTCAGTACCACATACACAGAAAAAGCTGGGAGTGGGGCTGTGGCTCATGTCGTAGAGTGCTAGCCTTGAGCAAAAGAAGCTCAGGGACAGTGCCCAAGCCCTGAGTTCAAGTCCCAGGACTGGCAAAAATAAATAAGTAAAAAAAAAATGGAGATTAAGACCCTCACAGACTTTCTTGCCCAGGCTGCCTTTGAACCATGATCTTCAGCCTTTTGAGTAGCTGGGATGACAGGCATGAGCCCCCATGCCTGGCTTATTTTACTTTTGACATAGGTCATGGAGAACACTGAGAGAACACCAAAGTTTTGAACCACATTCCTGTCGACAAAGGCAGAAAATGAAACAGCAAAAGACAACGTAATTTAAATGCCCATCTTTCCTTCCTTGAATAAAAGACCATCATACCACGAAGTTGTCTTTGTGCTGAGAGGATCAGGTGGCCAGGGGCTGGATGCTCATTGGCGCACATGCCACCTGCCAGCAGGGCGGTGGCTCACCAGCTAAGTACTAGGCAAAAATCACTCAAGGAAAGTCCTTAGGAAAACATGGAGGGCTTAGAAAAAATGACAAGAATTACTGTAATGCAAGGAATGTCTGGCAGAGGGCTGTAGAACCCATCTACCATGATCAGAGATTAAGAACCTAGGTGTGGAGCTGGGAACGTGGCTCAGTGGTAGAGCACTTGCCTTGCATGCATGAAGCTCTGGGTTCAATTCCTCAGCACCACATAAGCAGAAAAAGCTGGAAGTGGCCCTGTGGCTCAAGTGGGAGAGCACTAGTCTACAGCTGAAGAGCTGAGGGACAGTACCCAGGCCCAGAGTTCAGGCACCATGACCACCAAAAATCAGAAACAAAAAAACTATTGGATAGGTCAGAGTTTTCTACTTGTTAAGTTACACCAAAACACACACACACACACACACACACACACACACACACACACACACACACACACACACACACACACACACACACACACACACACACACACACACACACACACACGGAGTAGCAACTTTAAGGAAGTATGAAGAGTCTGGAAGGGTCACTGCCCGGTCATGAGCACGGCCAAGCATGATGGCCAGTGGGCTTCCATCAGGCCCGTGTGTCCCCACTGCTGCTAGTACTCTCCTGTCCACCTGTCATGACTTCACCAACAGAGGTGTAGCAGACAGAAATCAAAGAGCCTCGTTTAATTTCTTAAATTGACTATTCAGAGAGAGTTAGATTTAGCCCCAAATTTATGATGTGCCTATAAATTTGGTGTCAAACACAAATCTTTTTTTTTGTTGTTGTTGTTGGTCGTGGGGCTTGAACTCTGGGCCTGGGCGCTGTCCCTCAGCTCTTCAGCTCAAGGCGAGCGCGCTACCACTTGAGCTACAGCGCCACTTCCGGTTTTCTGGTGGTTTATTGGAGATAGGAGTCTCACGGTCTCTCCTGCCCGGGCTGGCTTTGAACCGAGATCCTCAGATCTCAGCCTCCTGAGTAGCTAGGATTACAGGCGTGAGCCACCAGCGCCCGGCTTCAAACACAAATCTTATGTCCTTAAGTTCTCCACTGCTGTCTACGTTTTCAGGGAGCCATTTTGATATGTGGCATTAGTGAAAGGCCTCCACTTATTTGTCAGCTGCATGGTCTCTCTCGTCCACTAATCTTGTTGAAAGAATCATCCTTCATGAGATGTTCAGGCTTCCAGTGAAGAGTCATTTCACTGTACAGAGATTTCTCTTGCACGCTCTGTCTCATCATTCTGAGATTTTGTCTAAATATTAGGATATACTTTTCAGACTGAAAAACAAACCACCCACCCATCGCTGCGATTTTGACTGGGGTTGTGCTGAATCACTAGATCACTCCGAGTAACACAGCTTTCCAGCACATGAATGTAGATGGATTTCCATTTATGGCTTTAGTTGCTTTCAGCTATGGTGTGTAGTCCTCACTGTACAAATTTTTCATCTCTTGATTCCTTTGTATGCTAGTGTAAGTTGAACTCACACCATTCCCTTTTCAGATTGTTGTCAGTAAAGAAATGCTCATTTTTTGGTATGGAATGTGACTCTTGTTGCATTGCTAAGTCCACTTCGGTTCTGAGTCTGTTGTGGAATTTTAGGTTTGCCTCACGTGTGCTCCTGTCATCTGTAGATGTGTCACCTCACATCCTCCTTGCTTGTCTGGATGCCTGCTTTCTTTTCTCTAATGGCTCTGCCAAGAAACTTCGGTACTTGTTGGATGGAAATGGTGGAAGTGAGCACTCTACTCTTGTTCAGATGTGGGAAATGCTTTGGGCTTCCCTGGGGGGAGGATGTTCACTGTGTGATGACACAGTGGCCTTCTGCTTCCAGTTCATTAAGTGGCTTTGATCACAAAGAGGGGTTGAATTTGATCTAACGCTTTTCCTGCATCAGTGAAGATGGCTGAATCTAATGTGGTATAGTGATGGCTTTTCATCTTGAACCATCCTTGCATTCTAGAAACCAACCCTACCTTAATATATTTCCTAGTGGTACTGAGGCTTTTTCTGAACCCATGTCCCAAGGGCTGATGATCGACTCAGTAATCCCCCTGCATCCACAGGCACACAATCCAAGCCCCCAGGGATGTCTGCAGTTGTCTGGGACCATGTGACACTCTGGCCTGGGACTGGCCACACGCACAGTGGTGATGCCATCCATAATGCTGCCTGGTAACATTGCGCTCTAGTTTGGGGTGCGTGGATTCTGTTTATACAGTGTTGAAATTCACTAGAGATGTTTCACGAACTACATCCCTGCTGCTAAGCAACATGACCATATATACACTATACCTATCGTAAAGTTGAATTTACAAATTTTGCACAATTACAGGTTAACATCAGGGGTAGAGGGCTGCCTTGCATGTGTTCAGACAGGGCCTCCATCCCTGAGTGGTGGCAGTGCTGGTAGGGAGATCCACAATAAAATACAACAGTTATAACACGCTGTAATAAGACAGCTGGC
The DNA here is from genome assembly GCF_024711535.1 of Dipodomys merriami. Lineage (NCBI taxonomy): Eukaryota > Metazoa > Chordata > Mammalia > Rodentia > Heteromyidae > Dipodomys > Dipodomys merriami. The sequence goes on along the minus strand of NW_027204826.1, from coordinate 1,753,300 downwards.
ATCACTACTCTTGTGCTTGGGTGCCATTAAGGAGATGCACCCTTGAAAACCACTCCTGTTGCCATCTCATGAGTCACGGCTACACTGAGCTTTGTTCTTCCTGCCCAGATCTGTGGCTGCACCCCTCTGTTTTCTCCTCTACTATTTTTGCCTTGTGTATAGAATTCCTTTGTTGATTCAGTTTTGCTTTTTTTTTTTTTTTTTTTTTTTTGTCAGTTGTGGGGCTTGAACTCTGGGCCTGGGCACTGTCCCCTGAGCTCTTTCACTCAAGCCTAGTGCTCTACCACATTGAGCCACAGCTCCACTTCTGGTTTTCTGGTGGTTCATTGGAGATGAGTCTCACAGATTTTCCTGCCCGAGCTGGCTCTGAACTGCAGTCCTTAGAGCTCAGCCTCCTGAGTAGCTAGGATTACAGGTGTGAGCCACCACAGTCAGCTTGATTCTGGTTTTGTGTAGGATTTTGCTTTTGTGTGTCTCTGTCTACTAGGTCTGGGCATTACTAGGGACAACAGCTTGTCAGCTAACCTGCTCTGTGGCCTTGCATCTTGAGTGTCTTTCTTGTTGATGGGGGGGCCTTTCCCACAGATCCTCTTTCCTCAAAGCTCGCTGCCTGGTTGGGGTTTGGGTTGGGAAAGGCCGTTACCCATCCATTTGTTACCATCCCTTGCCCCAGGCATCTCTGGATCCTTTATGTTCACAAGCTGTGTCCGTGTTCCATGCGGCACATCAGGTGACAAATGTACAGAGTAATTGCGAGTTAATCCTGTCCCATTCCTTCCAGTTAGCATGAGAGCTGGGCTTCTGCCTCTGGAATAAGACTGTAGGGTTTTCAATGTCTTGATTAACTAGGATGAAGCAAACCTCTGCATTTTCTGATCCTTAGAGATGACAGCACAGAATGTGGTCAGTACGGGTCCCCCTCACTTTTCAGGCACACCTCAATTTTGTTCATGGGACCATTTCTGCAGTTTCACAATGGTTGCTGTCTCTAGGCCTTTAGTTTATTATTAGCTAGAACAGTAATAATTCCTTTATTTTTTTTTGCCAGAATTGGGACTCGAACTCAGGGCATGGGCACTATTCCTTAGCCTTTTCACTCAAGATTCCTGCTCTACCACTTGTACCACACCGCCACCCTGGCCCTTTGCTGGTTAATTGGAGATAAGTCTCAGATTTGTCTTCCCAGGGTTGGCTTCAAACTGCAAACCTCAGATCTCAGCTTCCTGTGTAGCTAGGATTATAGGCGTGAGCTACTAGCACCAGGTCTGCTTATATCCCTTTTACGTGTTCTTTTAAGCCAAGCCTTTTAAAGTTGTAGCAAATTATACAGCTTTACTGTTGGTGAAATTTCTTGCAGTCCACCTCAAGGCCTCTGAGAGGCAGAGACGACTCGTTCTCATCAGCACCACTGCTGCCTGTGGGGTGTCAGCATCCATGCTTTCTGCTTACACGAAGGTTGAACACATGACTGACCACATTGTATGTAATAAGAAGTTGTTAAAGGAATCCCAAGGATTAGAGGAGGTTATCCACTGAGAACGTGTTATATGAGTATTCATCCCTACTGAGGAGTCTGAGATTGGAGGATCTCGATTTGAAGCGAAGCCAGGCAAGGGAGTCCTTGGGACTCATCTCCAATTTACCACCAGAAAACCAGAAGTGGCACTGTGGCTCAAGTGGTAGAGCACTCACCCTGAGCTGAAGAGTGGAAGGACAGCACCCAGGCTCTGAGTTCAAGACCCACAACCAACCAAACAATTTTTTAAAAAAAGGTACATCTAATCTTAGTCTCATTTTGTCAATATTTTCCATTAAAAAGAATCCCTTTTCCTCTACTGTTCAGCCAACTGTGTTTAATTCTGAGGATTAAAATCTCGCCTTTGCCTTCTATTCCGTGTGCCAGCCCTAAAGGACCGGTCTGTGTTGTGTTTAGTTGACCATGTGAACAAAGGGCAGATGACAGAAATAATGGAACAGAAACAGCCACATACAGCTGAAAACACTCACCAACTTTTCTCCGGACTTCCCTTAGAAATTACTACAGCTAAGAAAGTGAACCTTCATTTATCGTTTACAGAAACAGCGAGAACAATCAGTTAAAAAAAAAAATTGAGAGCAAAGGGACAAAAACAGGCATGTTCACCATCTGCGCTGCACTGTCCTGTCAGAAGGGGCCTGTCACACACATTGCCACTGCGTGGACACCGCGTGGACACGTGCCTCAGCAAAGGCTCAGAGAGGGGGCTTATTTCAGTCTGTCCCATAAAGACCTGAAGACGGCTGGGCCAGGTCCGCCCTGAGCCCCCAGGGTTCCTTTCCTCCCACGGAGCAGTGATGCTTCCTGGGGAGCAGGGAGAGGCTCACAGCCCACACCAGGGCGGGAGAAGCTGGCAGCGTTGCACATAGGTGAGGGAGGTTTTGTGCAAAGCAGAAATCTCACCGCACCCCACGGGGCCTCAGGCTCTGTGAAGAGCCACGGCGGGTGCTGAGGCACAGTGCTGCTGTGTGGTGCTCATTTCAATGATTTGTGTAATGAGAAATTCAAGCTGAAAGATCATTTTATTAGGACGACTGTGGAATTCACTCGCTAACCCCTGCGGTGCTGAGTTTTCGCTTAGGACAGCATGAGTTCACTTGCCCAATGCAGTAAGATTTACGTCTGCATTTCCAGGGAAATTTTTTTTTCTTTTTTATTATTGGCATTAAGACCACAAAATACGGTGGTCTGTTTTTCTGGTCTTGTGATTCCCAGGCACCGACAGGGCAGGAGGAGAGTTCGCTTAGAAAACACTCATCAGTGGTAGCGACGAAGCTGACAAGAGCAACCTTAGAGTACCAAAAGAACAAAAAATATTTCTTTTAATTTCTAGCAAGTAAAAATTCAGTAGTAATATTTGTTACAGCTTGTGGCATAAAACTGGTGGAGATGGAGAGCGATTTCTCAAGCCACCTGTACATTTTTGTCTCCTTTGTTGAGAGGAAAAAAAAGAAAACAAAAAATAAAACTTCACGATTGTGCTGAGATCGTCCAGCAGGCCAGGGCGGCCCCTGTCACCCGTGGAGGGAGACCACGTGCGTGGCCACGCCCGGCCTGCGTGACAAAGCTGTCCTGCCCCTGGTATATTAGAAACACCCCAAGTTCACAGCATGGATCCACGCTATAGACGGATTCACACGCCCATGTCTCATCCTCTGGGGACAGGAGCAGGGATGGGGACGGGGATGGGGACGGGGACGGGGCAGGGACTGGGACAGGGCAGGCGCATGCACACACGTGTGCCCTCACTTGGGCGAGCCCAGGTGGACGAGCGCCATGACGGTGGTGTAGCTGTGGAACAGGTCCGTGTCTGCCACGCCACTGCACTTGCTCAACGTGAAGTTGCCGGTGACGATGCGGTCGCAGCCGATCTCGCCGTTCCCGAAGAAGCCGAAGAGCGGCACGCCAGGGAAGAACCTGCGGAAAGTATCGGCCTCCACGTTCTCCCGGGCGCCGTAGAACTGGAAGCCGCGGCCCACGCAGGCGAACATGAGGCCCACAGTGTTGTGCTCGGGGATGTGCGCCGCCTTCAGCCGCTGCATGGCAGCCGCAGCCGCGGCCTCATCGTTCACGTCCTCGCCCAGGAGGACCGTGGCGCTCTGCACTCGCGCCCCGCTGAACGACAGTCCCACCACCCCGGAGGCGTCGATGCTCAGAGGGCTCCTGGAAGAGAAGAGTCCAGAAATGACAACCCAGCCACGGGGCAAGCATCCACATGCACGTTCCAGACGCCATCGCCCGGCTTCACCCTCGGGGTGGGGAGGATGCTGCCTGTGCTTAGCCTCAGACTCCCAGGTAAGAAGAGCCAGGGAAAGCACCAAAGGTAAACTGTGCGCCAGCGCCAGTGCGCACGCCTGTCATCCCAGCGACTCAGGAGGCTGACATCTGAGGATCGCGGTTCAAAGCCAGCCCGGGCAGGAAAGTCCATGAGACTCATCTTGAATTAACCACCAGAACACTGGGAGTAGTGCTAAGTCTCAAAGTGGCAGAGCACTAGCCTTGAGCAAAAGAGCTCAGGGACAGCGCCCAGGCCCTGAGTTCAAGCCCCAGGACTGGCACACACACAAAAGTTAACGTTACCACCCTGAGAGAATGGCAGATGAAGAGAAGCAAGCTACAACAGGGAGAGCTCAGACCCACACGTTCACAAAGACTTCTGACATTCACCCGGTGTAAGACAGCAGGATTGCCTGTGGCTCTCCACCACAGGGCTCGGCTCCACCCCACGCCCGGGACGCTGTGATCACACACTGCCGATGCGGCCTGGACCGCAGGAGCCCCCTCGCGTGCCCATCAGCAGGGCCTGTCCTCTGACGGCTGTCCAGAGGTGTCCCCTCCTCCCCCCGTGCCCACCCCAACACAGCGCTGGCTTCCATTTCTGCCTGACTCTGTTTCCCAGTTAGCAGATGAGTTCTTGCTCGGCCCTGCCTGTGCTGTGGTTTTCACCTCCTCTGTGATCGCTTGTCTTGCAGACGGGACATGGAGGCTCAGCGCACCGGAGCTGTGGAAGGAAGGCGCGGCGGGCAATGCGGGCCATCAGCCTGGAGGAGACTGAGTTCAACAAGACAGCAAGACAGCACAGCTCAGCTGGAAGCAGAATTCTTTCCAGTACATCCCTTGATGATAGAAAATGGAGCTGGGCATGGTGGCTCAGCTCTATAATTCCTAGTTATTCAGGAGGCTGAGGTCTGAGGACCACAGTTTGAAGTCAGCCTGGGCAAGAAAGTCCATGAGACTCTTTATCTCCAATGAACCACCAAAAGTGATGCTGTGATACTAGCCTTGGGCACAAAAGCTCGAAACAGTGCTAGGCCTCGAGTTCAAGCCCCACAACCAACCAAGGAAAAAAAAAAAGAAGAACAATGGAATGATCTGGTTGGGACATGAGCACTTAATTCCTTAAAGTGCCCTTTAAAAACCCAAAGCAAGGCGCGCCTGCGTGGACGTACTTGTGGGACGTGAGGGACAGGAGCCGGTCCACGTGGCCCCCCGCCAGGATGATGTTGGTGTCGCTGAAGGCGCCGACCACGCGCTGCAGGTAGCTGGCGGCGCCCACCTTGTGGCAGTTGTAGCCGAAGACAAGGACCACCCGGAGCTCAGGGTTGTCTAGGAGCCCTGCCGAGACACGAAGCACAGCCTTGAAGCAGGCACGGATGTAAATGAAACAACGTATGGCCCGTCGCCAGCATTCCTCAACTGCCACGCAGGGCCTGAAGGGCTCAGGGCGTCACTTTTTCTGAGCATTTTGTTGCTGGAAGTTCTAGGGATTTTAGGTCGTGGGGCCTGAACTCTGGGCCTGGGTGCTGTCCCTCAGCTCTTCAGCTCAAGGCTAGCGCTCTACCACTTGAGCCACAGCGCCACTTCCGGTTTTCTGGTGGTTCATTGGAGTGAAGTGTCTCACAGACTTTCCTGCCCGGGCTGGCTTTGAACCGCAGTCCTCAGATCCCAGCCTCCTGAGTAGCTAAGATGACAGGCGTGAGCCACGGGTGCCTGGCTGGTACTAGGGTTTTGCACACAGGGCTTTGTGCGTGCTAGGCAAGTTGTCCCCAACCCTTTTTTGCTTTGGTTGTTTTCAATAGGATCTTGAGTTTTTGCTCAGGCCAGCCTTGGCCTCCCTTGTAGCTGAGACAACAGGTGTGTACCACCACGTCCAGCTTGATGGCTGAGATGAAGCGGTCTCCTAGACTGACCTTGAACCAAAGGCCTCCACCTTCCCACTTCCCGAGTAGCTGGTGTTACAGGGATAAGCTGCTGTACTCAGCCTCTTACAGACTTTGAATGTATTCAATAGCTTGGCTACTATTCATGGTTTTCCCACTTTAACACCTGCGTGGTTTTGGGAAGGAGTCGGGTCAGCCCCTCACGCAGTGCACACGCAGGATGAGCTACACAGCAGCCCTCGGGTGACCAGGATGCAGCCGGCGGCATGCAGGGCAGCCCTCGGCCGCGCTTCACCCAGAACCGCAGGGAGGAGGAGCTAGCGTTCCTGGCGACTCCGACCCGTGTCCCAGGTGCAGCCCCCCCTCCAGAGTGCAGCTGCTGCGTGCGCAGCTCAGAGCCGGGTGAGCACCAGGGGCCGCCCGCCCTCCTCGCCTCCAGCCTCCGTCCTGTTTGTCCCTCTGCACCAGACAGACCATGCTCCCTCTCTGACCCCGGCCACACCACCTCACACCTGGATCATCTGGGACCGGCCAGCCTCCCAGCGCCTCCTACCCGTACCCTAACCTTCGGCCCGGCTGGGTGTCCGTAATAAACCATCACTGCTGAAACCTCACCCCAGTACTTTATCTGCTTGCCTCCTCCATTCCACACCCCACACACCCCAGCACCCGCCCCTGCTTACAAAATGCGCCCTTCTGGGAAGTGGTCTCCAAAAAGGACGTTTTGGAGCGTGCACGTGTGCATTGGCACGGGTGTGGCACCGGGTGAGATCCCCACGCTTCTAGAGCGGAGCGAGTGAGAAGACGGGCCAGCAGCACACGCCAGGCCCTACAGGACTGGCCTTCTCTGAGGGCCTGCCAGTGCGAGGGAGGGGGGGAAGGAAGGGAAGAGGGAGAAGGAGGAGGGAGGGAGGAAGGGAAAAGGAAGCAGACCAGAGCCTATAGCCGAGCCCCACCCACCATGCCTGTAGACACTCCAATAGCCCCATCCCGGGCCACGCCTGTAACCCCAGCCTGGGAGACAAAGGCAAGAAGGACCCTTGGGATTTGAGGACAGTCTGGACCATGTAGTAAGCCATTTTCTTAAAACAATAAATGAATGAGGGTACAAAAGAAGCAAGTGAGAGAACAGAGATTATCAAATCGACCCAGGCCAGGCCGCAAGTGAGACCCAGCAGGTGGGCCTCATGCTGAGCGAGGATGCTGCGCTCTGCTGGTTATGGAGGCCATGCCGCTGGGCACCGCTGGGCGCTGCTGGGTGCCGCTGGGCACGCAGAACAGGGAAGGACACTGAAGTTCCAGACACGGACACGTCCCGCCCCCTTTCACCTGTTCTTGTAAAAGCCACATGGTCTCCTAGAGGGAACGATCTGGGCTGGGTGGGACTCAGTGGTAAAGGGCTTTCCGAATGTGAGACCCTGAATTCAATCCCCCGCGCAGGCAGGAACAAGACATACAAATAGATGCTTTCTGCTGCTGCACATTAGGTGTTCTTGGGAACTGCCCACACTAGAATTCTAGCCTCGGCCTGTGCTACCTAACGGGCCGTCACGGAGGATGGGAGGACTCACGGGGAACAGGGAAGACATAGGGGACACGGGGAGGATGAACGGATGGATGGATGGACGGACGGACACACACACACACACACACCATGTGGGGTGTGGGGAGAGGACCCATGGGGGACTGGGGAGGACTCACAGGGGATGGGAAGGAATCATGGGGGACTGGGGAAGACACATGGGTGACTAGGGAGGAATCATGGGGAGTGGGGAGGACTCACAGGGGATGGGAAGGAATCATGGGGGACTGGGGAAGATACATGGGTGACTAGGGAGGAATCATGGGGAGTGGGGAGGACTCATGGGCAGTGATGAGGACTCATGGGCGACTGGGGAGGACTCAGGGGGGACCGGGGAGGTCTCGGGGGGAATGGGGAGGACACATGGGGGACAAGGAGGATTCCCAAGGGTGCTCTGCCCAGGAGACACCACCCAGACAGACAAACAGGTTAGGCCACATGGCCTTGAATCAAGATCCAAAACAACACTGTCTCCACTCTTGCTCTGTGTCTGCAGGCTCCTCGCCTTGAATCTAATCATCTGCTACTTCCTCAACCAATCCCCACTCCTGACCCTCTCGGGGGCCAGTGTAGGGGCGTGGCAGGGGCCAGGGCAGCTCCGCCTGCCTGCCTCCTCTCATCATCAGGCCAGCCCGAGCTCAGGGCCTCAGCACCGCTCCGCCCCTTCCGCCAACCAGAAGGGTGCGTGCTTTTCTGCACTGTCAGGATTGGCCGCACAGCCGAGACAATGCAGCTGGGCCCTTAGCCACTCAGGCGGCTCAGAGCTGAGGATCCTGGTCCAAGGCCAGCCTGGGCAGACAAATCCAAGAGACTCTTTATCTTCATGCTGGAAGTGAAGGTATGGCTCAAGTAGTAGAGTGCCAGCTTTGAGTGAAAAAGCTAAGGCAGAATGCCATGGCCCTGAGCTCAAGCCCCAGTACACACATACTAACAAAAGCTAGGCAACATGTATACTCCTCCTTTATCTGGTCAGCAAACCAAATTTCCCTTTGCTGACTAATGCATACAGTTAGCGTGTATGAGCGCCCACACCAGGGCTTGCACTCAGGGGCTTTGTAGCTCATGGCTCGTGTTCGACCACTTGAGCCGTTCCTCTAGTCCAGATGTACGTTCCCACTCCTGCTGCACTGCGGTGCGCTTCAAATAACAGCGGCTTCTCATCTCTTTAGGGAGCTGACCCATGCACGGGCGAGGGGGTTCATTGCCAGTGAATGAACAGCTCAAGCCAACATTTAGCATGTAGTGGAGTTCCACAAGTCCATCCCAGCAGATGAAGGGAACCCGCCTCGCCACTGCTAGACCTGGGTGGTCAGCCAGTGGCTTCCTACCCAAACCTGCATGTGAGCCAACACTCTTCACACCCACCCCTGGTGCCCTCCGGCACCCACACTTCCCATCTCCCACACTTCCTGCCTCACTACTTCCCGCCTCCCACACTTTCTGCCACCGACTTCCTATCATCCACACTTCCTGCCTCCCACACTTCCTGCCTCCTGAGCCCTGACCCCCCTATCTCTAGACCCTGCCCAGCTCGCCCCTCTCCCCGTACCCGCTTCACCAGGCCCGCTCCCGTCTAAGCAGCACACCTGCTGATTCTCAAGCATTTTCATAAATGCTTATTACTAATGTTAAAAAAAAAAGAGGCAAACTTCTCAGTTTCATAAAACAAAAATGAACCAAGACAATTTGAAGAGCAGATGTTGTTTCAAAATCAGAATTAAGTACAAATAGCATTTATGGAACTACTGGTATTTATGGGAATATTTACACAGTATTTATGGAAGGTTCCTTCTGCTCCTCTAGGGCTTTAAGGCAAATAAAAGAATTGAAGCAGCAACTGATTCGCTGGCGCCGATCGCTCGCTCGCTCGGAGCAGCGCTGGCGTCGGCCGCACAGGCGCACACAGAGGAGCCCGAGGAATGCCGCCGGCTGGCCGAAAGGGAGGCAACTGAACGGCCATTAGTAATAGAGAAGAGGAACTTACCTACTTCAGTGAGTTGATGTCTTTCAAGAGGTGAGTTCTTTGGATCCTTAATAAAATGAAAGGGCTGTATTTTTATTCCTTCAACTTGAGGAAATAACAGAGCAAAGCCAGATTCTCCGATCTCGATCTCCCGAGGCCGACTGCTGCCGGATCCCATTGGAGTCACTAGAAAAGAAGCGATGCTTTGCCCACAGGCTCAAAAGGGACCACTTTGGGTTTAGAATCTGGAAATCTACACGATGAGTGCTCTGCTATTATTCTTTCTGCTTCTCTATAGACCACAAGATTTTCTAATCGAAATCCAGCAACTCAACTTCCTCATGACTGCCTAGGAGATGTTAAGAACACACACACACACACTCTTTCTCACTGTTTTTTGGTGGTACTGGGGTTTAAACTCCAGCCCTGAGTCATACCTCCAGCCTAAGACTAGGACTCAAACTCAGGATCTCATGTGATGCTTGCTTTCACTCATTAGCTGGCACTCTACAACCAACTTCATTCATAATAGAATGGAAATGATGCAATGGCCATCAAAAAGACTGGCACAATAACGAATGGTCTATTTAAATAGCACTCTACTAGACAATTTCTTTAATTACTTAAGTTCCCATAACATAAGTAACATTAAAACATCATGTAGCTAGATGCTGGTGGCTCAGGCCTGTCATCCTAACTACTCAGGAGGCTGAGATCTGATGATCATGGTTCAAAGCCAGCCGGGGCAGGAAAGTCCATGAGACTCTTCTCTCCAATGAACCACCAGAAAACTGGAAATGGCGCTGTGGCTCAAGTGGTAGAGTGCTAGTCTTGAGTGAAAGAGCTCAGGGACAGCGCCCAGGTTCTGAGTTCAAGCCCCATGACCGACAACAACACACAAGCTAAATACTAAAAACATCTTTAAAATATTTCCACTGAGTGAAAAACTAAAGGGGATGGCATTCGACAACAGGCAGAACGAACTCAGTGTCACAGACCTGAACAGAGCAGGAGTAGAGCGCAAGGACACCAGCCCTGGCCTCTTACTGTTAACACCTTCTCATGTGGACAGGCAGAGTGAAGACTTGTCCCTCTTGCACACGGCTGAGACACAGATCTCACATTTGCCCTGAGATCTGAGACACTGCCCATGATGATGCATACAGCCCATGATGATGCATACAGCCCATGATGATGCATACAGCCCATGATGATGCATACAGCCCATCATGATGCATACAGCCCATCATGATGCATACGGCCAAATACAATGCCGTGGCAAATGGGGCCATTGCATTTTGGACAACCACAAATACAAATGTGCCTCTTGGCTAAAATGAACTGAGCGTTGCCAGGACTGGCCACTGAGCAAGGACTGGCCACTGAGCAAGGACTGGCCACTGAGCAAGGACTGGCCACTGAGCAAGGACTGGCCACTGAGCAAGGACTGGCCACTGAGCAAGGACTGGCTACTGGGCAAGGACTGGCCACTGAGCAAGGACTGGCCACTGAGCAAGGACTGGCCACTGAGCAAGGACTGGCCACTGGGCAAGGACTGGCCACTGAGCAAGGACTGGCCACTGGGCAAGGAGCAGGCGCGCCGCTGCTCTTCTCACCTACGATTCCCGGGGTCACGATGCCCAGGACTTGGCACTGCTTTGGAAACAGCTTCTCAAGTGCGAAGGCCGTCTCCATACTCGTCCTTTTCCTTGCTGATAGAGAAGCACAATTATTAAATATCATCCATGGAGGGCCAAGTATGACAATGTAAAGAAGACAAAAACAGCATTATGTACTAGCTGAACACTACAAGAAAGTCTTGGGTTCGATTCCTCAGCACCACATAAGCAGAAAAAGCCGGAAGTGGTGCTGTGGCTCAAGTGGTAGAGCGCTAGCCTTGAGCTGAAGAGCTGAGGGACAGCGCCTAGGCCCAGAGTTCAGGCCCCACGACTGACCATATTTTCAACATCACTGTCAGAAACAGGCCTGGGGTGTGACTGGACTGCAGCCCAAAAAAAGGAGGTACAAAAGGGTTATTCTGGGGTCCCAACCCCAGTGTGGCTTGGGTGGTAAGGTGCCAGCCAGTGAGCAAAAGTGCCAGAAACCAAGTTCAGGGCCCGCTGTCAGACTCATTCTGTGTGAAACATAACATGTGCGCGCATGTGCACGTCCGAGTACCACAGCGAAGCCCCATGGAGTGACTAATACACATTAAAAAAAAGAGGACAGCGGCATAATGGTGGACGGCGGGGCTGGGGAGGGAGTGGGGACCAACATGGTTGGCCCATATGAAAACAGAACAATGAAACCTGCCGAAATCCCAGGGACAGGAACGTGCGAACATGCGGCTGTGGGCTAGAATTGGGGAACACAATGAAACCCCTGGAACTTCTCACCTTCTCTTTTCTTTCTGTACTGGGGCTTGAACTCAGGGCCTGAGTGCTGGACTTCTTTTGCTCAAGGCTGGTGCTCTACCACTTGAGTCACAGCTCCACTTTTGGTGGTTCATTAGAGATCATAGTCTCATAGACTTTGTTGCCTGGGCTGGCTTTGAGCCGTGATCCTCAGATGGCAGCCTCCTGACTCGCTGGGATGACAGACTGACACCCAGGCGCACCTTGCTCTTTTGATACGCACCTCTCTTGTGGCCATGACACTCCTCCAGACCAATGAAAGTCTCCGAGTCCGCCATGTAGAGAACGGTGTGCGGTAAGATGTGGACATGCTGAAAGGAAAGCCACGGCATTGGATCTGGGAGCTGCAAACACCCATGGTGCCCTACCTCCCTGTGGGTCCGTGTAGTCACATCCCATTCCCAGCCCACCCAGGCTCTGGTATTTCCAGGTGATTTACTGAGCACCTATTAATTCCTCAAATTCACCTCATGTTCCTTTTCATAATGGAAGTTAAAGATCTTACAACATTTGTTTCATTGGAACAGACGTGGCAGTAAACAGGCTCTAGATGTGTTCTGATGGCCTCTCAAGCCTTCCAGCCTTGCCAGCTTCCTGGGGTCCCCAGGACACCCCCCCCGACACACCCACTTCTGCCCGTGTTTCCACCACTCTCTTCCCATTTCCTGGCCAAGTCCTGGTGGCTTGCACCTGTCATCCTAGCGACTCAGGAGGCTGAGATGTGGAGGATGGAAGCTCAAGGCCAGCCCCAATAGGAAAGCCTGTGAAACTTCATCTCCAAAGAAAGCAGCCCAAAAGCAGGGCTGAAGGCTTGCATGAAGTGGTACAGCCCCAGCCAAACAAGTGGAACAAGCAAGCCTAACGTCCTATGTTCGGTCCTGGAAATCTGCACAGCCGCCCCTCAGCGCCCAGGGCCCAGGACCTCATGGCCCAGGTTCTTATCCGGGCCCTGCCTCTTCTCCCAGCAGGGCAATTGAGAATGACCACTTTGCTACTCAGTCAGGCACACTTTGCAGACAAGTGGCAAAAGGACAGAATTACAAGAAAAGGATGAAGACTTTCCTTCAAATGCTTTCCCTACCAGAATGGAATGAAGTTCGTCCTATGCCGCAAAGCTTCATTGTTGGTGAGATTAAAAACATACTACGTGACTGCTGTAATGCGGGGAAGTTCAGATGTTCCAGGCTGGATTCTAGAGACAGCATGAGGGTCCGTGCTGGGTCTGGGGCTCATCCTGGGCCCATATTTTTTAAAGTATACACTGGTGGCTGGGTACCAGGGGCAGTGCCTAGGCCTTGAGTTCAAGCCTCAGGACTAGCCCCCCATATACACACACACACAGAAGAATACATAAACTGGTTGCCAAAACTGAGAATCTGAGAAACCTTTAACAGAAAATGTGAGCTTCCTGGTTCTTTAAAAAAAAAAAAAAATTCACATAGCTGAGCACCAGGGGCACACACCTGTCATCCTAAGTACTCAGAAGGTTGAGATCTGAGAGTTGTGGTTCAAAGCCAGCCTGGGCAGGAAAGTCTGTGAGACTCATAACCACCAGAAAACCAGAAGTGGTGCTGTGGCCCAAATGGTAGAGTGCTCGCCCTGAGCCCAGGCCCCAGAGTTCAAGCCTTCAACCAACAAAAAAGAAAAAAAAAGTTAACTTTTTTGGCTATAAAAGTATTCTATTAACAAACGGATCTTGGAAACACAGAAAACAGACTATATGATTTAGATAGCATCATCAATAGTTTGCAGCTACATATATGCTTTTTAAGGCTACTACTGTATGAACTGCAATACTGTTCAACATCCACTGAGATCCACAGTCCCGGGACTGTGGGCAACGTGTTGCATCCACACCTTTCATTACGAAATCCCCACAACTCTATAAGGATAGGGGAAAGTTATTGGGGTTTTTGATTTGATGGGAATTAAAGCAGCTGTCTGGGATCAGAGCAGTGATGATGGTCATCCATACCAAAGCGGGGCTTCCCAGATAGCGGCGCTACAACAGCTACTGTAACTTTAAGCTGAAAGCCACAAAGTCATCAAAGCACATTTCTATCTCCAAAAGAAAGGCTAACTAACATTTTGACTTATTGCACCTCATCTTTATTACTCCAACTAACACAGAACGTATAATCTGTGCTGTACAACATTTCTTCACCCTAACATACACCTAGCAGATTACATCTAATGTCTTTATTAAGTACTGGGTTGTTTCCAATTTCCCTTATTGCAATGACCTCCAAGCAACACCTGGAAGGGGGGAGGGGGGAAGGCAGAAGAGGAAGGGAAGGGAAAAGGGGGAGGAAGTTCAGAAAGAAAAGCTTGAGCAACTTCCAGGCCAGAGAAACTTTTTTTTGGTTTTTTGGGTTTTTTTTTTTTGGGGGGGGGTGCTAGTATTAGGACTTGAACTCAGAGCCTGGGTGCTGCCCTTAGTTTTTTTCCACTCAAGGGTGGTGCTCTACCCCTTGAGCCACAGCTCCACTTCCAACCTTTTGGTGGTTATGGAGGTTAGAGTCGCACGGGCTTTTCCTTCAAAGGCCGGTCTAAAACCGCGCTGGTCAGAGCAGCCAGGATGACAGGTGTGAGCCTCTGCCCGGCCTCTGGCTTTTCTTTGAAGCCATTCTGAAGAGAATCCTTGGCTGCAACGAAACTGACCCATCTCAGCGGAGGCTGAGGACGGGGCAGGATGGCAGTGCCGGGTCGGAGGCGGACTGCGCAGGGAGGGCCCGGAGGCCGGGCGGACCTAGGCTGGGGGAGGCCCTGGGCTGCCTGGAATGACCAATGCACAGCACAAATCCTACAGGGGATGGGAGTGGCCGCAATGGACCCCACCGACCCCACCAGGAGCAGGCCCACCTCGCCCCCCACCCCACTCACCTCCAGGTCCCCGGCCCGCTTCCCCTCCAGCTCCCCGGCCCCGCCCCTCCCCTCCAGGTCCCCGGCCCCGCCCCACCTCCAGGTCCCCGGCCCCGCCCCACCTCCAGGTCCCCGGCCCCGCCCCACCTCCAGCTCCCCGGCCCCGCCCCACCTCCAGCTCCCCGGCCCCGCCCCTCCCCTCCAGCTCCTCGGCCCCGCCCCACCTCCAGCTCCCCGGCCCCTCCCCTCCAGCTCCCCGGCCCCGCCCCTCCCCTCCAGCTCCCAGGCCCCGCCCCTCCAGCTCCCCGGCCCCGCCCCACCTCCAGCTCCCCGGCCCCGCCCCTCCCCTCCAGGTCCCCGGCCCCGCCCCTCCCCTCCAGCTCCCCGGCCCCTCCCCTCCAGCTCCCCGGCCCCGCCCCTCCCCTCCAGCTCCCCGGCCCCGCCCCACCTCCAGCTCCCCGGCCCCTCCCCTCCAGCTCCCCGGCCCCTCCCCTCCAGCTCCCCGGCCCCGCCCCACCTCCAGCTCCCCGGCCCCGCCCCTCCCCTCCAGCTCCCCGGCCCCTCCCCTCCAGCTCCCCGGCCCCGCCCCTCCCCTCCAGCTCCCCGGCCCCGCCCCTCCCCTCCAGCTCCCCGGCCCCTCCCCTCCAGCTCCCCGGCCCCGCCCCTCCCCTCCAGCTCCCCGGCCCCGCCCCTCCCCTCCAGCTCCCCGGCCCCGCCCCGCCCCTCCAGGTCCCCGGCCCCGGCCCGCCCCTCCAGCTCCCCGGCCCCGCCCCTCCCCTCCAGCTCCCCGGCCCCGCCCCTCCCCTCCAGCTCCCCGGCCCCGCCCCTCCCCTCCAGCTCCCCGGCCCCGCCCCTCCCCTCCAGCTCCCCGGCCCCGGCCCGCCCCTCCAGCTCCCCGCCCTCCCGCCTCCCCTCCAGCTCCCCGGCCCCGGCCCGCGGGCCCCGCCCTCCCGCCTCCCCTCCAGCTCCCCGGCCCCGGCCCGCGGCCCCCGCCCTCCCGCCTCCCCTCCAGCTCCCCGGCCCCGCCCCTCCAGCTCCCCGGCCCGCGGCCCCCGCCCTCCCGCCTCCCCTCCAGCTCCCCGGCCCCGGCCCGCGGCCCCCGCCCTCCCGCCTCACCTCCAGCTCGTCGGCCGCGGCGTGCAGCAGGCAGTGGCCGCCCAGGGCCCGGGCGCCGGGGCGGCTGGCGGAGATCCAGGCGAGGCGGCGCTGGGCCCGCAGCGCTCGGCGCACGCACTCCCTCCACAGGCGGCACACGCTGGGGACGCAAACGCACGGGGTCGCGGAGGCCTGGCGCCGCCCGCGCCGCCCGCCCCGGACCCGCTGCCGCCCGCCCCGCTCCGCACCTGGCCACCCGCAGCAGCGCCTTGGCGGGCAGGAAACTGAACACGCGCTCCACCACCTCCGCGAGGTTGCTCAGCACGAAGGTGCTCCGCGGGTCCGCGGAGGGGTCGCAGTCGTCCCCGCCGCCGGCGCCCACCGGCTCCATGGCTCCTCCCGTCGGAGCCCGAGCGACCGCTACGGCGGCCCGGAGGAGTCAGGCGAGGCCGTCGCCGGGCGGGGCGCACTGCGCAGGCGCGCGCTACTTCCGCTGGACCGCCCTCCGGGGAGGGCGGGGCCTCCGGGGAGGGCGGGGCCTCCGGGGAGGGCGGGGCCTCCGGGGAGGGCGGGGCCTCCGGGGAGGGCGGGGCCTCCGGGGAGGGCGGGGCCGCTGAGTTTCTCCGGAGGCCTGGGAAGCCGCGGCTGACCCAGAGCTGCTTCCCCACCGTGGCTCTGCATCTGAGCCTCTGCATTTCGCCAGTTCACTTTCTAATTCTCGAGTTAGTTTTTTAATGTTTCTTTTTTATCGTAAGGATACTGCACAGAGGGGTTACAGTTCCATGTAATTCTCGAGTTCCTTAAGGGGAGGCAGGGAGACAAGGCAGGCTGCACAGGCTTTTACCAATTCCCAATGCCTGTTAAATAGTATGAGCCTTTAGAAATAAGAAACAGAACCTCCCGGCTACTCAGGAGGCTGAAATCTGAGGATCAAAGTCAGCCAGGGCAGGAAAGCCCATGAGATTCTCATCTCCAGTTAACCACCAAAAAGCCAGAAGTGGAGCTGTGGCACAGAGCATTAGCCTTGAACACTAAAAGGTCAGAGACAGGGCCTAGGCCCTGAGTTCAAGCCCCAGGGCCAGCCAAAATAATTCTAAATTCGAAAGAACTCTATATACAATTTTATATATGTATTATATGTTATATATAGTCAGTCATGGGACTTGAACTCTGGGCCTGGGCGCTGTCCCTCAGCTCTTCAGCTCAAGGCAAGTGCTCTACTACTTGAGCCACAGCGCCACTTCCGGTTTTCTGGTAGTTTAGTGGAGATAAGAGTCTCATAGACTTTCCTTCCTTGGTCTGGCTTTGAACCATGATCTTCAGATCTCAGCCTCCTGAGTAGCTAAGATTATAGATGTGAGCCACCGGCACACAGCTTCAATAATATTTTATAGAAAAGAACGCCCCAAGCCTCACTCCCTCCCATACTGAATGTGATGTCACTTTATGTCTTAATAGAAAACAGCCGGGGTCTTCCAGCTGCTCCTAAATGCAGCCCCTGCAGTTATGAACTCTCACAAAGCTCCAGGTAACACTTAGAGAATGTGTGAAAGTGGCCAATATTTTTGTATTGCAAGTAGTACTGCCATTGAAACATTTCTGATTCTCAAAATCCTATTTTGAAAAGCCACTGGCCCAAACGAAGCCTGAAGTTTCCTCCATTCCACCAGTGCTGGTTTAGGGCAGGCAGCAGGGAGCAGAGGGTAGCTACGGTTCTCACCTCCTGAGGGGTGCCATCTTCCTCTGGCGGCGTGAGGTGGCTGTGCAGCTAGACACAACATTCAATGGCAAGATGACATTGGCATGAGAAAAAAATCTCCAAGCCTTCCCACACTTCAACCTTTTTTTTTTTTTTAATTCCAGAAACATAATGAGAGCCTGCAGACATGTGTAGCACATCTCTTGAGGGAAAAGTTGACAAAGTTATTTTAAATGGTTCTTTATTCATAAACTTGATGCAAGTTTACAAAATTTACTGTACATTGCCAAAATAAGTCTGCAATGAAAAAATTTTTAAAAAAGCATGCCAAATTGCAGCTGTCAATCTGCTAGCCATCAGGAAATTAAGTATTTAAGAATAGAGTCAAGATTTAGCCTTAGGTTTAAGGAACTTTGATGCTTTAGAATTTCAATTCTGCCTCACCACAGCTGTTATCTGAGCAACCAGCAATCAGAACCTTATATAAACATAACCAAGTGAGCAAGAATGCCAGAAAATATTTACCTTCTGCCCCCATCACCAAGATAGGAAGAGAAGAAATGAAACGCATGTAAGAACCTGGAAGTGCCAAGGGTCTTGGATGTGAATCTGAAAGTAAAATGTGTAAGAAACACTTTGGAACTCTGTACAGGATTCCTGCAGAAAATTGTGCTTCTGGTTTCTTTGTAAAAGTGCTTAATAACCACAATTTGTTTTTAAATCAAATGAGTTCAAGAAAAAAAAAAAATTACCAGAGGAGCTGACCCACCTTACCTAGGTGACAGAACAAGAGGGCGCGCTGATTTGAGGCAGGTTTTTTAGAGCATGAAGAGGTCACATTCCTGTGCCATCTTTGCTGCAAAAGCCTCTGCTATGACTGGGGCAAAGACAATTTTGAGAATCCACATTAGCCAACTTTTTGTACCTAACTCTTTCAACTTTGCTTCAAGGAGCCTGTCTGCATGCCTATCAGTTTACAGGATTATGACTTTCAAATAACTGCAATCCCATGTAAAGGTGATCACAGGTAAAGCCTTTTCAGTGACTTCAAGCTCTACCCTGTGGCTCTGCTTCATAAACACTGAGCTGGACCAGGGGGAAGCGGGCGCGGCCTGGGGGCGAGGGCAGCACCTCTGAGCCTGAGCTGCACCGCTGCGCCTGCACCATCGCCGCCTTCTCCTCTTCAGTTTGTTCACCTGGACTTCGCCCGAGCAGTACAACACAACTCAAGGGTTTGTCCTCCCATCTTCACGTGGTCATGAAAATAAAACAAAACAAAAAACCCCAAGTTCAGCATTTTAATAATAGGGTTTCCTGTCACTATTTTGGCAATCAAGTAGTGTTAGACCTGAAAAAGGCTATGGCTTAGAAGATCTACAATTCTCTAAACCAATACTGAACATCTTTCACACTTTTATTGGCTCTAATGGGAGAGAGTCTGCAAACTCTTCCGTCCAGGACGTGGTGGAGACGCTGCTGGCGGTGGCTGCAGACTTGCCTGCTCAAAAGACTTCACTTTTCGAGAAAAAGAGATGATCGGGAGTGGCAGTATGTGTTATTTATCAGGAAAAATACAGTGAAGGCCCGCTGCTCGGTCCCGCTGCCGGCGTGAGCGCGGCCAAGGCTGTCCCTCCTCCTGATGGCAGCCAGCGGAGCAGCGGCCAAAGTCTTCGGTAGGTGCTGCGGTCACAGTGGCTGGCACTCAACGCTGAGTGTGAGTGCTGAGAAGATCTGGAAAGCAACATCAGTGCAGACAAGACGGGCAACACAGGTTAGCCATCTTCCTTCGGAGGAGTGTACCAGCCTGGAAGAGAACGGGGGAAAAGCGACACTGCTTCAAGGATCCGGAGAGCTGGCGTGGATTCAGACCACGCTGTCCCCGGTCAGTGTTGGGGTGTGCTTTTCTGTGAGGCTCCCTGGGCTGATGATGTCCCACTACGGCGGCGCTGATTTCAATGTTGCATTTAGTGTGGAAGAAAACCTTCCTAAAAACTCTCTCCCTGGGCTAGCGATGTGGCTCAGTGGTAGAGTGCTCGCCTCGCATCCATGAAGCCCTGGGTTCGATTCCTCAGTACCACATACACAGAAAAAGCCAGAAGTGGCACTGTGGTTCACCTGGTAGAGTGCAAGCCTTAAGCAAAAGAAACTCAGGGACAGTGCCTAGGTCCTGAGTTCGAGCCCCAGGACTGGCACAATAAAACAAAAACATAAAAAAAAACTCCCTCCCTGCCCCCCCAGCACCCCTGCCTTTTCGAGCAAGAGGAGCTGGGACCAGAGGTAGTGTTCTATCTGCGCAAATGGCAGCTCTGCAAAATTAGACACATCAGCTACATATGGTTATTCTATTATGTCAAAACAACTACCTACATGACTAATACATACAATGTCATCTGTCAATTAAAGATAAAATGACTGTATGAAGAAGTATCAAAATGATAAAAATGAAGCACCTCTTCTAATTCTCAATCTGCTCCTCTTTTGGCCCTGCTAAGCTTACATACACACCACACTTGCAAATACAACTTTTTTAAATAGCAGTTACAATATTTGACTTAAGAAAGAAAGAAGACCTGGGTGCTGGTGGCTCGCGCCCGTAACTGTACCTGCACAGGAGGCTGAGAGCTGAGGATCACGGTTCAAAGCCAGCCCAGGCAGGGAAGTCTGTGAGACTCAAACTACTCTGAAAAATCTGGAAGTGGCACTTTGGCTCAAGTGGTAGAATGCTAGCTGATGCAACAACTTGAGCACAGAGAGGCTCAGGGACAATGCCAGGCTGAGTTTAAGCCCCAGGACCAACAGAGGGAAGAGGGAAGGGAGGGAAGGAGAGAGGGAGGGAAAAAAGAAGGAAGGAAGAGGGAGGGAGGGAGGGAGGGTGGGAGGGGAGGGAGGGAAGGGAGGAGGGAGGGAAGGGAGGAAGGAAGGAAGGAAGGAAGGAAGGAAGGAAGGAAGGAAGGAAGGAAGGAAGGGCCAGGCACCAGTGGATCATACACGTAATCCTAGCTCCTGAGGAGGATCAGATGTGAGGATCTCTGGGTGAAGCCAGCATGGACAGGAAAGTCTATGAGGCTCATCTCCCATGAACCACCATACAGCCAGAAGTGGCCACTGTGGCTCAAGTGGTGGGATGCTAGCCTTACGCAGAAAAGCTCAGGGAAGTGCCCAGGCCCTGAGTTCAAGCCCCAGGGCCAGCATAAAAAAGAAAACCATGCTAGAGTTGAACTTTGCTGTGAAAACGCCGAGGGAGGCGGGGCAGACGTGAGCGGCAAGTGTGCGGCTCCCTGCGTGAGCATGTGGGCGGTGCCGGCCCGGAAATCACCAGTGGGCACATCTTGTCATCTTGTCGGGGTCGGGAACATAATGTGGGCGCGTGCACTCTGAGGAAAGCGAGTGTGACCCGCAGGGTGCGGCTCAGTGTCACTGCTGCGGCCCTGGCTACAATGGGGGGACACGCTCAGCTGCGCTTCTTCCCAAATTCAGGCCAGTTGTTGAGCAGAGGAATCCAAGGCTAAAAGAGATGCCAGGATTTGCCCAAGGCCTTAAAGCAAGAGAGTGACAC
This sequence comes from Dipodomys merriami, assembly GCF_024711535.1. Taxonomy (NCBI): domain Eukaryota; kingdom Metazoa; phylum Chordata; class Mammalia; order Rodentia; family Heteromyidae; genus Dipodomys; species Dipodomys merriami. The sequence continues at coordinate 1,732,432 of NW_027204826.1, read as the reverse complement.
AATGACACCGACACCAGATCCTCCTCTTCCAAGTCTAGCTCTGGTTTTTTACCCTCACTGCTAAAACAAAACAAAAAAAAGCAACACTCAAAAACGTGCATTGTGATACTAACAAAATGTCGTCAGTAATTTAGTGAAAGACATTTTAAGAAAGTAACAGCCACAGGTGTATTCTGAAATCAGAGTTTTAAAACGGTCAGAAGCAGTCCGTAAGCTGAAGGTGTTTCAGAAACAGTTGGCTCGGATCCTACTGTACTGACTCGGTTATGGTACGTTCTTGTAAGAGTTGCCTGTAGCTGGGCATGGGGTGCGCACCTGTCCTTCCAGTCCCCAGAAAGCGGAGGGAGGAGGACTGTCTGAGGCCAGTGAGGCCAGCAAGACCCAAGCTTAAAAGGAAACACATGGAAAACCAGAGACACAACAGTATACAGAGGTGCAGTTAACTCGATTCTTACCCTACTACATCTCACATGAGCAAAGACTCATTCATCTACCCAACACCACTGGCCCCAAAACAGAGGCCTGGGGGGGGGGGTCATGTCATGTCAATTTATTTTTTTTTTGGGGGGGGGGGTCCGGTCGTGGGGCCTGAACTCTGGGCCTGGGCACTGTCCCTCAGCTCTTCAGCTCAAGGCTAGTGCTCTACCACTTGAGCCACAGCGCCACTTCCAGCTTTTTTTCTTTTTGCTTATGTGGTGCTGAGGAATCGAACCCAGGGCCTCAGGCATGCAAAGCAAGCGCTCTACCCGTGAGCCACCTTCCCAGCCCCTCAACTTATTTTTTGCGAGGAGGCAATACTTAGTTTGTGTCATGCTTGCTTGCTTGGTACTCTACTGCTGAGCCACACCTCCAGCCCGGTCTCACTTCCTGCCTGGGGACACACCTGGGCCACCATCCACCTATTTAGGCTGCCTGTCCTGGCAGGGCTGACAGGTGCAGGCTACCATGCCCAGCTTCTTCCGCTGAGACAGAGTCTCTTGGATCTCTCTGCCCTCGGCTGGCCTGCAAACTCCGTTTTGTGGATGACAGCTCTCATGGAGCTGGGGTGACGGCACCCACCACACTGTCTCAATCACTTTCCTGCCCAGGCTGCTCGTGAGCCGCAGTCCCCCTGGTCTCTGCCTCCAGAGGAGCCAAGGTCAGGGGCGCAAGCCACTGCCGCCCGGCCCGCGCCAAGATTTGAAATGCAGCCCAAGTTAAATGTTGTGACAGTACTAGAAATTCCAGCAAAAACAGCGAAGTGAAGGAAGATGAATAGCAATGCTAATGGAAGCTTCGCAGGTGGCAGGAAGGCATGCTGGCACACGGTGGAGTAAACGTACCGTTCTTCTCGTGGATCTGCACGATGGAGTTATAGGATTGTTGGGCTCTTGCCAGATTATACTGATTCTGAAAGAGAATTACACATTCCCAATCAAGACTGGATAAAAGCAGACACAAACTGGCAAAATACGTTTATGGATGCTTAAAAGCAGACAGGGAATTGAAGAGCCCCATTTTTTAAACCCTCATTTACCCAAGTTATTTCTCCTCTACAATTTTATAAGAGCAAAAACAAAACTACTCGATAAAAATCAACACGCTTCCAGGCTTCCTTCTGTAAGTCTTCTGTCCCAGCGTGGACTTGTGTATCCCTGAGCTGGGCACGGACAGAGCAAAAGAGCGGGATGCAAACCCCCTTGCTCAGGACTGTAGTGTTCATTTCCACTTAAGCTGAAGCACTACACGAGGGAGACACGCGGAGTGAGACATCTCACGCAAGGCTGCAGCCACACCAGCCATCACCACAGGACTCCTGTAAGGATGCAGGCCTCTTCTCCCAGGAGCCCAGCTGGGGCTGCATTTGAGGCCCCAAAGTACAACTGACCTCCATCTTAACATCCAGCAGCACAGTGGTACAGATCACCCCAGAGTCCTTTTTTTTTTTATCATGGGGCTTGAACTCGGCTTGAGTGCTGTCCCTGAGCTCTTTAGCTCACCGCAAGCGCTCTACCACTTGAGCCACAGCACCACTTCTGGTTTTCTGTGGTTAATTGGAGGTAAGAGTCTCATGGAGGCCGGGCACCAGTGGCTCACGCCTGTAATCCTAGCTATTCAGGAGGCTGAGATATGAGGATCATAGTTCAAAGCCAACCCAGGCAGGAAAGTCCGTGAGACTCTTATCTCCAATAAACCACTAGAAAAACTGAAGTGGCGCTGTAGCTCAAGTGGTAGAGCGCTTGCCTTGAGCTAAAGAACTGAGGGACAGCGCTCAAGCCCAGAATTCAAGCCCCACAATTGACAAAAAAAAAAAAGAGGGGCTGGGAAGATGGCTCAGTGGTAGAGTGCTTGCCTTGCATGCCTGAGGCCCTGGGTTCGATTCCTCAGCACCGCATAAGCAGAAAAAAAAGCCGGAAGTGGCGCTGTGACTCACAAGGAAGACAGACTCCATTTTAATGGTGATCTTACTACACGGTGCAAAGTGCTTGGCTTTTCTAATTCCCGACTTCTCCATCCTGTTCTCCCTCACTCTGTCCTCTTTAACACTGAGCTGGAGACATGACTCATTTTGCTTTTTTTCTTCTTGCCAGCAATCAGTGGACTAGGCTCTGAGAGCAAAGGTCCGGTATAGGGTGAAGGCGCTGCTGCTATGGGCCAGATGCTCTGTGGTCTGAATTCCAAATACCCATTGTACCTTTGCCCTAAGGGTTGTGAGGGTAGGAAAACACCACACAAGTGCTGTGTGCCAGTTCTGGGGCTTGAACTCACAGACTGGGCACTGTCCCTTAGGTTTGTTTCTCTCAAGGCTGGTGTTTACCATGTGAGTCATAACTCCTAGAAAATATTGAATTCAGTGTCACACTATTTGATTTTTGTTTTTTGTTTTGTTTGGGTTTTTTCTGGCCAGTCCTGGGGCTTCAACTCAGAGCCTGGGCGCTGTCCCTGAGCTTCTTTTTGCTCAAGGCTAGTGCTCTATCACTTGAGCCACAGTGCCACTTCCAGCTTTTTCTGCTTATGTGGTACTGAGGGATCGAACCCAGGGCTTCATGCATGCTAGACAAGTGCTCTACCACTAAGCCACATTCCCAGCCCCAATGTCATACTATTTGAGCAGACATTAAATGCAAAACTCACATACAACTTCAGGAAAAAAAGTTCAACTTTAAAAAACAAAAAGGCAGATAAGGATGATTCAAATCACGTGAGTATTTCTCAACAGGTCCTGACTTCAGGACCTTCCCAGTCTGTGTCACTAGTTCGCAGTGACACGGAGGATTGTGGTCCAGCAAGGGAACGGGCACAGAGCAGGCGATGAAGCAGAGCCTGAGAGAGCGCCAAAACCAGCAGGCTGCCAGCGCTCACACGGCTCATCCGCCCACAGGAGGGACATGGGCACAATACAGAGGATCAAGAGTGAATGCAAACTTGGAGAGGGAGAAGTACATGGAGTTCTCTGCAGATTAACTATTACCCTGTGACCTCTGTTCCCAGAAACCTCAAATGACTGAGTCATCGTGTCCCAGTTTCATGACTTCTACTAGAATATACCAGACTAGAAGGAAGATAGCAACTACGTGAAGGTGGTATTCTTTTTTTTTTCTTTTTATTTCTTGTTGGTTGTGGGGCTTGAACTCTGGGCCTGGGCGCTGTCCTTCAGCTCTTCAGCTCAAGGCGAGCGCTCTACCACTTGAGCTTCAGCGCCACTTCCTGTTTTCTGGTGGTTTATTGGAGATAAGAGTCTCATGGACTTTCCTGCCCGGGCTGGCTTTGAACCACGATCCTCAGATCTCAGCCTCCTGAGTAGCTAGGATGACAGGCGTGAGCCACCAGCACCTGGCTCGTTTTCTTATACTCTGGCATTCTCTGATGGGTCATTTTACTAACAAGAAAACAAGCCAAACAAAAATGAAACACACTGCTTCACAGAGGCAGGTCAAGACAAGAAACCTGCCACGCACAGCATAGGGGGAAACGTATTATAAGACTTTACATGATAAGATTCTTATGACAAAAAGTACCTTATTTGCTCCAAACTGCACTCTAGCTTTGCCCTTGACTAAGGTGGCGTTGATCTGCATGATGACGGACTCAACGGAGTAGGCGCTGCTCCAGCCCTGCAGAAGGAAACACGGCTCTGAGACGCTGCTCTGCTCTGTCTCCCCGCAGAAAGCCCACCCCGGGCACGGGTCATCAACAGCGCAGGCTCAGAAGTGTGTCACACAGGAAGACTCTGGCTGCTTCCAGAACCTCACCACAGCCCCCACAGCATGCCATGCTCTAGGCGCCCGACAGGGGAGAGCTAAACGTACATACAACAGTCCTCCCTGAGTTTCATCTGGGGCGCACTTGGTCCAGCACACGGTTACTTTAAATAACTGCACTGGGTTACTTTAAATAGCTTTTTTGTGACTAAAAGTGGGAGGCATTAAAACAAAATAAATACCGTTAAGGCAGATGCTATTGCAAGAGAACTTTTTTGTTTTGGTCCGTCATGGGGCCTGAACTCGGGCTGGGCGCTGTCCCTCAGCTCTTCAGCTCAAGGCTAGCGCTCTACCACTTGAGCTACAGCACCACTTCCGGCTTTTTCTGCTTATGTGGTGCTGAGGAATTGGATCCAGGGCCTCATGCATGCAAGGCAAGCGCTCTACCACTGAGCCACCTTCCCAGCCCCACAAGAGAACTTTTCTTAGACCCTTATTTGTACAATCAAGTAGTTCACTGAGGCTGAAAATCGGGGAGTGAGGGGAAGAGTTACCTGCTTCGTGAGAAGTTCCATACACAGCGCTCCACCACCTAACACGTACCTGAAAGACAGGGACACACGCCATTCTCTATACCCGGTAGTCCTTGCAGAAGATAACATGCTCAAGATGCCAAAACCTAAGAGCTCAGGCAGGTGCTGGTAGCTCATGCCATCCTAGCTACTTAGGAAGATTCTCGGGCAGGAAAGTCTGTGAGACTCATCTCCAATTCAACAACAAAAAAGCTGGAAATGGAGCTATGGTTCAAGTGGTAGAGCACTAGCCTTGAGCAAAAAGCTCAGGGACAGTGCCCAGGCCCTGAGTTCAAACCCCAGGACCAGCACATTTAAGTAAACAAACAAACAAACAAACCCTAAGAACTTATTCCCACATTCCAGAATGGAGAAGCCGGGTGTCCTGTACCTGTGCTCAGGGCCGTGCGGCGAGATTCCACCCGGAAGCCCTCCAGGACTCCTCCAGTTCTCCAGGCCTGAAACACTTGTTCATGGAACCAAAGCTCATCTCTAAAGCCATCATCTAAAATCAAGATTCTTTTTTTTTTTTTTTTGCCAGTCCTGGTGTTTGAACTCTGGGCCTGAGCACTGTCCCTGAGCTCTTTAGCACAAGGCAAAGGCTCTACCACTTGAGCCATAGTGCCTCTTATGGTTTTCTGGTGGTTAGTTGGAGATAAGCCTCATGGACTTTCCCGCCCAGGCTGGCTTTGAACCTTGACCCTCAGAACTCAGCCTCCTGAGTAGCTAGGATTATAGGCGTGAGCTACTGGCGCCTGGCTTCCTGCCATTTTCTGTGTATGTGGTACTGAGGAATCAAGCCCAGGGCTTCATGCATGCGAGGCAAGCTCTCTACCACTAAGCCACCTTCCCAGCCCCAAGATTCAACCTGTTGTACTGTCTCAAAACAAATCACTTCACCCTGCTTTGTGTGAGATTGCAGTATGCTTTGAATGTTGTGTCTATAGCTGACGCTCAAGATAACAAGAATTGGGGAAGATGGTGGACATGGAAGCTGAGAATTCTGCCAGGTCTCGAACCCACCACCTGCTACAGGCACATCGTACTTGCAGCTCAGCACGCGTCACATCCCAAAGCAGCCTCTTCCGCCACGGCCCAGAGCCGTCATCAAAGAAGCCGCACTTCATAGGCTCCTATTTACAGGCAGCGCCACAGAGACACAGCAGCTAAGAGAATGTAGGCACCGTCACTGAAGGATGGACACACAGAGCAGCTTCAAGAACCTTCCAGAAGGAGGGAGTGGTTCAGGCTGCACAACACTTGACATGTACTCTATGAGGGTGTACTGTATCAGAAATAAAGGTTAAATTATTTATGAAGAGCTGTTGTTTTATTTAAAGGGTTGACTATGACAAGATAAAGGATAGAAGACAGAAGATGGAAGAAATAAAACACACAGAAGAAAAGGGGCTCAGCATCCCATCCGAAACACAGCTCTGACATGGCGAGTGCTGGGTTTGCTCTGCCCGTGCCTGGAAGGCCTGGCAAGTGCAGCCCTGCCCAAAGGAGCGCGTGCGCGCTGCGTGGCTCGCTGCGTGGCTCGCTGCGTGGCTCCGCAGTCCCTTTAGCCCCCGCCTGGCTCTCATCATGAAGACAGAGGAGACTTCGCGGGAGTCGCCCCTGCCCGATCTGCTCATTCACCTCTAAGACATGTCCTGTACTTGACTCCCTCCCCCTGCTGGGCCCATTAACTGAGATGGATCCAAGCTCCACGGGTGAGCCAGCCACCAGGCCTGCGTTCACCGCCATGCTGGGCCATCAGAACCGCTTCCACCGAGAAAAACCTAACCACAGGGCCTAGATGGAAAATGACTAGAGTTATAAGCAAGAGACAAAAAAAGGTCAAATTTATTTTGTGTATGTGAATATTTGACTGGATTACCTAATACTCATCTTTCAAAACTGATTATGAGGCTTTGGGATAGGAAAAGCTTTTTTATTATCTAATCCAAAAGAGCTCAGGGAAGCTTTAATAAAAATACTTTTTTGGGGGGGCTGGGAAGATGGCTCAGTGGTAGAGCGCTTGCCTTGCATGCCTGAGGCCCTGGGTTCGATTCCTCAGCACCACATAAGCAAAAAGAAAAAAGCCAGAAGTGGCGCTGTGGCTCAAGTGGTAGAGCACTAGCCTTGAGCTGAGGGACAGCGCTCAGGCCCAGAGTTCAGGCCCCACAACCAGACCCCCCCCCAAAAAAAAAAACTCTTTTTTCCCCTTGCTGGCACTAGGACTTGAACTCAAGGCTTGGGCACTCTTGCTCCTATTTTTTTTTTTTTAAATCATCTCATCTGGCACTGTACCACTGGAGCCACACCTCCAGTTCTGGTTTTTTTCCTGGTTAATTAGATGTAAGAGTCTCACCAATTTTTCTTTCTTTTCTTTTTGTCAATCGTGGGGCTTGAACTCAGGGCCTGGGCGCTGTCCCTCAGATCTTCACCTCAAGGCTGGCGCTCTATCACTTGAGCCACAGCACCACTTCCAGTTTTCTGGTGGTTTATTGGAGATCAGAGTCCTCATGGACTTTCCTGCCTAGGCTGGCTTTGAACCACAATCCTCAGATCTCAGCCTCCTGAGTAGCTAGGATGACAGGCGTGAGCCACTGTCGCCTGCTACCCATGCTTATAACTTAAATGTCATTATTACTATCTTGAAAGCAGCAATGATCAACATAGGAACTAGAAACTTTTAGACTTAGATTACAACACAATGAATTATCTCCACAAGAAGCTGAGCATTTGAAATTTCTCAGTGACTTAATTGTTCCTAGTTTGGGGTCTACATAACATTTGATAACTAATCTGACCTTTCCATACCATCCAAAGGACTTCTGACCACAAAGCAGCCAGAGGAAACTGAGGGAAGCTAGACATGACAATTACCACTCATGTGTGTATATGTGCGTGAGTGTGCGTGTATGTATGTATGTATGTATGTGTGTTTTATAATTCATTGGAGATAAGAGTCTCATGGACTTTTCTGCCTAGGCTTGGCTTTGAACCAGGGTCTTCAAATTAGCCTCCTGAGCAGCTAGGTTGACAGGAGTGAGCCACTGGTACCAGGGAACACTCAGTTTTTGTTTTGTTTTTGTCAGTCATGGGACTTGAACTCTGGGCCTGAGTGCTGTCCCTCAGCTCTTCAGCTCAAGGCTAGCACTCTACCACTTGAGCCACAGCACCACTTCTGGTTTTCTGAGTGGTTTATTGGAGATAAGACTTTTATGGGCTTTCCTGCCCAGGCTGGCTTTGAACCACGATCCTCAGATCTCAGCCTCCTGAGTAGCTAGGATTACAGGCAAGCAGGAGCCACCAGTGCCCAGCTGGAACACTCAATTTTTAAATGATAAACATATCAATAGGCACCACTGAAAATTACCTAGGAACAACTTAATGATTTGTAATAATGACTCTGAATAGGGTCCCCAAACCCAGCCACCCTAGCATTTAGCTGGCTGTCCTAATGATTCTTGATGTACACTTAATATCTAAGATAAAAATAATCACTTCAACTTACCCTCCTGAGAGAACAGGTAACACCACGCGAACAAAGGGAGGATCAAACGGAAAGTTATCCTGAAAAGCACAAGTTTAATTTTAGGAACATCCTCAATACTATACTATTGAGAAGATGTTAAAATAACTTAGAAAGCTGTATAGACACATGTATGATCTGATCAAAAGCAGATAGAAAGCCATCTACAGGAGCTGGGAGTGTAGCTTGGTGGTAGAGTGCTCACCTAGCATGCATGAGGCCCCTGGGTTCAATTCTTTGGTTACCACATAAATAAGTAAAATTTTAAAAAGAAAACCATCTATAAAATGGCATATTGAAACTCAAATGTCCACACCAACATTAAATGCAGTGGACCAAGTGCTTCAATTATAAGTCAAAGATCATAGCTACTCATGCATAGAAGTCTGAGGTCACCCTAGGCAAAGGCTGAGTGATTGAGACCACATCTCACAAGGTGGGCAGTACAGAGAATGTTCAGTTATGAAGAAAATAAGTGGAACACTAGATTATGCAGAATAAGCCAGACTCAGAAAGACAGATACTAGTAGAGCTGTGGCTCAAAGAGGTAGAGCACTGGCCTTGAGCATAAAAGCTCAGACCCTGACTTCAAGTCCCCCAAGACTGGTCCAAAAGGGAAGAAGGGAAATAAGTAGGGAAGGAAGGAGGGAAGAAGGGAGGGAAAAAAGTGGGACACTGGTGACTCTCACCTGTAATCCTAGCTACCCAGGAGGCTGAGATCTGAGAACACAGTTTGAAGCCAGCCAGGGCAGGACAATCTGTGAACCTCTCATCTACAATAAACTAACTCAGAAAAAGCCAGAAGTGGTGCTGTGGCTCAAGTAGTAGCAAAAGACAAAAAGACAGCTCAGGAACAGTGCCTAGGTCCTGAGTTCAAGCATTAGTACAGGTAAAAAGTAGGAAAGGAAAGAGGAAAGGAGGGATGAAGGGAGGAGAGCAGGGAGGGCAGGCAGGCAGGCTAAATACTGCCAGTTATCTCTATTATTCAGAAGCTACATCTAAAGAAAAATGACATTAAGGTAAAGGAAAGATTGTTGGGGGAGGAAGCAGCAGGAGGTGGGAGGGGAATGAGTGAAAGTAGAGAGCCAGGCGCTGGTGGCTCACGCCTGTCATCCTAGCTACTCAGGAGGCTGAGATCTGAGGATCATGGTTCAAAGCCAGCCTGGGCAGGAAAGCCCATGAAACTCTTATCTCCAATAAACCACCCGAAAACTGGAGGTGGCGCTGTAGCCTTGAGCTGAAGAGCTCAAGATCTCTAGCCTTGAGCTGAAGAGCTGAGGGACAGCATGCAGGCCCAGAGTTCAAGCCCCATGCCCGACAAAAAAAAAAAAAGGAGAGAAGGTAGAGGAGAATTCAAGTATGCATATATATGTGAAAGACTGCAGTAAGATTTTTGTAAGAGGTGGGAGAAAGAGTGTACTTTTTCGAGTAGCAGAAGAGGTGATGACGGCCAAAGTACACTACATCCTGTATAGAAACATCACAAGCACTCTCCACACTGCACAATTAATATGCACTAATTTAAATAAGTGGAGGTTGGGGCACCAGGCAGGAAGGCATACACTGTGGCCAAAAATGCCTGGGAGGCTGAGATAGGCAGATCCCAGTTCAAGGATCAAGGATCAAGGATCAAGCTCAGGCAAAGTGAATTGGGAGACCTCATCTGACAAACGAAAGACTAGGGCATGGCTCAAGCAGAACCACGCCAGGCTCTGAGTTCAGTCCTCCGTTAAGCAGGTCGGGAGAAAGATCATCAGACTTAACAACAACGAAGGAAGATGAGCTCGCGGATGAGAATAAACCTCGACACTTCTCAGACTAATAAGCACAGTTCTTTCCACGGTCTTAGTTCTGGAAGTAGATTCCAGAGAATGAAAGTATCATGGCACTACAAACTGCAGCAGAGATGCTACAGCAGTACTAGAGCACAACTGCTTGCCGGACAGATGGCCAAGGTGGCGGCTGCCCCTCACCTTCCCGAGGCAGCAAGGAAACAGACACGCCCTGCCTCTCATCAGGAGAGGCCAGGGAACCTGAAGAGGAACTGTCTCCAGGGCTGATGCCCCAACAATATGGACTCACGGAAACTAATGCATTCTTAAAGCCAATTTGTTCCATCCAGCCATTTCCACGCCCGCAAATACACAGGTTTAAACTGGAAGGAACAATAAGCAGCAAAAGAGCCAGGTGCCAGTGGCTCCTGCCTGTAATGCCTAGCTACCCAGGAGGCTGAGATCTGAGGATCAACGTTCAAGGCCAGCCTGGGCAAGAACATCTGTGAGACTCTTATCTCCAATAAATCACCAGAAAACCAGAAGTGGCATTGTGACTCAAGTGGTAGAGCGCTTGCTTTGAGCTGAAGAGCTGACCCCTGACCAACACACACACACACACACACACACACACACACACACACACACACACACACACACACACACGTGTGTGCGCATACACACGCGCGCACAGCAAAACCTCAGCTATTTTCTCTGACCTCCTCAAGTTCACAGCAGGGTAAGCCAGAAGGCCAAACCAGGAAATGGGGCTGAAAGTCACCTGAGTTTAAGAATGCAGAAGATGGGGCTGGGAAGGTGGCTCAGTGGTAGAGCGCTTGCCTTGCATGCATGAGGCCCTGGGCTCGATTCCTCAGCACCACATAAGCAAAAAGAAAAAAAAAGCCGGAAGTGGCGCCGTGGCTCAAGTGGTAGAGCGCTAGCCTTGAGCTGAAGAGCTGAGGGACAGCGCCCAGACCCAGAGTTCAGGCCCACAACCGGACCCCAAAAAAAAAAAAACAAACAATGCAGAAGATGGACTGGGAAGGTGGCTCAGTGGTAGAGTGCTTACCTAGCATGCATGAAGCCCTAGGTTTGATTCCTATGTCCCACATACACAGAAAAGGCCAGAAGTAGCACTGTAGCTCAAGAGCTAGTACACTGGCCCTGATTAAAAGAAGCTCAGGGACAGTGCCCAGGCCCTCAGTTCAAGCCCCAGGACTGGCAAAAAAAAAAAAAAAAAGAATGCAGAAGACCTGAATTCTTTGCCATCATTCACCCAGTGCTTTCAGATATTAACTGAGATACAATGCTCCAGAATAATTTGATCTGGGAATACAAAGTGCCTGCTGTTCTACAAATCTGTAGCCAGGAAGAATGCCGTAAAAAGGACAAAAAGCGATAGCCATGTCGCAAGACTGTCAGGCCCACTATGACCCTCTGCCTGAGGCTTTGGTGACAGCATCACAATGAGATAGTCTAAAGATGCTTGAAAACAATATATGTAAATATGTATACAATATATGCATTCATGTGTATGTTATATATACAAAATATATTTTATATACCCTATAGAGTATATATGTGATATGTGTATATATCCATATATATCAGATATATGGATATAGATATATATACATATGGATATATACACACACATCACACACATATATACATATATACATATATACACACATAAATACATATATACACACACACATATGTTTCCTTTGATTTGTGGAAAGAGGGAAGCTGGGAGACTCCATCTCATCTTCCACAGTGACATGAGAAACACAAAAATTATGACCATTCAGCTGGGCTTGCCTATAATCCTAGGTACTCAGGAGGAGGTAGAGATCTGAGGATTGAGGTTCAAAGGTAGCCTGGGCAGGGAAGTCCGTGAAACTCTTATCTCCAATTAACCACAAGAAAACCAGAAGTGGCCGTGTGGCTCAAGTGGTAGAATGCGACCTTTGAGCAAAAAAGCTCAGGGGCAGTGCACCTACCAACAACCAAAAAAAAAAAAAAAAAGAAAAAGAAAAAGAAAAAGAAAAGAAAAGAAAATTTAATCCTCTTGGCAAAGGAACAAAAAGCAAATATAATAGATCATCTCAGATTTCTATTGCAAATCAGAAAATCTACGGGCAGAGTTACCAACTTAATGACTATTATAATCTCCTTTATTATCTTAATTTGACAGCATAATGAAAGGCAGGGATAGAAAGCTTGAAGAAGTGGAACTTCATTCACTCCTGTTATTTATATCTTCGAATATGTGTTGAGATCTACCTTTGTGTTAAGAAATTCTTTAAAACTGGGTGCTGGCGGCTCAGGCCTGTAATCCTAGCTACTGAGGAGGCTGAGATCTGAGGATCGTGGTCAAAGCCAAACCTGGGCAGGAAAGTCTGTGAGACTCTTATCTCCAATAAACCACTAGAAAACTAGAAGTGGTGCTGTGGCTCAAGAGGTAGAGAGCCTTGAGCTGAAGAGCTGAGGGATAGCCCTCAAGCTGAGTTCAAGATTTTTAAAAAGGTAGAGATCACTGCTAAAATGAAGGTTTGAGCTTGAGTTTAAGCTTCAGTTAGTATCCTAACTCAGAAACAGAATCAGGCTTTTTACAAGGATCTTAACGTTACCTGATTGCCAATCAGAGGCGCTGACCTAGCTGTTTGTTGTTTTTTACAGTATACTACTGGGGATTGAATTTAGGGTCAGGCTTTACCACTTGACCTATCATTCATTCTTTTTTGGCTTTTACTTTGGTTTTTTAGCTAGGATTTCTTGCCACCTACAGATGGAGCTGGCCTCCAACTATGTCTACTGTCTCCCTCCACCTCCTGAGTAGCTGGGATTACAGGCATACATTCTGCTACTTCTTCTGTTTGGGGTTTGGTTGGTTTTTTTGGCAGCCGTAGGGTTTGAACTCAGGGCCTCACGCTTGCTAAGCAGGCACCCTAACCAAGTGAGTCTGTTATTCTCAAGATAAAGTCTTACTCTATGCCTCAACTACGATCCTATTTGTGCCTCCCTTTGTCACCAAGATGAAAGGTGCGGGGCTGGATAGAGTGTTTGCCTTGCATGCCTGAGGCCCTGGGTTTGATTCCCTAGCACCACATAAGCAAAAAGAAAAAAGCCTGAAGTGGCGCTGTGGCTCAAGTGGTAGAGCGCTAGCTAGCCTTGAACTGAAGAGCTGAGGGACAGCGCACAGGCCCAGAGTTCAGGCCCCACGACTGGACCAAAAAAAAAAAAAAAAAAAAAAAAGGCGCATCACCTCTTGCCAGCCTCTCAGAGGGAATCTCACAATCCTAAGCCCAGGCTGGCCTCAATCACCACACCCCAATCTCTGCCTCCCAATAGAAGCGTAGCCATTTTTTATGCTAATTCAGACATGCATATGTTTTGCTCAGAATAATTCCCCATTGCTTTCTCTTCCCTGGCTCTCAATTGCTTATTGGCCCCAGCTTCCACTGGGGACCCTTCACTGCACACAGAGCAGCACTGATTGTGAAACTATTCATCCTCCATTCTTTTCTCTCTTCCCTTCCTCTCACCCTCTTTCATAGAGCGTTCTACTTTTGAAAGAAGACCCTGAATAGTTACAAACCCCTTCCTTACTACCGAGTTGACTTGAGTTGAAAACTGATCTTTATCACTTGACTTTTGGTTCTGGGTATATGCCCTGTGTTCATCGAATAAACAAATAAACTCATGTTTCCCAATCTACAGTCCTTCAAATAGTTAAAGACAAGTTACCACAAACCAGCCATGTTCTTCCTAGCATATCCACAATCCGCCCAGCTCTGAAGTCATGGGTCACCTCTTCCCAATCCTCACTACTCCCTAAGTAAATATAAATTTGTTTCTATAAACCCTTTTTTTTTTTTTTAAAGGAACAGATAGCCACATGAAGAGGCAGTGAGCCCACCTCTGAAGTACAGACATGAGCCCTAGGTTTAAATAGAGAATGGACTTTGGGTCCTTAGGTTTAAATAGAAAATGGACCAGGCACTGGGCTGCCTGGTCACGATCTGGTCGTCACTTGGAAGGAGCTGTAGAGAGGCTGTCATCGCTGGACAGCTTGGGGTTTGGGGAACCCTCCTATGAGAGTTATCTGTCCATCCATCCAACCAGAGCCTGGGATGCAGGGAACCCTCCCATGAGAGTTATCTGTCCATCCATCCATCCATCCATCCATCCATCCATCCATCCTCGTCCGTCCATCCTGTCCTCCCAGGATCTCAAGGTGGCTGCCAGGTGAGCGGCTCAGAGCAAAATGGAGACAGAGGCCCAGCTTCCCTCCTTCTCTTAGTGAATGTACAGGCCAAGTAAGGAGTCAGTACTTTCCAGCAAAAGCAGTTGAGTTATATGAACACTTCTTGAAGTTCTACCTCAGAACTCAATTTAGATGTGGTCTGAAAAGTCAGAAGTCATTTCCCTTTCTTTCTGGGGTCTGAAGCAGGGTTTCATCCTTGAAAGGCAGGTGCCGCCATCAGTTGAGCCAGGAGTGCAGGACTTGGTTCTAGCTATTTCGAGCTAGGGTCTCTTTTGGCGCTCCCTGGTGCTCTCCTACTTAGGACAGGCACTGCCACCATGTCCGCTTGGGGCGAGGACTGGTTAACTTGGTTCCCGCAGGCTGGCCTGGCACCACAGTCCTCCTGACTCTGGCCTCCTGCGCGGGTAGGATGCCAGACACACGTCACTGCACCCAGCTCCTGGCTGGAAGAGGTCTTCCAAGCTTTTTTCCCAGGCTAGCTGCAACCGTGATCCCCTCTATCGCTACCTCCTGAACTGCAAGGATGAAAAGCAGAAGCGCAGGCTCACACAGATCGCTTGCTGCGGGCGCGGCCATGCTCCTATGCTTACTCTGGCTTTCAGCTATCGCAGCCACGCTTCCGGCCATGCTCAGTTTCAGCACCTTCCGTGACGCGCTCTCTGAGTCTTAGCTGCTATCCTCCAAAGTCTGCCAAGCCCCACACTTGGCAACTTAGTGATTCAGCTACGGGGCACCTCACAGGTCAGTAAACATGAGTCAAGCGCGCTCTCTTCCCAGTGCTCTCACAGAATGCTAGGACCCTAGGGCAGGCCCTTCTTTCCATCCAGAGCTATCATCCAGAAACACAAATCCAACAGGCTGTCAGCCACTTCCCGCCTCGCCACGCATACCCCAATGTTCTCACCAGCACAGGAAAGAACAAGGAAAGCACCGCCTCTAGTCTCTGGCTTCTGGGAGGTCTGGCATTTACTGTCCTACCTTGGCTTTTCACGGACTACCTCATAAAATCAGTACAAGTGAAAAGTTGTCAGCAACTTCAGTGAATATATGCCAGATTCACGTTCCAGGAAGACACATCAGCTGATAAGCACAAGAGTTTGAGCAGGAACGACAATGAAAGAAAACATAGACTTTGGGGCTATTTCAAGAAAGTAGTGGTTGGACAAGGTGGTCATGCCTGTAATCCCAGCTATTGCAGAAGGCCAAGATAGGAGGATTAGGATTCAAGACCAGCATGGGTGAAAAAAAGTCAGCAAGACTATCTCAAAAAACAAATTGATCTGAGAGGCTAGCTTGTGCAGAAATACAAGATCCGATCTGACCAATAAACTAAAGCAACAAGGGTTCAAATGGCCTTTCCTGCTACACACAGCTATGTCCTGTTTTATGAATACCATAATTCTCCATTTTTTGGAACATGGGATCATTTTTCTCTAGGGTAAAATAATGCTATCCTGAATAGATGTAGGTTTGTGTAGGTATATGAATGTGTATGTGATCTATCTACCTATCTATATGTATATATATAAGGTATTCACATATATGTATGCATATCTATCTAGAAATACATTGCCATAAGTAGACATATAAAACTGTGTCTCCTGGTATGTCTAGGTGCTCCCTGCACTTAGTTCAGTGAATTTCTGAACTAACTGATATGAGTAGCTGCTATTTTACCAGATAATGCCAAACTATTTTCCAAGGCCACTGGCATAAATACACACTCTCATTAGAAGCACATGGAATTCCATTCCTATTTTCTTACCTTAAAAGAGAAGCAAAGCAAAATATATTCTATGCCTTCTTTTTCCTTTAGGATCTGAAGATCGCTGTGCAGAGGACTATCGGGGTCCACCCTAGGAACAGCAAAACAAAAGCCAATTCAAAGCAGGTTAGCGAACCTTCCCAAGGGAACTCAAACCAAGAGAACTGCCCCCGGGCCCCAGGAGGCTCCAGGCCTGAGCTGGAAGTGGGCGCTGCAGGCAGGACCACCTCCACCTCTCCACAACTGGGGACACACACACAGAGCAACTCCAGCACTGGAAATCTACAAGTTAGCAGTCCTTCTAAAAAGGAACAGGCGTATGGACAGAACTGTCTCATGAACTCAAAAAATATAAATAATATAAAGTAATAATATGCTTCCAAAAAATTGTGTCATTAGCCAAGAGGCTCAAGGACAGGGATCTGCTGCTGGTAAGACCATCAAGTCAAATCATCATGAAACTGAATTGTCTACAGGTGTTCCATAAACACGGATGCCACAAAGACACTTCTGTTTCCAATTTGCCATTGTCTCAAGAACTCCATACAACACTATCTCATGGCAATATATACTCCTCCGCTCTTAACTGTGAGGCCTCAGAAATAGCTCCTTTTGCTGGGTGCCAGTGGCTCACACCTGTAATCATAACTTCTCAGAAGGCTGAGATCAGGTTTGTGATTTAAAACCAGACTAGGCAGGAAAGTCTGCGAGACTCTTTATCTCCAATTAACCACCAGAAAACCTTAAGTGTGGCTCAAAGTGGTAGAGGGCTGGTTTTTGAGCAAAAGAGCTCAGGGACAGAGCCAGGCCTGAGTTCAAGCCCCAGTACAAATAGAAGGAAGGGAGGGAAATAGAGAGGGAGAGAGGGGGGAAAAGGGAAGGAAAGGAGGTAAGAAGGGAAGGAAAGAGGGAAGGAGGAAGGGAGGGAGGGAGGGAAAAGAAGGAGGAAGAGAGGGAGGGAGAAAGGAAGGAAGGGCTGGCTCATTTTAATAATCTGAGAATGACTTCCATAGAAACAAAGTCTAAATATCTAAACACCAAAGTGCACAGGCAACACTCTGGGAAGAGGAGACCCTCGCTCGGCTGGGAGCGTCGGCCTGCATGGGTGCTTACTTGTGAAGTTTCACATGCCAGTTGTACAGGCTGTCGTTTATGAGCTCCACTGAGTACATCCCTGTGAAGACACAGACACGGTGGTCACGCATCCTGTGGCCCTACAACTACCATGCTGAAGTAAGTACATAAAGGAAGGCAGCAAGCTAGATTGTAACTACCACAGGAACTCAACGCCTTCACGGAGAGTTACAGCCCACAATTAAGGGGATTCTTTAATGAAATTCACAAACTCCTTATTATTAACAAACTCATTTCAGTCTATCTCCTATATCTTCCAGAATATTCCATCCAGTTCCATAATAAGGACACTGTCAGGAGGGCAGCAGAGCACAGCCCAGTGAGCACAGACCCCACAGGCCCTTACCTGATTTGTAGCTCTGCGATCTATATATGTCCCTGAGTTCTTTCATGAGTCTATCTGAAGCTTGCACTGAACCACACACGGCACCCTGAAACATAAAAGTGCTGTTAACATAGTCCACTGAGTCAAGAATCAAAAGATTTAAGGTATTTGAACCTGTTATCAACAAAAGCTTTACAACGACATGTAAAACCAGATCGCCCCTCAACATTAAGACAAAATAGGAGCCGGGCGCCGGTGGCTCACACCTATAATCCTAGCTACTCAGGAGGCTGAGATCTAAGGATCTCAAAGCCAGCCTGGGCAGGAAAGTCTGTGAGACTCTTATTGCCAATAAACCACTAGAAAACCAGAAGTGGCATTGTAGCTCAAGTGGTAGACCACTCACCTTGAGCTGAAGAGTGCAGGGACAGTACCCAGGCCAGAGTTCAAGCCCCACGACCAACAACAACAAAAAGACAAAATAGGCTGGACACTGATGCTCACACTTGTAATCCTAGTTACTCAGGAGGCTGAGATCTGAGCATCAGGGTTCAAAGCCAGCTTGGGCAAGAAAGTCTGTGTGACCCTTATCTCCAATGAACCACCAGAAGACTAGAAATGGCGCTATGGCTCAAAGTGGCAGAGCTCTAGCCTTGAGCCCAGGACAGCACTCAGGCCCTGGGTTCAAGCTCCACTAGAAACCCCTCATCCTGACATACTGAATGAGAAGATTGATTTGTTTGGTCTGGGCAGGACAAAGCGAAGGCCCGCTTCATAGAGGAGAAAGACACTGAATCTCAACACATGAAGGCCACGTCTGAGGGTAGGTGTGAGGATGAAGTATACACAGAGGTCCAGTGATCTGCACAGGGCACACAGCGGCTGTCAGCAGACCAGAGAACTAAACCAGGCCAGAGTCCTAGCTGTTAACCACAGCACTGAACCCACCACCAAGAATGGAATGGGAAAGCAGAAACTGAGGTGTTATCATATTTTGGTTTGGCTTTTTGCTTGTTTTGGATTTCAAACAGGGTCTTGGTACATAGCCCGGGCTAACCTGTGACACAATCTATGACCTCACCCTCCCAGGTGCTGAGATTACAGGTATGGACCATCATGCCCAGCTGAGACTGGTACCTCCCCCTTCCTACCCTACTCACCCTCCATACTGGGGCTTATACTCTTGCTTGGCTTGCTTGTTCACAGCTGGTGCTTTACCACCTGAGCCATACCTTCAGCCTGGCTTTTTACAAATTAAGAGATGGAATCTTGCTGGGCACCGATGGCTCACGCCTGTAATCCTAGCTACTCAAGAGGCTGAGATCTGAGGATCACGGTTCAAAGCCAGCCCAGGCAGGAAAAGTCCATGAGACTCTTATCTCCACTCAGAAAACTGGAAGTGGCGCTGTGGCTCAAGTGGTAGAGTGCTAGCTTTTTTTTTTTTTTTTTGGGGGGGGGGGTCCAGTCGTGGGGCCTGAACTCTGGGCCTGGGCGTTGTCCCTCAGCTCTTCAGCTCAGGCTAGCGCTCTACCACTTGAGCCACAGCGCCACTTCCGGCTTTTTTCTTTTTGCTTATGTGGTGCTGAGGAATCGAACCCAGGGCCTCATGCATGCTAGGCAAGCGCTCTACCACTGAGCCACCTTCCCAGCCCCGAGTGCCAGCTTTGAGCTGAAGAGCTGAGGGACAGCGTTCAAGCCCAAAGTTAAAGCCCCATGACCCACAAAAAGGGGGGGGGGTCTTGAGGAATTTCCGGCTTGCTTCTAACCTCAATCCTCCTGCTTTCTAACCTATTGAGTAGCTACAGATTTACAAGCATGAGCCATCAGCTCCTGGAAAGACTGGAGTCTCAATGAAGTGCCAGTGTCACACATAAACATAAATCTGGGTTCCAGATTTTTACCCACTTACATTTAAGTGGTCTTGCCTTTGAGTTTTCCTAATTTTCTCTAATATTGCTAAATTCTCTTTTTCAATTCCTTCATCCTCTGCCATTTTCCCATTTACAAGCTCTTCTTCCTTCATCTCATAGTGATCCAAGTCTTCTATATCCTGCAAAAAGGGTTAAATCATTAGCTGTTCCAGTTCTTTTCTCTGGGACTTTATACATTCTTGACTAGAAAAGAAAAGGCACGGGAAAAGAGACCTGTAAATTCTACAATGAACCTTCAGAGCGGAGGGACCTGTCCTTCAGTATCCAGTATTTGCTGAAAAACTTTGCATAGTCAAGGCCATTACCAAATACACTACTTTTATGAAAGCACACATAAATAGCAGAGGGAGCGTCATCCTGATCATTCTGAAGCTGCGTACAGTGCATCTGAAACCACTCTCTCCACCCCTCGCCTCCCTCCCAGCTGTCTAGTAGTATATAGCAGGTCTCGTCCTGTTCCTAGTTTGCTACTCTGCTCATCGTCTAATCATTCCGAAGGATTTACTCTTTCCTGTGTCTTCCTGTGAGCTCTGGAAGCAGAACTTCTGCATAGATCATTCAGAGGTCAGGAATTCCTTTAGCTTTTGTTTGTCATGGAAGGTTTGTTGCTTTTCGGGTTTTTTGGTTTTTGGTGCCAGTCCTGGGCTTGAACTCAGAGGCCCAATAAACTACTAAGAAAAAAACCACATGGGCTGGGGAGGTGGCTCAGTGGTAGAGCGCTTTCCTTGCATGCATGAGGCCCTGGGTTCAATTCCTCAGCACCACATAAGCAGAAAAAAAAAAGCCAGAAGTGGCACTGTGGCTCAAGTGGTAGAGCGCTAGCCTTGAGCTGAAGAGCTGAGGGACAGCGCCCAGGTCAGAGTTCAGGCCCCACAACCAGACCTAAAAAAAAAAGAAAAAAAAAAACACAAATAGCACTGTGGCTCAAGTGGTAGAGTGAGTGCTAGCTTTAAGTAAAAAGAAGCTCAGGGACAGCATCCAGGCCTTGAGTTCAAGCCCTAGTTTTTTTTTTTTTTTTGGGGGGGGGGGGGAACGGGATGGGACCAGAGAATAACAAAAAGATGTCTGTGAAATGCGATTCATACATAAATACCTACTTCCACCATCTCTTCCTCCTCCTCCTCTTCTGAGGTCACCTCTTCCGTTGCTCCATTCTGAAACAGAAAAAATTTGCCAGGGCTACACATGCCACATACCACAGAATACACACACAATACACACACACACACACACACACACACACACACACACACACACACACACACACACACACACACACACACACACACACACACACACACACACACACACACACACACACACACACACACACACACACACACACACACACACACACACACACACACACACCTTCTCTCACTCGGGCTCTACTGACAGCTTATTAAAAGATGAACACTTATTTTTAGAGTTTTTTTTTTTTTTTTTTGGTCGGTCATGGGGCTTGAGCTCTGGGCCTGAGCCCTGTCCCTCAGCTCTTCAGCTCAAGGCTAGCACTCTACCACTTGAGCTACAGCGCCACTTCCAACACTTATTTTTAAAATCCAGATAATAGTTACCAGCTTCTTAAAAAAAGAATCCATTCTGGTTTTATTGTTGTTATTGTTTGTGTGTGTGTGTGTGCATGTGTGTGCACACGTGCGCACGCCAGTCCTGGCATTTGAACTCAGGGCATGGACACTGTCCCTGAGCTTTTTTCACTCAAGGCTGGCACTCTACCACTTGAACCACAGCTCCACTTCTGGCTTTTTGGTGTTTAGCTGGAAATAAGAGTCTCACAGCCTTTCCTCCCAGGCTGGCTTTGAACCCTGATCCTCAGATCTCAGCCTCCTGAGTAGCTAGGATGACAGGTGTGAGACACTGGTGCCTGGCTAGAATCTATTCTGAATAATTCAATGTAATAGTTGTCTTAGGAACAAAGACAACTGGTCATATATTAATAAAGGCAACAAGTATTTTTTAAAATTTAAAAATATGAAAATTTTATTTATATAGCTATATGTATATGATTCTGTTTATAATGAATACTCCAAACTGATTCCTGAAGTGGCAACCTTTTTTACTTGAAATGCCTTAAGTTGTATATAAATTCAACTGACTTACATTTTAAAAGCTCAGGCATGATAGAGGAACAGAAACTTCGTAAAACTAAGTATAATGAGAATATGCTGGATGCTGGTGGCTCACATCTATAGTTCTAGCTCCTCAGGAGGCTAAGATCTGAGGATCACAGTTCAAGGCCAACCCCTACAGAAAAGTCCCTGAGACTCTTATCTCCAATCAACCAGCAAAAAGTCACAAGTGAAGCTGTGGCTCAAACGCAGCCTTGAGAGGAAGAACTAAGAGACAGTGCCCAGGCCCAGTTTAAGCCTCAGTACCCCTCCCTACCCCTAAAAAAGTTGAAAATAACAATCACATTCAAGAGTAAATTTTCTTTTTGAAAGTATGTTATTTACTACAGGATATGTCTCTATAGACCACAACTCAATGTTGATTCACAAATAACTTCAATGGACTTTTAGGAAAGGCTTTCATGTCCAGGCTTGGCAAAATTCCAAAATACAAGATTCCTTAGGACAAGGCACAGAAACATGTCTCTAACCATCAGCGTGGCTTAAGTTGGGATCCTGAATGTTTCAAAGATCTAGACACAAAATTAAGCCAACCAGGATCTCAGCAGTGTGCAAGCATCTGTAACATTGTGATTCTTTTTTTTTTTTTTTTTTTTTGGGTCCGGTCATGGGGCCTGAACTCTGGGCCTGGGCACTGTCCCTCAGCTCTTCAGCTCAAGGCTAGCGCTCTACCACTTGAGCCACAGCGCCACTTCCAGCTTTTTTCTTTTTGCTTATGTGGTGCTGAGGAATCGAACCCAGGGCCTTGAGCATGCAAGGCAAGCGCTCTACCACTGAGCCACCTTCCCAGCCCCAACATTGTGATTCTTAAGAAAAACATGACTTGGGGTTGGTGAGCCGGATGCACACACCAATGCAACGAGCCAGAAGGTTTGCACCAGACTGTAGTGAGCACAAGAAGGAAGATGAGGGGACCTCTTGTTCCCCAGGGGGTTTGGTATCTGAACAACATACCTGCCCTAAAGGTGCCTAGCACAAGTGAGGTGCACAGTTTTGAAATGTGAGCATTTCAGAACCTGACCCCAGAGAATTTCAAGAATCATTTCACAGTAATTCAGGTGTGTAGACCACCAAGTCAGGGGCCAGAAAACCCATCTTTTTTGTTGTTGTTGGTTTTGGGGCTTGAACTCTGGGCCTGGGTGCTTTCCCTGAGCTCTTCAGCTCAAGACGAGTACTCTACCACTTCTGGTGGTTCATTGGAAATAAGAGTCTCATGGACTTTCCTGCCTGGTCTGGCTTTGAACCACGATCCTCAGATCTCAGCCTTCTGAGTAGCTAGGATTACAGGCATGAGCCACCAGTGCCTGTCCTGGCCCTTCATTTTTATAAAGGAATAATAAAGCCCCACCACCTAAAGGGTAAGTAAGTTAACACAAAGAAGAGAGTGAGGGAAGTGAAATCCTAAGACGAATCCCACTCAGCTGTAATGCAGCCTTCCTTCCAAGACCCACAGAAATGACTGGGACCCGAAAGGGCTGAGAGGCACGAAGGCTGAGGCAGGTGGGTCCAGGCTGCAGCCAGAGGGCCATGCTAGGGCTTGGAGGTGTGGCTCACTGGGTAGAGTGCTAGCCAATGAGAACAAATGGCAGGCACCGAGTCCTGAGCTCGGATCTAAGGGGAATAAAAAGATAAGAGCAGGCCAGGTCTGACACAGGTAAAGAGGAGGACCCCTGGAACCCGTCACAGGATTCGTCTCCGCTGCTGTACCTGGCCCCCACACCTGGTAAGGATTCCCCTCCACAGGACACCTCTTGGGGTGAGAGAGGCAAGAGAAAAGACCCGCTGCTGTTGTAACTTACTGCTCCTTAACCATCTGGGGCGACTGGGCTATTTCCCGCCAGCCACAGCCAGAGCACGCATCTACGAGGGGGTGGAATCCGCCTGGCGGAAGGGAGACACGCGGCCCAGCACCCAGCACCACGCATGCGCGCAGGCGGAAGGGAGCCACAGATCAGCACCGCCCATGCGCGGCAGCGGCTGCAACCAGCTCTAGAAAACTTGCCACGCTGGCAAGACCAACGAGGGCCTGGAAGCACAAGCAGGGAAGAAAACCAAACGACTGGAAAATCCCCCTGGACCATTTAACAATAGCTTTGTGAAGCTACTACATCCCCCTCCCCACGAGAGAAAGAGAGAGAGACAGAGACAAGAGACAGAGAGAGGAAGGAAGGAAGGAAGGAAGGAAGGAAGGAAGGAAGGAAGGAAGGAAGGAAGGAAGGAAGGAAGGAAGGAAGGAAGGAAGGAATCCTTATGTGAAGGGCAAGAAATTTCTGGGAAAAAAAATGCAAAGATTTTAAAGAGAGCCAGTTGTTAGTGGCTCACTGTCATCCTAGCTACTCAGGAGGTGAGATCTGAGGATCACAGTTCAAAGCCAGCCCTGGGAAGAAAGTCTGTGAAACTCTGTATCTCCAATAAACCAGCAGAAAACCGAAGTGGTGCTGTGGCTCAAGTGGTAGAGTGCTAGGCTTGATCTGAAGAGCTGAGGGACAGCGCCCAGGCCCAGAGTTCAAGACCCACAACCGACCAAAAAAAAAAAAAAAGAGAGAGAGAGAGAGAGAGATTTTAAAGAGAGGAAAGGGAGAAACAAATGTAGAGAGCTAACCAGAGGGCAGTGGACTTCATGGAACTAGGTGTGTTTAAGAAGACAAAATTGAAACAAGACCTTCAATATGGCTGAAAGATGACCAGAGAATTAAAAACAAAAGAATAGTTAAGGGACATGTAAAACAGGAATCTAGAGATTCAATATTCATTAACAGGACACAGGAAGAGTAAGAGGAGTAAGGCAGGCTCCAGGGGCACACGCCTCCTAGCTACTCAGGAGGCTGAGACCTGAGGATCGCTGTTTAAAGCCAGCCCCAGTCCTAGCAGGCATGTCTATGAGACTTTATCTTCAATTAGCCACGAAAAAATAATAATAATAAATTACAATCTTCAGAGCAGTAAAAAGAAATCCAAAAATAAAGCATTATACCCATTCTAATGATGTTCATTATGGGAATGCAAGGGTGATTCCAATGAGGACATTTTGTTATGTAACTCAGAAACTATGTTCTATTATCCACATAAGACCAGAGCCGCAGTCCTGTAACTCAAGGGAGGCAATGGAACACCCAGGTATCCAAGACACACACACTATGGAAAAGGACACAGCCAAGAAAGACAAATGAAATCATGTAATCTGCAGGAAAATGGACACAATAGGAGGACATCATGCTGAATGAGAACAGCCAAGCTCAAAAAACAAAGTACTGTATGTTTTCACTCATATGAGACATACATATTCCCACAAATGTACAATGTACATACAAATATACTCATTTGCATAATATATATTTGTGTATATATAATATACATGGATAAACTAAGAATATGAATCTAAGGGACTACTTAAGAAGAAACAAGAGAGGAAAGAGAAAAAGTATGAATAATTGTAAAATACATTTAGAAAGAGGATGAATAGCACTGCAATAGATTATTTCCAACTATGAAAACTGAAGAAATCTGCTTATACTGTTTTGGGATAAGGGAAGGAGAAAGGAAACTGACAAAGGGGTGAGATTAATATCAACACATTGCCTAAAATTGAAACAGTGAAATCACCTTTTGTTTAACTAACATTAGCAAAAGCAAACAAACAAACAAAGGCTGGGTGCCAGTAATCCTAACTACTCAGGAGACTGAGAGCTGAGGATAATGGTTTGAAGTCAGCTCAGGCAAGGTTGTGGAGATTCTTGTTGCCAATTAACCACAAAAAGCCAGAAGTAGAGCTGTGGCTCAAGTGGTAGAGTACGAGCCTTGAGCAAAAGAACTCAGGGACAGTGCCCAGGCCCTGAGTTCAAGCCCAGAACCAGCCACCACCACCACCACCAACAACAAACCAGCAAGGTAGGTAGATAGACACGCATTAGTTAAGTCATCACTGAGGAATTGGGTAATGAGGCACACAGTAGCTAGGTGTCACCCAACAGCGGAAGCAAACAATCAGCAGAACCAAGATGCACACCCACTGTTGTCCAGACTGTGATTTTTTCAGAAGCTGGAACCCCAAGAATACACTAGTTCTCCATACTTCCTCAAGCTTTTACTTCAGAATATGCTCGGGCAAATTGTGAAATGAGCTCTCAGCCAAGAATCCAGGAAATGATGGATTCCACTCTAGGAGATCAAACAAGAAAACCCTTGGGGTGATAGCTGCACATCCCCCCCCAGAGGCCCACCTACCAAGATCCATTCAAAAGAGCCAGGGGGGTCCAGAAGAGAGACCACAGAAAGAGAAAAACATAATTCTTTAATTTCCCCCAACTAAGAATCACTCAGGAAGACACTGCTAAATAAGAAGCCATACCAGAAGGGAAGGATGGCAAGGGAGGCCTGGTGAGGAGCCAGTGCTTCCGGACAGGCGTAGGTGTACGTGGTGTAAGAGCTGAGTCCTCAGGGACTGGAGTGAAAGTCAGGAACGGATGCCTAGATAGGCAGATCAACAGGTTGGGCCAGGGGGAGGGGCCAGAGGACAGTCCTGACACTTGGGGGTACCAGACTTGGGGCAGATGGACTTCAGGTGAAGGTAACTGACTGGACACAGGCTGAGGGTGGGGAGCATTTATGGAAATCAGGAACACAGTTCAAACCAATACACTGGGTTGGGGAGCAGCGCTTGGAGCGCTCACAGAAACAGCAGCAGCTCCTAAGAATGGGAAGGTTATTTCTAGTAATCTACAATAAAACCAAGCAAGGCCCAGGAACACAAAAGCCTCACTTTTCTAAATGAAGTTGTGTGAGGATTAAAAGAAAAATCATAGCATCGGTTGAGACAGTTCATTTCAGCTCGTGAACACTGGAGAAGCATTACTTTACCTGACCCGTGGGGAGTGGCTGATCTAGCATCTCAACATCCAGGTGTTTAGGGAGGTTATATAATCTGCAGAGTTCACATATCAACCACTTCAACTGCTGACGAAGCTACAAAACACATTTCAGTAAATAAGCATTATGTTAAAAGGAGCCCTTAGAAGACATTGAATAATGCTACAACTACTGTATCAATCCACAAGAACCTGACAACCCCTTTCCTGCTCAATGAGGCCTACGGGGGACAGTTAGGCTTTAAGGTATTTTCAAGGGCTGCTAATATAATACTATTAAAAAAATAAAAGAGCCACGTTCTGGTGCTCATGTCTGAGTGGGTAGTTCTACTCAGGAGGCTGAGATCTGCGGATCGTGGTTCAAAGCCAGCATGGGCAGGTAAGTCTGTAAGACTCATCTCCAATAAAGTTCCAAAAAGTTAGAAGTGGTAGCTCATTACCCTTGAGCAAAAGGGCTCAGGGACAGTGCCCAGGCCCTGAGTCCAAGTCCAGGACTGGTACCAAAAAATAACAAAAAAGCAAAACCAAGTTGCACTGGCTAGACTCTAAACCCTGCAACTGACACCTGGCAGAATGACAGCAAGAAAAGGGCTGAGCAAGGGTGTCCCAGACATCGTCCAACTTCTGTGTACCAACCTCTTTTCTTAGAAACTCACGTTGGACAAGAGAACCTAACAGCAGTACTGCTGTATATAGATTATAAAATCACAGTGCCACAGTCATATTCATTCAAAAGTACAGGGGCAAGTGTGACCGGGCAGTGTGAGCCTGGGTCCCCGTCTACAGAACCAAAAAGCTACAACCCACCCAGAGTGAATGGCACCTACCAGGAAAACTATTACGAATAGTCCCCTTCTTTAATGTATTTCGGTTTTTATCCAGATTATTTGGTAAGTACATTTACTTTAAACAAGTAAGCAAGGTAAACTGTGTGCAAAATATGTCCTTGGCTGTTTAAAACTCTTTTCAATCTGTGAATTTAACGAGGGCAGTTTAAGAAGAATGGTCAATATTTCAAGCCTCAAACTGGAGCTTACTTCCCTTAGTTAGAAGCCATTCTCCTGGGTGTCTCTGACCACAAAGAGATGAAGAGGAAGAAGCAGGTTGATGAGGGACTAAGAAGGCAGAGGCAGGATTAGAACAGGATAAAACACGCAGAGAACAGACCTTTCCAAGGCAGACAAAGAAGCAAGCAGAAGCGAGGAAGGCAGAGCAGGAAGTTAGGATCACGCAGAAGCCCCAGCTAGAATGGCTACCCACTCAGCCAGCTCTGTTTTGGGCTAAGTACATAATGCAGCTGAGCCTGGGTGATGGGGGACATAGCTCTGGACCCAGAGACCCCCGCAAAGGAGGGGCAGAAGGCCTACAGCAGGAAGCAATATGGTGACACCAAATGGAGTACATCTTCTAGAATCTTCAGCTTTACCCTTCCCCCCCCCAAAAAAAAAAATGAAGTGTTTGAGGGATGGGAAAGAGAACCAAGACCATAGGAAAGGACTTAAGAACTATTCACAAGGCAAACAGAAAGGTCTTCAAAACTTATTAGTTCTGGGATTCAGGGACAGAGCTATAAAAAAGAAGTTGGGGTCAGGCACAGGTGAGCAGCCTCATTATTTCATCTGTCACAATCACAAAAACAAATAAAGGAAACATGTTGGGTGTCAGCTGAGATGTCACTAGTTAAACAACCATGACACACTTCAGCGAGATTTCTGACCATTCAGGATAAATATGTCAATGAATGGGTCTGAAACAGGGCTGAGTTGTAGCGATAGATTCTGACTTAGGCTTAAGTCATGGAAGTAGAAACCAGTCGGAGAAACACGGGATGAGAAGGGAAGAGAGACGCTGACAAAGGAGGGAAGTCAAAGGTGACCAGGGCAAGCAGTGGGAGACAGAAGCGGGAGCCTGGCCAGCGGAGCCCACGGACAACCAGATCCACGAGGCTGCTTCCTGCCCTTGTCTATTCACCCCCATTAACAACCTCACATGGAAGCCAACCGTTACTTTAAAATATTTTTTGTGCTGTATTCATGGCTTCCTATATTCAACGAGGAAAGAAAGAAAAGTACAGATAAGCCAGCAGAGACACAGATTTTCTTTTTTAACTACACTGTGCACAAAGGGCCCGGATTGCCCACAATTGTCTATGCCTCATTTTTCGCTTAGCGCACCTCAGACCTTTGCATGTGCTCCTATGCAAATCGGCTGTATTATTTTTAACCATAATGGATATAACTATAAAACCCTTATTTTGATTTAACCACCTCTTTATTAGTGGACTATATAATAAATGCTCCACCCAGGGACAGTCAACTATCAAAATGCTTCAGAAGGGCCCATTTGAGGTGTAGAAAGGAACCGCTGGATAGAACAAGTAGAAGATCAACTGTAGTGTAAATGAGGAAGGAAGGCAGTATTCAGCTTATTTTCTAGAAGCTGGATTGTGAGAAACCGTGAAAGTGAAAGGTGAGCTCATTTATCCTTCATGTAAGTGCATTCATTTTTTTAAAATAACATTAGATCTAATTATATATCCTACTTAAACTTTATGAGAAGTGTGGAGGGGGGGAGAGAGACAGACAGACAGAGAGAGAGAGACAGAGACAGAGAGAGTGTGTTGTAGGGCTTGAACTCAGGGCCTGGGTGCTGTCCCTACCTCTTTGTGCTCAAGGCTAGCGCTCTACCACTTGAGACACATCACCACTTCTGGTTTTCTGGTAATTAGAGATAAAGAGTCTCATGGGGGCTTTTCTGCCTGAGCTGGCTTCGAACCCCAATCCTAAGATCTCAGCCTCCTGAGTAGCAAAGATTACAGGCATGAGTCACCAGTGCCCAGCCTTTATGAGAATTTTATTTATTGATTGATTCATTGCCAGTCGTGAGGCTTGAACTCTGGGCCTGGGCACTGTCCCTCAGCTCTTCAGCTCAAAGCCAGTGCTCTACCACTTGAACCACAGTGCCACTTCCAGTTTCCTGGTGGTTCATTGGAGTAAGAATCTCATGGATTTCCTACCAGAGCTGGCTTCGAACCACAATCCTCAGATCTCAGTTTCATGAGTAGCTAGGATTACAGGCATGAGTCACCAGCACCTGGCTTTATGAGAATTTTTTTTTTTTTTGTCAGTCATGGGGCATGAACTCTGGGTCTGGGCGCTGTCCCTCAGCTCTTCAGCTCAAGGCTGGCACTCTACTACTTGAGCCACTGTGACACTTCCGGTTTTCTAAGTGGTTTATTGGGGATAAGAGTCTCACTGACTTTCCTGCCTGGGCTGGCTTTGAACCATGATCCTCAGCTCTCAGCCTCCTGAGTAGCTAGGATTACAGGCGTGAGCCACCAGCGCCTGGCATTTTATGAGAATTTTTGATGGAGCATTCTAGGCACTGGAAGGTGACCCATCCTTTTGCTATTACAAACAGCATCACTGTGTCAGAGACACCTTCCTAAGAGGGGGCAGTGCCGCCAGGAGGAGGGCACCCACGCTCCCAGTAACCCTGCTGAGATGCAACCATCGTCTCTGAGTGTTAGACTTTTATCTCTTCCTTTCATGCACCCCTCTCCATACCAGCCTTAAAAAGAATCTCACAACTGATCTTGATTGTAAGAACAGATGTGTTTAGATAGTGTTCATACACTGACATGTTGAATTGAAACTTCTTTATACAACTATTTGGTTTTTTTTTTTTACTTAAAAAAAAAAAAAAAGAATCTGTGGGCTGAGAAGGTGGCTTAGTGGTAGAGTGCTTGCCTAGCATGCATGAAGCCCTAGGTTCAATTCCATGGTACCACATAAACAGGAAAAGCTGCAAGTGGTGCGTGTCCCCATGTGTTTATAGTCCTGGGGTTCCAACTCAGGGCCTCAATGTTATCCCTGAGCTTTTTTGCTTAAGGCTGGTATTCTACCATATGAGCTACACCTCTACTTCATCTTTTTTATGGCTAATTGGAGATGAGAGTCTTTCTTGCCCAGTCTGAATTCAAACATGATCCTCAGAGCTCAGCTTACTGAGTAGTTAGCTGGTGTAAGCCACTGGTGCCAGGTGCCTGTTTACATTTCTGTTTGTTCTCCTTTAAAGAGCTGGGTCAGCTCAGTGAAAAGTGTTTGCCCGAAGTGTTCATGACACTGCATTCAATTCCCAGCACAAGGAAAAGAACCACCAAAAACAGAAAAACAAAAAGCCTAAACAAACTTTAGAATCATTCTGTCAAGTTCCACAACTAAATCTGGTGGGATTTTTTGTGACATTGCATTGCATTTGAATGACTATGAGAATAGGAAGGTAAGTGAGCATACTTAGGACAGGAGTTTCCCATGCAGGAATCTAGAATACCTAGTCTTTCATTCCACTTCAGCAAAAGTGTACAACTTTTCTCATTAAAAACCATATACATCTAAGCTTATTCCTAGATGTTGGTTTGCTGTTTGGGGTTTGTTTGTTTGTTTGTTTGTTTGTTTTTACTATAATTGTCAATAAAATACTCTTTTCTACCTGAAATTTGGGAACACTACTGGTATTTTATAAGATAGATTTTAACAAGTCATTTTAAAAACGGTTTGGGTGGAGACTTGGGCGTGGCTAAGTGGCAGAGCACTTGCCTAGCAAGTATGAGCTATGGGGTCA
Source organism: Dipodomys merriami (assembly GCF_024711535.1). Lineage (NCBI taxonomy): Eukaryota > Metazoa > Chordata > Mammalia > Rodentia > Heteromyidae > Dipodomys > Dipodomys merriami. Next base: position 1,701,321 of record NW_027204826.1, on the reverse strand, counting down.
CTTCCAGAACCACTAAAAATTCTTTTTTCCAACTGGTTCCTTGACTTTCACAATCACACTACCTTCAAATCAAATGATTATTTTCTTCTTGGTAAAGTCTTTATGACTTCATGGGAAATAACAATGATAACACTTAATAAGATATTAAACTATATTAAATATAACCATAACAATTCAAACATACATAAGAATATATATTCTATTTGCAAAGACCAAAAAAAAGACAGAATAGCCAAAAGTGGTCAGATGAGGTAAAAAAATCATGAGAGATTTCAACTTTCTTTTTTGTCTCATTTTACTAGGGTTCTAAGTTCCCACTTAGAAGTTTATTTACAAAGAAAAAATATTTTTCCATTTTGATAAAGTGGGAAAAAACATACCTTTTCGCTGTCGCTTCCTCCTATACTAGTTTTACATTCTACAGTTTTATTTATCCAAATCCCAAATATGTTAAATGGAAAACTTCAAAAGTAACTCACTCCTAGTTTTAAATAACTTTCTCTTAGTGTGAGTGTATGTGTGTTGGTTCTGGTGCTTGAACTCTGAGCACTGTCCCTGAGCATCTTTTTGCTTGCTCTGCCACATGAGCCACAACTCCACTTCCGGCTGTTTTGGCAGTTTGTTGGAGTGAAGAGCCTCACAGAAGCCAGCCTGGACTGGCTTGAAACCGCAATCCTCAAATCTCAGCCCCCTGAGTTGCTGGGATTACAGGCGTAAGCCACGGGCACTTGGCTTAAATAACTTTTGTTACAATATACTGCTATAATTATTTTTTTTTAAATGATGGTGCTGGGGATTGAGCTCAGGGACTTACATTTGCTAGATAAATGCTATTTACCACTTGGGCCATACTTTCAGTTTCTATTTTATAACTAGTTGTTGCTGATTTCTTACTAAACCTAATTTATAAACTGAATAGTACTATAGGTGCATGCATATAGGAAACGCAGACTTAGACATCAACAGAGGGTCTTAAAATGTAATCCTCCCTCCCCCATGGATAAGCAAACCTTCTACCTCCACATCTTTAGCCTCGCCTGCAGACTGACAGAGCCTCACCACCTAACTAACGCTGCACCATGCCACACCCATACTCCCTCCCACCCTAGCTAACAGGCTCTGCAGAGACGCTTGCGTGGTTTCATGGTCAGAATGCAGGGAAAAAGAGATCCCTAATTCCTAGTCTACATCAAGGTTATATGTGGGTCTGTGTGTACGTGCATGTGTACATGCCTATGTGTACGTGAGAGAGAAAGAGAGAGAGACACCAGGTTGTAGGCAGAACTTGAAGAACTTTAAAACAAACAAAAAAAGCCACCTACTTTTTTAGCCCCTCTAAGATTATACTACTTCTTAACAATTAATTTTTATATATAACAAGAAGGGAAAAAACAATAGTTTGGCTTATTTTCTCACCGAATTGTTGTTCTTGTTATCTTCTAGATGTTCCAAAACTGATGTTAGGTTTGGGTCATCCGAGTCCACAAACCATATTGGGGAGGACGATGGGTAAGACTCCTGTGACAGAGACAGAAATGTTACATACACCAACAGACACACCAATTTGCACACGCAACTAAACCATAAATAAATAAACCACTAAATGACAAGGTTAAGTGTGGAACCCAGCAAAATGTATCAATAAAACTCAGGTAGGGAGAGGGGCTGGGAAGGTGGCTCAGTGGTAGAGTGCTTGCCTTGCATGCCAGAGGCCCTGGGTTCAATTCCTCAGCACCACATAAGCAAAATGAAAAAAGCCGGAAGTGGTGCTATGGCTCAAGTGGTAGAGCGCTAGCCTTGAGCTGAAGAGTTGAGGGACAGCGCCCAGGCCCAGAGTTCAGGCCCCACAACCGGACCCAAAAAAAAAAACCAAAAAAACAAAAAAAAAAAGAAAAGAAAAGAAGTTAAAACTCAGGTAGGTAGAAACCAAATTCTTTCTTATGGACTTTCAAAACTAAAATTGCTGCCAGGCACTGGCAAAGATTATAGGCTCTTGCCTATAATCCTAGCTAGTCAGGAGGCTGAGATCAGAGGATCTCGGTTTGAGGTCAGCCTGGACAGGAAAGTCTGTGAGAATTATCTCCAATGAAGCAACAAAAAACAAAATGCCGGGGCTGGGAAGGTGGTTCAGTGGTAGAGTGCTTGCCTCGCATGCATGAGGCCCTGGGTTCAATTCCTCAGCACCACATAAGCAGAAAAAGCCGGAAGTGGTGCTGTAGCTCAAGTGGTAGAGCGCTAGCCTTGAGCTGAAGAGCTGAGGGACAGCGCCCAGGCCCAGAGTTCAGGCCCCATGACTGGCAAAAAAAAAAAAAAAAAGCTAGAAGCAGAGGTGGACTCAAGTGGTACAGCACTAGACTTGAACAAAGAAGTTCAGGGGCAGTACTCAGGCCCTAAGTGCAAACCTCAGGACCAGCATCAAATTTATTTATTTATTTATTTTTAGAAGTTACATTTCTAAACTTTTAGAACATCTCACTCTGAACTTTAAAAATAAAGCCATGAGTGGTAGAGCATGAGCCTTGAGCTGAATTGCTCACAGTTCCCAGGCCTAGAGCTCAAGCCCCATGACTGACAAAAAAAAAAAGAGAGAGAGATCTTTCCTGTGATTGTTTCTAACATATTTATAAGATTATGTCTTTGTTGCTTTGTATGTCCCTCCCCCATGGTATAACCCCTGCTTTCACTATATATGATGTTGGTATATGTGGAGGGGAAGAGAAAAAACAAATCGTTAAAACAGGGATACAGGAGGACCCATTGCAACATGAGTTGTACAAGTCCTTAAGTCGAAAAACGAACTTTACAACTTTGGTGGGGGGGACGGGGGAAAGGATGGGAAGGGATGGGAAGAGGAAACAAAGGAGGAGGCTACAATGTTTGATAAGAAATGTACTCATTATCTTTCCCATGTAATTTTAACCCCTCTGTACAGTATTTTCACAATAAAAAATGTTTATAAAAAATAATAATAAAGCCACGGAATATATCTTTAAAGCCTTGTAAGTTCCTCTGTTCCTGCCTTCTGAATATTGTAACTGCAGAAGCTACTCTGAGATAGTTTTTTCCTCCACTAGGAATGAGTCTAAAGTTTATTCCATGTAACCAGGCAGGATGGCACTCGCCTATAATCGCCTATAATACCTCCCAAATGCTGAGGCAGGAGCATCATAAGTTCAAGGTAGTCTGGGGCAACACAGGGAGACCTTGTCTATAAAAGAAAAAATAATGCTATTTAATTACTATTCCTAATGGTTTTCTCTGCCTTCTTTGACTGAAACACAGAATGTAACTTATTTTCTTTGCTTTTGCTTTGTGTTTAGAGTCAGGATCTAGCTCTCTGTAGGCTAGGGTGGCCTTGAACTCTCAGTCCTCCCAAGAGCTGGGATTACAGCTAGGCACTATTACACTTGGCCTTACAGTGTAATAGCTTAAAAAAAAAAAAAAAGACATCAAGTGTCTTCCACTTCAAACATCAAGTGTTAGAAGAATAACAGACAGAGGCCGGGCCTGCCACCATCGATGTGCAGCTTTTCCCTTCTGCTTTCAGTGGCTCCCCTGATGGAAGGCAGGTTCCCAGGCCTTGTAAGGGCTTACCGACACTGCGGAGAAGAAATGACAATCAGAGCTAACACAGGCCCTCAGATCAGACCAACACCACGTGAGATGAACCCTGACAACGCTGAGACTGACCTCAGGCGGGGCCTCCGCCTGGCCAGCCTTGAAACGGCTCCAGCCCTCCCACACACCACCTGTGAGAGCACAATGCCTGACCGGAGGCAAGGTTCACTTGTTACAGATAGAAAGAAAGGTAGGAGGTGGTGCGTGCGTGCGTGCATGCTGGTCCTAGAACTTGAACTCAGGGCCTGGGCACTGTCCCTGAGCCTTGCCATGAGCAAAAATGGTTTTAGCACCATTTCTGCCTTTTTAGTAGTTAATTGGAGATAAGCGTCTCACAGACTTTTCCTGCCTGAGTTGGTCTTGAACCATGATCCTCAGATCTCAGCCCCCTGAGTAGGTACAAGTGTAAGCTACCAGCACCCAGCAAGGGTGAATAACTTGAAATACACTGCACGTATATGTAAGAACAGCAACAAGAACCTCAAAGAATGTTCCGATCAACAGGGGATGGGTAAGTAGTAGACTCTGTGGAGGTAGATGCTAGCAGGAAGGGGCTGGGCTAGCAAGGAGGATGAAAGGATCAATACAGTTCACATAGATGATTTGCAGCTATGAATACAGAACAATGCAAGCTATTGATGTGGAAAAGGGAGACCCACAGAGTGGTGAGGGAGGCTGTTTGAAATATCTGGCAAATGAGTGGAAGTGCAATCATGAAATCCCTGTATAACCCGTGTAAGCTATAAAAGAGAAAGTCTGTGTTCACGCACTAAAAGTTATTTCTTGTTAATGTTGATACTTAAATGTATCTTTTTAACACTGCAATGATGAAACATTCTGCACCTACAGAAACCTGGACAAAAAACAAAGTAACAAAAAACAACCACTTGTGTGACCCAGGGTAGGGGGTTCATCTGACCTAGCTCATGGAGTATCATTTTTATCTGGGAAGAGGGTAACAATTGTTCCAAGTTGGGTTGGGGCACACATTTTCTCAAAAAGATATTCTGATCTTTCAGAAAAGCAAAGAATGGTGTATTTTGCCAATCAAATTCACATTTCAGCCAGGCACTGGTGGATGACTCATGCCTGAAATCCTAGCTACCCAGGAGGCTGAGATCTGAGGTTTAAGATTCAGAGCCAGCCTGGGCCAAAAAATCCCTAAGATCCTTTTTCCAAATAAGCAGGTAGCAATGGTGCTGTGGCTCAAATGGTAGAGCATTAGCTTTGAGCAAAAACTCAGGGACAGTTCCCAGGCCTCATGTTCAAGTCTCAGGACTGGGACCAAAAAAAAAAAAAAAAAAAATCAACTTTTCAAGCAAAGAAAGGAATTTTAGAACACTTGTGTCTGTGTGAGCCCAAAGCTTCCCAAAGGCATTCTGATGAGACTGTCCATGTTGGTGGACATGTTTTTGATGTGTACAGTGAAACTTATCAACATTTAGAACATAATGAACCAATATTTTCCAAATAGCCAATACATGATATTTAATATCATGCAAGAATGAAAGAGCTATACTTCCAGGTAGATCATTTTGTAGAAAAGCAACACATTTACAATTATATAAAATAGCTCTTAAATTATTTCTTTTTCCAATCAAGTATATGCACAGTCAGATTTCGGTCACATTTTTTTTTGGGGGGGGGGTCCGGTCATGGGGCCTGAACTCCGGGCCTGGGCGCTATCCCTCAGCTCTTCAGCTCAAGGCTAGCGCTCTACCACTTGAGCCACAGCACCACTTCTGGCTTTTTTCTTTTTGTTTATGTGGTGCTGAGGAATCGAACCCAGGGCCTCAGGCATTCAAGGCAAGCGCTCTACCACTGAGCTACCTTCCCAGCCCTATTGGGTCACATTTTTTGACAAAAACAGCGTATCATACAACATACTGAATGCAGGAAGTGAGTGACACCAAATAAATTCGGAAAATAATGTACATCTGTGCATACAAAAGGGGCTTCATGCTTGCCTAGCATGAGTGAAGCCCTGGGTTCAATTCCTCAGTACCACATACACAGAAAAGGCCATGCTGTCGTTCAAGTGTTATAACTCTAGCCTTGAGCAAAAGAAACTCAGGGATGCCAGGTGCTGGTGGCTCATGCCTGTAATCCTAGCTACTCAGGAGGCTGAGATCTGAGGATCGTGGTTCAAAGCCAGCCTGACAGGAAAGTCTGTGAGACTCTTCTCTCCAATAAACCACTAGAAAACTGGAAGTGGCACTGTGACTCAAGTGGTAGAGCGCTCGCCTTGAGCTGAAGAGCGCAAGGACAACACCCAGACCCAGAGCTCAAGCCCCACAATGGACCAAGAAAAAAAAGAAGCAGCAGCTCAGACACAAGGCCCAGGCCCTGAGTTCAAGCCCCAGGACTGGCAAAAAATAGAAAATAAAAAATAAACATTTATAGTTTCATTACATTCATGTAATGAATTCTTAATGTTTTTAAGTATTCATTTAAATAGCCATGGTTATTTACCTGACAGAACAAAAGCGTACACTCTCAACATTTTTTTGGTGGTCATAGGGCTCGGACCATGCCCTTAGTCCTTTTGCTGGATAGGGTTTTGCCCAAGCTGAGCCTCAGGGCCTTCTGCTTCTGCCTCCCTTTTAAGAGGAGTAAATGCTCTCACCCTGTTTGTTGAAATACTGCCTCACTAACTTTCATTGATTGTTTTGGCCTTAGACCTCAATCCACCCATTTCTGCCCCAGAGCTAGGATTACAGATGGGAAGTACCACGCCCAGCCCTCTTAAATACAATTTTAAGCTCGTAAAGGAGTCCTGAGCCCAGAAACATCAGAAACCACTGACCTTCCCACTTCTTGCCTGGTGCCCAAAAATTCTTCCTTGGGGAACTATTCAATCACTGTTTATATCAACCTACACAGCTCCCCTAGGGGTCACTGGGCTCACTGGGCTACTTTCCTAACACAATACCTGAACAAAAGCCAGGTACAAGTGGCTCACACCTGTAATCCTAGCTACTCAGGAGGCTGAGAGCAAAGGATCACAATGTAAAGCCAGCCTGGGTAGGAAATAGCTCCCATGAATCACCAAAAAGCTAGAAGTGGAGCTGTGGATCAAGCAGTATAGCATTAGCCTTGATCAAAGAAGCTCAGGGACAGTGCCCAGGGCCTGAGTTCAAGCCCCAGGACCTGCACAAAACCTAAAAAAGCACTAACACTCCCACCCATCCGTTCCCAGGGATAAGATGCCAGGTGGGTGAAGCCAGGGGAACTAGATGTTCCCTGCTACAGGGCTCACTTCTAGGCATCTCAAGTCAATCGAAGCTACTCAAGAACAAGTGAAGAGAGGCCAGGACTCAAGCACCCAGGCTGTTCCAGAGATCCAGTAGGAACTGTCTTCCAGAATGATCTATTAGAAGATACAGCAGACCACTGTCACAAAGGCCTTAGGAAAAGACAGCCCACTAATTACCCTTTGGCAATGCTTTTCCTTAGCAGAGACTATTTCGCTCCAAAGCCTCACCCCTCCACTAGCTGCCCTAGCTATTTTCTGCTTTTATACCCTTTTCCAGATCTAAATTGAACAAAAGACACCATCCAACTGTGCACTGGCAGCTCATTCTTACAATCCTAGCTACTTAGGAGGTTGAGATCTGAGGACTGTGGCCCAGGCAGAAAAGTCCATGAGACTCTTATCTCCAATGAACCACCAAAAAGCCACAAGTAGACCTGTTTAAAATGGTAGAGGGCCAGCCTTGAGCAAAAAACAACAACAATAACAAAAGCATAATGCTAGACAAGAAATGTACTCCTTGCTTTACTCATATAACTGTAACCCCTCTGTACAGCATCTGTACAATAACATTTTTTTTTAAAAAATAACTAAGGGATGGCAACCAGGCCCTGAGTTCAGACCCCAGGACTAGCACCAAAAAAAAAAAAAAAAAAAACAACCCAACCACCACCATGCACACAAGAGAAAGCTAAGTCTCTTCTTTCAAAGGGCATACAAGTACAGTTAGGGCAGGACAAACCCAAGAGGAGTTTCACTCTCGCTCTACACTTGTCAAATAACTGAAGACACTGGTTCCTTCTGGCCAGAAAGTAAGTCAGGAGCCCAAGGTCAGCACTGTCTTCCCCATGGCTTCCCCAAGTCCACTTGGGAGGGATGAGCAAACAAGGCTCTTCAGTGGCCATCAGCTCACCATCAGTGCATAAGACCAGAAAAACAAAACTGAAGACGTCAACAGCATGGCCTGATTGCCCATGAGAATATGTTATGAAGTTATTTCCAAAATAAAATGTTGTGTCACCACGATGAAACCACGTGTGGCACATTTTATTTTGGAAACACTTGGTATCTTATTTCTACTATTTGCAGAATACAGCATTACTGCCAAAGAGCCTTCCTACATACACCCTCATACAGGGCATGTGGTATTGTCTATGTTATTTCTATTTCATTCCTGCTATTTTATAGAGAGAAGAGCCTCAGTAAGTGATTCCCTTTAAGATCCTAACTACTAAGTGAAGACTAAATCTCTTCCTCCGAGATTTTATGGACTTTCCTGCCAGGGCTGGCTTCAAACTAAAACCTTCAGATCTCAGCCTTTTCAGTAGCTGTGATTACAGGCATGAGCCACCAGCTCAGATTCTGACTTAGGATCTTCCTATTACAGGAGAGACTTTCTTGGATATAATGAAGCGAAATCAGCTAAACAAAACTGTTCCACCAAAAGTCACTCCTGCACAAAGTGATTTATAGTATATAAAGAATAAAGAATCAAGTTTTTATTTGCCAACTTATTTACTTTCTGAGAGAGATTTCTTTATTCCAATTCCTCACCAAGTGTTCTCAGCTACCAGTAAGTCCATAAAAGGAGTAAGGGGGGTTGCCAGGTTGTGGTAAGCATTTCCAAAGGACTAAAGAAAAAAGCTGTAAGCTGTAAAAAATAAACTGCACATTTCATTGAATCAGGCTGTGTGTGTGTGTGTGTGTGTGTGTGTGTGTGTGTGTGTGTGTGTGTACACGCACGCGTGCGTGTGTATGCTTGTGATCATACAACTGTTAGCACTGACTGGCAATTAGGTATGTTTACCAAAAATGGAAAAACAATACTTAAGTTGTATCATGAAACACCAAAGAAAGGCTCCTTGAGGTCAAAAAAGAGTACTTCATATTCTAGTTCAAGACAAAGTTAGAAAGCATGACGAAAGCAGTAATTCCATGGGCTGGGAAACATCTATGTTCTGTTCTTCACTTCTGAGCCTTCACTATGCAGTCAAATCCCAGACTTGCTATCAAACCCTAGTGACCCTGCGCGGTTGGTTCTGGGCCAGCACTTTCTGCACTTCTGGCCCATTTTCTGGCAGCTTATCTTCAAGGCAGTTCAGACTGCCATTCAGATCTACAGCTAGACTGGTGACTGCTTCGGCAGAGGTGGGGAGCACCGTTTCTGTCGAGGGCCCCTTCCATTTTATAACATCATTTGAGAGCCATAGGCAATGATCAGGATGGACAGACAGGCCATGGGCAGCTGACGAACAAGGACAAGAAACCTATTATCAAATATGCTGGAGATCTTAACTGTCCCCCACCCCCATCCCGGACATACAGCCAAAACAATATTTATGAAGTCACAGATAAAAAGCATAGAACATAATTAGGAAAATATTTTTCCTGCCACCATCCAAAAACAAAAAACAAAAAACACCACACTTAGAGAAATTCTGTCCAGGCAACAGTTGCTCATGCCTGTAATGCCAGCTACTACTCAGGAGGCTGAGATCTGAGGACCTTGGTTTGAAGCTGGTCCTTGCAAGAAAGTCCAAGAGATTCATCTCCAATTAACCAACAAAAGCCAGAAGTGGAGCTGTGGTTCAAGTGGTAGAGTGCTAGCCTTGAGCACAAAGAGGTTCAGGTACAGCTCCCAGGGCCTGATTTCAAGCCCCAGGCCTGGTGAGCAAACTCACTAGTGGGGGAGGGGGGAGGAGAAGGAGGGAGGGCGGTTGGGAGGGAGAGGGAGAGGGAGGGGGGGAGGGAGAGAGAGGGAGGGGAAGGGAGGGAGAGAGGGAGATTAATTCTGTTTTAACACAGCATAAGAAAACATAACCAAAGCAGAAATAAATGGTTAAGAACTGAGGAAGGAAGGGGAACCTTGCAGGGCAGCCAACCACACAAAGACAGATTGGGGTGACAGGGAGGGAGGGGTGAGGGGCACTCCACATAGGATAATCAGCTGGTTTGGAAAGCTGAGCCATGTGGGCACAGCGACTTTTGAGGATGACCCAGATGCCATCCTTCCAAATGTTATAAGAATGAGGATGCTGCTTAGCAAGTACGGAGGGGCAAGGTTTAGCAAGTATAAAGAGAAGTTACAGAAGATATGAAACCCATTCTTTTAATAAGCTACAAGTATTTTTTCCCCAGAAAAACCCAGCGGAAAACAGAAAAGGGGAAGAAAACACACATACCATAGGAGATCCTGGTATGTGAAATCCAACCCCATTTTTTCCCCTTGCTCTTTTCCTTTTAAGCAACATAAATAAGCTGTGTAAGATTTCATCAAAACAGTCGTCTGCTCAGCAAGAATGATATGTGTGGGATCTGATTCAGAATAATGCAAGATGGGGCAGGGGTCAAACAAGATTGGGAACACAGTGTTTCTCTCCCTTGTTCAACTATTACATGCTTGATGATGTTTTTCCATAACAAAATTAGCACACCCTCATACTGAGCACGATTATCTTCTTACAATGTCTGTCACAATTCACTAGTAGCTCAATTTTAATAGCTTCTTCAGGCAGTATCCATACATTATTCCCTATCAAATCTAAGTCAGCATCATCATTGCCCCTTCCTAATCCAGGAATCATTCTTTGAGGCAGGTCCTGTCAACAACATGGTTCTCAAGTGAGCACTGCAGGCCATGCAGGTGAAAAGATTTGCTGACAGGACTGCACTCCTGGCATTAGAAATGCCAGCAGCACAAGCTGGATGCTGGTGGCTCACACCTGTAATCTAGCTACTCAGAGGAGGCCGAGATCTGAGGATCACAATTCAAAGCCACTCCACCTAGGAAAGTACAAGAGACTCTTCTCTCTAATTAAGCAGAAGAAGAAAAAGAGGAGGAAGAGGAGGAAGAGGAGGAGGAAGAGGAGGAGGAGGAGGAGGAAGAAGAGGAGGAGGAGGAGGAGGAGGAGGAGGAGGAGGAGAAGGAGGAGGAGGAGGAGGAGAAGGAGAAGGAGAAGGAGGAGAAGGAGAAGAAGAAGAAGAAGGAGGAGGAGGAGGAGGAGGAGGAGGAGGAGGAGGAGGAGGAGGAGGAGGAGGAGGAGGAGGAGTGGTGGAGCTGTGGCTCAAGTGGTAGAACACCTAATCTTGAGCAAAAACGCCTAGTCTATCCACTACAGGACAGTGTCCAGGCCTGAGTCCAAATCCCCACCAAAAAAAAGTCAACACAGCAACAACCCCACCCCATCCGGCCCCCACTGGAAAGCACACAGACAACCCTAACATGACATGCCACACTTGACCACTTCCAGTCCCGGATGGTAGACACATTTTCCCAATGCACCTGAGCGGCTTTTTGGCCCCTTTTTGCCTATCAGTTCAGACCCCTCTCCTTTATTTTTTTTTTTTTGTTGTTGGTCATGGGACTTGAACTCTGGGCCTGGGCGCTGTCCCTCAGCTCTTCAGCTCAAGGCGAGCGCTCTACCCCTTGAGCTACAGCGCCACTTCCGGTTTTCTGGTGGTTTATTGGAGATAGGAGTCTCTCGGTCTCTCCTCCCCAGGCTGGCTTTGAACCGCGATCCTCAGATCTCAGCCTCCTGAGTAGCTGGGATTACAGGCGTGAGCCACCAGCGCCAGGCGACCCCTCTCCTTTAAACCAGAGCCACCTTTCCCAGCTAACATCCCAATTTTCTACCAGAAAAAATCGTCCTGCAAGCCGTTGAGGCTAGCCAGCGCTGATACCGTCGATCTCACCACTTCCGGTTTCCCATATTTGGAAAAATCTTCAGCCTAAATCCTGAGCTTCCCCAGTCTGAGCAGTGGCGGCCGCCCACAAACAACCGTGCACGTTGTGGAGCTTCCCTGTCCCCAAGGGTCCTGTCCTTCCTCCAGCTCTCCAAAACCGTACACGGCTACTAAGTTAAAATCAGTCGCTCTCTTCGGCTTTCATATAGTCCTCGTGGTAGTCTGGCTTTGCTGCATGAAACTGGCCCCCACCTGCACCCCGCGCCCAGGTCTCCCGCAAGAAGTCTGGAAGTCTGGGCCTCGAGGCGGGAGCTGGGGCGCTCATCTCACTCCCGCAGCCTCCTGCTGAGGACTTCCAGGTCAGCCGTGGTGACCTGGCAGCCTCGGCCGACCCCCCCACCCCCCCCACGGGTGCACACCGCCCGGGCTGGCTCCCTGCGGTCCACGCGTGCTTCACAATCCCTCCACGCGGAGGGGGCTCTGCCGCCTCGCGCCGCCTTCCCGGGAGGGGGTCGGGGGCCCAGGGTCCGCGCTCCCCTGTCCCGCGCCCCCTCTCCCGCCCCCCCCGCACCCCCTCTCCCCCACACCCCCCCCGCGCCCCCCTCTCCCCCACACACCCCCGCGCCCCCTCTCCCGCCCCCCGCGCCCCCTCTCCCACCCCCCCGAGCCCCCTCTCCCGCCCCCCCCTAGGCCGCATTCCGGCGTTAGTGTCTTCTCGAACTCCAACTTTAAAAATACATGAACAGACAAGTACGAACGAGAATAACGCTGGACTGCGTGACCCGGGGGCCGAGCCGGGGAAGGGGGAGACCGGGGTCACCGCGAAATCACCGAGAGAAAGGGGGACGGCGCGGCCCCCGCGACCCGACGGCCGGCAGGGCGGCCCTCCCCTGCCCGCGCCCGCCCCGAGAGCAGCCACGCACTCAGACACAGCTGGATGCGCGGGGGAAACTTCTGTAGGAAATTTAAAGGCAAGGCCAGAAAAGAAAGAAAAGAAAAAGAGCCTTTGGGGGCCTCGGGACACGGCGCTTCCGCGGTCCCCGAGGCGCGGCTGCGGGCTGCCATGGCAACGGGCGCGGACGGGGGCCGCCGGGGGCCAAAACGCCCGGGCCGCGCCCGCCCCCCCGCCCCGCCCCCCGGGCCCCGCGCCGGCCAATCGCAGGGAGGGGGCGTGGCCGGCCGCCCGCCCCGCCCGGGGGGATGGGGGTGGGGCGGCGCCCGGGCGGGGGCACTCGGGGCGCCCCCGGCCCCCCCTCACCGTGATGTTGCAGTGGAGGGTGAGCGGCGGCGGCGGCGGCGGCGGCGGGTGCGGGCTGCCGAGCGGCGCCGGCGCCGGCGGCACCAGGAACTGGCAGTGCAGCTCGTCCAGCTTCCAGCTGACGATGCGGAATCGCTCGTGGCTCTTGTCGAAGATGGACGCCAGGAACTTCAGCTCGGCCTTGAGCCCTGACACCGACATCTTCCCCTCATCTCCGGAAGGAGGGGTGTGGGGAGAAGCGTCTGACCTGAAGTCGCCGTCACGGCGGCCGCCGCCGCGACCGCCCCCGCGGGGCCCGGCCCGGGGCCGCGTTCTCACGGCTCCGCCTTTCCCGCTACGACGACGACCCGCGTCGGAGCGCGGCTGGGGAAAATGGCGAGGGGCGCGCGGCCTCCGCGAGCCGCCGCTGCCTTTGTAACCGACTCCACCGGCGGGAGGTGGCGGCCCCGCGGCTTAAAAGGGCGACCGCGACGCCGCCCCCGTCCTCGCCCTCGCCTGGGAAAGGGCTGCCCTCGTCCCCGCCCCTCCGCGCGCGCGCGCCCGCCAGAACGCCCGCCGCGGCGCGTGCCCGCCGCCCCTGGGTGCGCGCGCACCCCCGCCCGGCCGCCCCCCCCCCCCTCGCCCATGACCTCCCCGCGGCGGACGGGAGCCGGGCCTGGGGAGATGGGGAGGGGGCGGTGGGGGGGAGAGGAGGGCCGAGCACGTGTGGAGGAGCGCGAGTCCCCGCCCCGCGCGGAGCCCCGCCTCCTCGCCCCAAGCTCCTCCCCAGCGCGCGCGCACGCGCGCACCTCCGCCCGAGGCCAGACACGTGCGCGGCCTCTGGCGCCGGCCACGTCGGCGCGGCGGCGGGCACGCGCGCGCGCGCGCGCCAGGGGGCGGCTCCTCCGCGCGGCCACCCACTCACCTGACCCGGGCGGGGCGGGGCCGCGGCGCTCCGGGACCCCGCGGGGAAGGTGGGTGCGCGCCCGTCCCCCCCATCTCCACCCCCCCCACCTGTCCCCCCTCCCGTGACCTGCGGCCCCCCCCCCCCCGCTCCGGGCCCCGCCCCTGTTATTTTTAATTGTATTTATTTTCTGTTATTATGAAGGTTGACATTTCTTTGGGGACAATGTCACCCCTTCCCTGGGATCCTGGGATCGGTGGGATCCTGAGATCGGTGGTGGTGGGGCTTGAACTAGGGGACTGGGCGCTCACACTTGGCGCCCTACCCAATTCCGGTGTTCTGATTTTTGTTTGTTTCTGCGGGTTCCTTGGAGGGAAGAGGCTCCCCGGACTGTGCTGCCCGGGCTGGCTTCGAACCACCATCCTGAGCTCAGCCTCCTGGGTAGAGCCTGGATGGCGGGCCTGAGCCCCTGCGCCCGGCCCGATGGTGGGGCTGAGCCACCTGCGCCCGGCCCGATGGCAGGCCTGAGCCCCTGCGCCCGGCCCCGGCTCCTGGCTCCTATTCGTATTCCTGCTTGGTCTCCGATCCAGGTGTTGGTGTCCCACCCCCACAGGCCCCACCAGCCTGGGTTCACGCCCCATCTCTTTGGGCACTTGCGCCCCTCCTCCTCCTGTGGAGAGCTGGAACCCCTACTTCTCGTGGACGCCCAGGGTGAACCCAGGGAGGGTTCACTCATCTGGACCGCCCAGCGCCTCACGCGTGGAACCGCCGTGGGGCAGCACATAGTGTGTGCAGTCATGTGTATTAGAAACTGGACTGTCTTCCTGGGCGTGCAAACCTCGGCAGGTACACCCCCGGCTTCCAGCTTAGGCCCAGTGCCTAATTTAACGTTCTGCTGTCACCTCTTAAAATTCACGATTTTGTTTTTGTTTTTGTTTTCCCCTTTTACCCTGCTCCTGAGGAAGGTGAGGTACCTGGACCAAGTGGCTAAGTGTGATCTTTAAGGAATCCCTGGTCTATTGATCTCAGAACATGTCTAAAGTTTTCCTTTTTCATTTACTTCTGACTCTGTACTACGTATGCTATAGTGCTTCTTAGCCTTTAGGAAATCCCTTTGAGAAACTAATAAAATCTGCTTACCGAATTTAGGAGAAGCCACGCACTGGTGGTTCCTGCTTATAATCCTAGCTACTCAAGAGGCAAATATCTGAGGATCACAGTTCAAGGCCAGCCAGGGCAAGAAAGTCCATGACACTTTCATCTCCAATTAATCACTGGAAAGCTGTGGCTCAAGTAGTAGTTGTCCTGAGCAAAAAAGTTCAGGGGTAGTGCCCAGGCCCTGAGCTCAAGCCCTAGGCCCAGCACAAAGAGATAGATAGGAAGGAGATATACTTATCACCGGCTTCATACACTGGGCCTGGAAACTGGGGTTGGAGGCTCTGAGACAGAAATAGCTCACATACTGCAGTGGCGTCATTGCCGAAATCAACACAGGCAGTGCTAGTCACTTTATTTTTCCTTCAGTTCCTTCAAAACCCCTATCAGAGAAGAGCGCACAGACAAGCGCTAGAAGCAAAAGGGAACAACAGGGTTAAACCACATAAGATCTTTGTACATTGGTTCCCGCCTATAATCCTAACTATAAGTGGTTCTTTTTTGTTTGTTTGTTTGTTTGTTTTTGGTCCAGTCGTGGGGCCTGAACTCTGGGCCTGAGCGCTGTCCCTCAGCTCTTCAGCTCAAGGCAAGTGCTCTACCACTGAGCCAACTTCCCAGCCCCCTAGCTATAAGTGGTTCAAGGCCAGCCAAGGCTTTGAGGTAGCAAAGAGGGCATAGTATGGTGGGTACCAGCCTCTGATAAAACTCAAGACTACCTGAAAACAGTTGAGTATGTGACTTGAGTGGTAGAGTACCTGCCTGACAAGTATTAAGACCCCGAAGTTCAAATCCCAGTACTACCAAAAAAGACAAATTAGCTGAGTGCTGGTGGTGCATGCCCATCATTCTGGCCACTCAGGAGGCTGAGATCTGAGGATCATGGTTCAAAGCCAGCCTGGACAGGAAAGCCCATGAGACTTATCTTCAATTAACCACTGAAAAGCCAGAAGTAGAGATGTGGCTCAAGTGGTTAAGTGCTAGCCTAGAGTGAAAAAACTCAGGCATAGCACCCAGGCTCTGAGTTTCAAACACCATGACCTACCAAAAAAAAAAAAAAGACAAACTAGATATGACTAAGAAATAAAATGCCCTAAACAAGTTATTTCATCTTCCCCTCTAAGCTATTTTGTTATATTTGCATTACTGTAAGACAATCACTACCTAAATCATGATTTGTTTTACATTTTATTGTTGTTTGTTTTTGTTTTTGTTTGGTCGGTCATGGGGCTTGAACTCTGGGCCTGGGCGCTCTCCCTCACCTCTTTAGCTCTAGGCTAGTGCTCTACCACTCAAGCCATAGCGCCACTTCTGGCCTTTTCTGCTTATGTAGTGCTGAGGAATCGAACCCAGGGCCTCATGCATGCAAGGCAAGCACTCTACTACTAAGCCACTTTCCCAGCCCTTGTTTTACATTTTATGTCTCAAAAACAAGTGCAAATATTAATTTCAAAATTATTTTACGGACTATTGCCTTGTTCACAAGCCCTAAGGGAGCTAAAAGGCAAGGTATAATCCCTGGATTCAGAAAGCTTTCTGGGCACTGGTGGCTCACGCCTGTAATCCTTGCTACTCAGGAGGCTGAGATCTGAGGATGACAGTTCAAAGCCAGCCTAGGCAGGAAAGTCTGTGAGAGTCTTCAATTAAGTATCCAAAACAACAACAACAACAAAAAAGCTGGAAGTGGCCTGGCACCAGTGGCTCAAGCCTGTCATCCTAGCTACTCAGAAGGTTGAGATCTGGGGATTGCAGTTTGAAGCCAACCCAAAGCAGAAAAGTCTGGGAGATTCTTATCTCCAATAAAGTACTCAGAAAAAGCTGTTGCTCAAGTATCAGTAGCCTTGAGCACAAAGAGGCTGAGGGACAGCACCCAAGCCCTGAGTTCAAGCTCTAGCACTGGGGGGGATGAGGGGAGGAGGCCATATTGCTCCTTTCCTATGGGGAAGATGAACCCTCTAATAAATCTCCATATAACCCCCCCAAAAAAACAAAAGATTAATAAAGAAAGCAAGCTTTTTCCAGGTATTGTAATCCTAGCTACTCAGGAGGATCATGGTTCAAAGCCAGCCCAAGCAGCAAAGTCCATGAGACTCTTATCTCCAATGAACCACCAGAAAACCAGAAGTGGCTCTGTGGCTCAGAGTGGTAGAGCATTAGCCTTGAGCACAAATGCTCAGTGACAGCACCTAGACCCTAAGTTCAAACCCCACAACTGGCAAAAAAAAATAAAGTGGGCTGGGAAGGTGGCTCAGTGGTAGAGCGCTGGCGTGGCATGCATGAGGCCCTGGGTTCGATTCCTCAGCACCACATAAGCAAAAAGAAAAAAGCTGCAAGTGGCGCTGTGGCTCAAGTGGTAGAGCGCTAGCCTTGAACTGAAGAGCTGAGGGACAGCGCCCAGGCCCAGAGTTCAGGCCCCATCACAGGACTCCCCCCCCCCAAAAAAAAAAAGAAAAAAGAAAATAAAGCAAACTAAACAAACTACCCTTAAAAAATAAATAAAGTGACCAAACTTCTGAGTGCATCTGTGGGGGCATTTCCAGAAACCATTAGATGGGGAGGGCATGGACGGCATGAATGGATCCATAACAGAATGGCACTCTGGGAGGTGATAAAAGGTAGTGGAAGGACCC
The DNA here is from genome assembly GCF_024711535.1 of Dipodomys merriami. Classification (NCBI taxonomy): domain Eukaryota; kingdom Metazoa; phylum Chordata; class Mammalia; order Rodentia; family Heteromyidae; genus Dipodomys; species Dipodomys merriami. Next base: position 1,683,844 of record NW_027204826.1, on the reverse strand, counting down.
TGCCCCCCCCTTCTCTCCTGTCCACCTTGCGCTGACCTGTGGCTCCCATAGCATCGTTCAGCCATGATCTGCTGCCTAATGGACCGAGAAACAACACAGCTAGCCACAGTGGACCAAACCTTCTGAAACTTTAGCTAAAATACATCCTTCCTCCTTCCATTGTTGGATCAGGAATTCCAGTCACAGAGACACAAGAGTAAGGAGACAGGAAATGAGGAATTGTGGGATCGGTTGGTGGGAGCCTCAGTGATGTCATCGGCAGCCCAGATGCTTTGTATCTCCTTCGGCAGGCTGAAAGGCAAAGTGGGTCATGGGCAGCCATATGTGCAGAGGCGCAAGGGACAATGGGAACTTCCAAGAGCCTGCCCCGCCTACTGCCCTGATGATTCGTCAGACAGAGAAAGTTTTGGAGCCTGAACAGACATGCCAGAATGAGAGTTTCATTTGGTGAGAGTGATTGCTTTTAAGATTAATTGTGTGTGTGTGTGTGTGTGTGTGTGTGTGTGTCTGTCTGTCTGTCTGCCTGCCTGCCTGTCTGTCTGTCTGTCTGTCTGTCTGTCTGTGTCTGTGTACTAGGGCTAGCATGCTCTACCACTGGAGCCCCAGCTCCACTTCTGGCTTTTTGGTGCTTCACTGGAAATAAGAGTCTCAGGGACTTTCCTGCCTGAGCTGGCTTCAAACTGTGATCCTCTGTAGCTAGGATGACACATGTGAGCCACCAATGCCTAGCTCATTGTTTAGTTTGATTTTGTCTTTTAGTATGATTTTGTCTTTTAGTATGACTTCTTCCTGGAAAGAAACAAGTAATTTAAAAAAAAAAACAGATAGATCTTGGAATTGATAGTTGCATATTTGCAATATCCATGGCTGTCAATCATCCTTTAAATCATCTATTTGGGAAGAAGTTTCTCTGAAAGTCAATTAGTTAAATCAAGGAAAACAGGTTTTATCCTGTAACCACTTCCAGTAGCGGCAAATGGGCATTTCAAAGGGAGAATAAGGATGGGTACTGGTGCTCATGCCTGTTATCCCAGCTACTCAGGAGGCTGAGATATGGTACAAAACCAATGTGGTTCATAGGTTAGTTCAAAGACAATTCTAAAAGACTCTTTCCAAGCTCTGGTAGCTCAGGAGGCTGAGATCTTTGGATTGCAGGTCAAAACCAGCCCAGGCAGAAAAGTCCCTGTGAGAATCTTATCTCTAATTAGCCACTCAAAATCCAGAAGTGGTGCTGTGGCTCAAATAGTAAAGAACTAGCCTTGAGCAAAAAAGAGTTCAGGGACAGCACCCAGCCCCTGAGTTCAAGCCCCACAACCGAGGAGAGAGGACAGGCCCGGGGGGGGGGGGGGGGGGGGGGAGGGGTAATAGCAGGAGGAGTCCAGTAGGAGGCCAGACTCAGAGAAAATGACCTTCAGTGACTACAGTGATGCAGATGCCAGACTGGAGCAGAACAGCAACTGGTGTTTCTGAGAGTGTATGAACACCACACAAGGAACTAATGATTGCTCCTTGGAACTACCACCTAATACCAGGATGAGGGTCAGGCCCTGGTGGCTCACACCTGTAATCCTAGCTACTCAGGAGGTTGAGATCTGAGGATCACGGTTCAAAGCCAGTCTGGGCAGGAAAGTCCGTGAGACTCTTATCTCCAATAAACCACCAGAAAACCAGAAATGGCGCTGTGGCTCAAGTGATAGAGCGCTGGCCTTGAGCTGAAAAGCTGAGGGACAGCGCCCAGACCCAGAGTTCAAGCCCCAAAACCACCAAAAAAAAAAAAAAAAAAAAAAGCCTGAGATCTGAGGCTCAAAGTTCAAAGCCAGCCTGGGCAGACAAATCTGAGACACTCCAATTAACCAGCAAAAAACCCAAGTGGAGGTGTGGCTCAGACGGCACAGCACCAACCTTGAAGTGGAAAAAGCCAAACAAGAATGCAAAGTCCTAGAATTCTAGTCCGAGTACCTACACAAAAACAAAACAAAAGACTCCATCTCTTTCTTGCCCGTGTGTGTGTGTGTGTGTGTGTGTGTGTGTGTGTGTGTGTGTGTGTGTGTGTGTGTGTGTGTGTGTGTAAGGGCTTGCACTCAGGGCCTCATGTTCTCAATGGAGGTAATAGTCTTACAGATTTGTCTGCCCAGGCTAGCTTCAAACCACGATCCTCAGATCTTTAGCCTCCCCAGTAGCTAGGATTATAGGCATGAGACACCAGGCTGGGCCTTTGTGAGTGGTCTTTTCTTGTGTGTGTGTGTGTGTGTGTGTGTGTGTGTGTGTGTGATAACCCAGTAGCCTTCTTTGAAGGGATCTCTCCAGTTCTGCAGGGGAAAGGAGACCGGCCCTCAGGCCTCTCGGGTCACCTTTCCCAGGCCCCCTCCACCTGGCCTCTGTTAGCTTGGTGACCGAGTAAATAGTCCTGTCCTTACCACCAAACCAACAGTGGGCCCGTCTGTCTGGGAGATTAAGAACTCACCGAAGTTAAGGTATGTCCCACAAAATCAGGAAAGCTGAAACACATTGTGTGTCCAAGCTGAAACACATTGTGTGTCCTACATAATCAGGAAAGCTGAAACACATCCCTCCCCTCCCCGCCCCTCCCCCCCCCCCATCAGTCTTGGGTTTGAGAATTCTGGAGTCAATTTCGTTCAAGTCTCTGGACCATTTTCCAAACCCCTAAACTTCTCCCCTTCCCTCCCCGGCTAGATCATTGCCTTGGAGGCAGTGCTGGCTACTGGGGGTGAATCAGGAAATTAGAAACCACCCCAACTTTCTAACTAGTGAGGGTTAGAAACCAACTCAACCCCCTGGTGGAGCCACCGCTGGCCCCTGGATGGGTCGGGGCCTGTTTAGATGTGGGTGTGCCAGGCATTCTGGGAATTCATGTCAAGCTCAATCACCCCTCTAACACAGGAAGTGCTGAATCACACGGTGCTGACAAGCTTCCTTGCTTCTGTTCCCCTTGATTCTTCCTTTCTTCTCCCTCTGTGCTGTGAGAGGACCCCCCCTCCTCCCTGGGGGTGATGTCCAGCTCCAGCCAGAAAGACCTAGTTCACAATACCCAGTGCTTCCACCTAGTGGTCAGCTTGGGGTCTTACAGGACTGTCCAGGCCAGCGCAGTGATGTCCAGAAAGAGAAATGTTTGCCTCCATAGATCCTGCAACCCGGTTGAATCTCAGTATTACCTATTATTGTAGGGAGCCAGCAAGGACTCAAGAGGAGGAGGAGACGTGCAAAGAGATCAACCTGAAAACAGAAAACCGACAGGTTCTCCCTGGCAGTGGTGGCTCACGCCTGTCATCCTAGCCACTCAGGAAGCTGAGATCTGAGGATCGTGATTTGAAGCTAGCCTGGGCAGACAAATCTGTAAGACTCTTATCTCCATGGAGAACATGAGGCCCTGAGTGCAAGCCCTAGTACACACACACACACACACACACACACACACACACACACACACACACACACACACACACACACACGGGCAAGAAAGAGATGGAGTCTTTTGTTTTGTTTTTGTGTCAGTACTGGGACTAGAATTCTAGGACCTTGCATTCTTGTTTGGCCTTTTTCCACTTCAAGGTTGGTGCTGTACCATTTGAGCCACGCCTCTACGTGGGCTTTTTCCTGGTTAATTTGAGTGTCTCAAGCCAGCCCAGGCAGGAAAGTCCGTGAGACTCCTATCTCCAATGAATCACCAGAAAAATTGAAGTGGAGCCATGACTCAAGTAGTAGAGCAACAGCCTTGAGCAAAAAAGCCTAAGGGACAATGTCCAGAGAGAGAGAAATTGGCAATGGGTATTACGAAACTTACTTTGTACTTTCTTTTGACTTTTCAGTTCAAAGTTATAACTCTACTACTTGAGACACATCTCCAGTTCAGCTTTTTGCTGGTTAATTAGCAATAAGAGTCCCTCAGATTTGTCTGCTTGGTCTGGCATTGAACCATGATCCTCTGATCTGAGTGGCTCAGATTACAGGTATGAGATACTGACATCTGGATTCTTTATAGATTTTTTTTATAAAGCTTTTTTTTTTTTTTTTTTTTTGCCAGTCCTGGGGCTTGAACTCAGAGCCTGGGCACTGTCCCTAAGCTTCTTTTGCTCAAAGTGAGTGCTCTACCACTTGAGCCACATTACTACTTTGGGCTTTTTCTGTGGTTTAATTGGAGATAAGAGTCTCAGACTTTCCTGCCCAGGCTGACTTCAAACTGTGATCCTCATATCTCAGCCTCCTGAGTAGCTAGGATGTCAGGCATGAGCCACCGCCGTCTAGCTTAAACATTCATTTTTGCTTTCTGTTAGTGGGTATATTATCTATAGTTTTCATTCGTTAATATCTAAACCTTTACCAAAACTGGAATTAATTGTTTTGGTATAAAGCCTATAGCAGTAATGATTTTTTTTGATAGCAAATTAATTGCTCTAAAGTAACACATTGAACAAACTTTCTTGTTTCAAGGTTCTTAGTGCCATCTTCCTCAGAAACTCAAATATTTCTTATAAAAATTGAGGTTTGGGCTGGGAAGGAGGCTCAGTGGCAGAGTGCTTGCCTTGGAAGCATGAGGCCCTGGGTTCAATTCCTCAACACCACATAAGCAGAAAAAGCTGGAAGTGGCCGGAAGTGGCTCAAGTGGTAGAGTGCCAGCCTTGAGCTGAAGAGCTGAGGGACAGCGCCCAGGCCCAGAGTTCAAGACCCATGACTGACAAAATAAACATTGAGGTTTATAAAATAAAAATTGAGGTTTATAGCTACTCAGGAAGCTGAGATCTGAAGATCACAGTCCCAAGCCAGCCTGGGCATAAAAATCCACAAGATGAGACTCTTATCTCTAATAAAGTACTTAGAAAAAGCCACAAGTGACACTGTGGCTCAAGTGGTAGAGTGCCAGCCTTGCGCAAGGAAAGCTCAAGAACAGTGCCCAGGCCCTGAGTTCACACACACACACACACACACACACACACACACACACACACACACACACACACACACACACCTGAGTTCACACACACACACACACACACACACACACACACACCCCAGACTAAAAATCCATTCTTTATACATTAGACACCTCAACAGACACAGGCTCAGTCAAAAGCCCCAGTGTGAGGACTGGGCACTTCCATACCTGGACATTGGCCAAGTTAGGGGCTAGAGACAGGCTGATTCGCTGCCATCTTCCACAAGGACTATTACACAGGGCTGCGGGTTCCAGCCCAACCCACAGTCGACCGTATCTAAGGCAGTGAGAGGTAGTTCCCCAGGACGTCCTGCAGGTGGCAGCAGAGCAGCGCGGAAGCGGAGCGCGCCACTCCAGCCAGCCCAGAGCCGGAACGGACACGGGGCGGGGCGTGGTGGGCGGGGCGGAGTCTAATTGGGCGTGGTTTCGGCGGGACCCCAGGGGCGGGGAGCGCAGCTATACTGGGGGCGCATGGCTGGAAAGGCCCAGGCCTGGCCCAAAACTGCACCCGGGTCCTCCCCGCACAGGTGCCTCCAGGACACGGTGGTCATGTGATTTAGCACCCAGATCCAGGCCCTTAGGGACTTGGAAAGGCCCAGAATTAATAATTCTACATATTATCTGCACCTGTCACATTGGAGCATGTGGTCACCTTGCCCCTGGCCAGTTTTCCTTCTCTGTACCCCTCCTTCCCTCCCTCCCTCCTTCCCTCCCTCCCTGCCTCCTTCCTTCCTTCCTTCCCTCCTTCCTTCCTTCCTGCCGATGATGGGGCTTGAACTCAAGGTCTGAAGTTGAAGGCGAGCACTCTACCACTTGAGCCACAGTGCCACTTCTGGCTTTTTCTGTGTATGTGGTACTGAAGAATTGAACCCAGGGCTTCATGCATGCTAGGCAAGCACTCTACCACTGAGCCACCTTCCCAGCCCCCAGCCCTCCCTTCTTTCTTTCTTTCCTCTGTGTGTGTGTGTGTGTGTGTGTGTGTGTGTGTGGTTTGAACTCAGGGCCTCCAGTTTGTTAGTGCTCTACCACTTGAGCCACATACCACCACCTCAAACCCTTTTGGATTTAGCTATTTTTCAGATAGGGTCTTCCTTTCTGGGGTGCCCTGAGTGGTCTCCACTTTGATCCTTCTACCTAGGCCTTCTGCTGGCTGGGATGACAGACGTGCCCTACTGTGCTCAGTTTTGTTTTTTTTTAATTTGCTTTGTTGTTGTTGATCCTGGAGCTTGAACTCAGGGCCTGGGTGCTATTTCTGAGCTTTTCCCACTCAAGGCTAGTTCTCTACCACTCTGAGCCGCAGCTTCACTTCTGGTTTTCTGATAGTTAATTGGAGTTAAGAGTCTCATGAGCTTTCTTGCCTGGACTGGCTTCAAATGGTGATCCTCAGATCTCAGCCTCCTGGGTGGCTAGGATGACAGGCATGAGCATCATACCTGTCTTGTGTTCAGTTTTTGTTTGTTGAGATGGGCTCTCTGAACTATCTCCCCTCAACCCAGCCACTGTCCCAGAACCCATAATCTTCCCTGTCCCAAGCAATTGGGATTACAGAAGTGAGCTGCCATACTCAACCCCTTGTTTTTATTTCTTTTAAAGCCATTTTCTTGGAGCACCATTGTTTTTGAAGATGCTTTGCAAAGACTAAACCTGAAGACCATTCAGCACCTGCTTCAGCTTCTTGAGTCTGAGCAAAATTTCTACACCCACCAATGGCTGGATTTGCTTCTGGTCAGAAGCCTGATCCCAAGGCTAGCTCATGCCTGTCATCCTAGCTACTCAGGAGGATAAGATCCAAGGCAGGAAAGTCCATGAGACTCTCATCTCCAACAAACCACCCAAAAACCAGAAGTGGAGCTAAGGCTCAAGTGGTAGACTGCTCGCCCTGAGCACAAAATCTCAGGGAGAGGGCCCAGGACTGGCAAAAATAATAACTGATAAATTCATTAAACTAATAAAAGAAGACAGATGCCATCTCATAACTCAATATTTATAGAGATAGATGTCAGGTGGAGAGCAGAAACCTTACATCAACTTTGTGCCCTTCTGGTTTACTTGACTAAATTTATTCTTGTCGTTTTGTTCTGGATGCTCATGCCCTTTACCTCTTGGAGTTTAAGCATATTGCTTTAGTGAATTGCAAAGAGACAAGTGTCATTTAAGCAAGATATTTCCATTTCCAAGATCACCCCCATTGCTCCATTTCACCCGAAATTAGCATGCTATTTGCTCCCTTGCTTCTGAGCCTTCTTCAGTTAATTACCGCAGAAACACCCAGCCATTGCAAAAAGGGCTTCAACTTTTCCCACTTCCATTTTTAGGTGAGCCACTGTTATCCGAATGGCGGATTTGTGTGGAAGCATCATTAATACCCTATTCTTTTTCTTGTTGCATTCTGCTAGTGGATCATTCTGTAGCAGCCACCTATGGTGACAAATGATTTGGGGGGTTGCCATCCTAACACAAAATCCAAGTCAGAAATATGTTTTTCTTGGAGTAAAATTGAAACTGTGACAAGATTTTTAAAATGACCAAAAAAAAAATTCATTGGGCATTCATGGCTCATACTTGTAATCCTAGCTACTCAAGAGGCTGAGATCCAGAAAACCATGCTTCAAAGCCAGCCCACACAGAAAAGTCTGTGGGACTTGATCTTCAAAATTATTGGTAGGGAGCAAATCCGGAGGTATGGCTCAAGTGGGAGAGGACCTGACAGTCCAGCAAACCCATAAAGAACAAGGCCCCTGGGCTGAGAAGGTAGCTCAGTGGTAGAGCGCTTGCCTTGCATGCCTGAGGCCCTGGGTTCGATTCCTCAGCACCTCATAAGCAAAAAGAAAAAAGCTGGAAGTGGCGCTGTGGCTCAAGTGATAGAGTGCTAGCCTTGAGCTGAAGAGCTGAGGGACAGCGCCCAGGCCCAGAGTTCAAGCCCCTACCAAAAAAAGAAAAGAAAAGAAACTCAATAGTATTTAATCCTCAAAAACACTTACTCCAACAAACACTGTCAGTGTCACCCTGTCTTTCAGGAGGGGAAACTGAGGCTCAGAGGGGCCAAGTTGTCTGCACAGGGTCTTGTTTTCTCCCTACACACCTTCCTCGCAGGATGCGTCACATAATTTAAGTGTATTTCTTCTATTAGGCCTGGGAGCATTTTGTGAATAATTCAGCGCTTATCAATTTGCTTCAAAGAAAAGACAACAAAAATGAGTGAGGGCGATCTAATGGGTGGCATTCATGAATAAATGATAGGGTCCCTTATTTTTTAAATACAACTTATTTGCTTCCCTTGTGGCTCCCTCAGGCAGAAGTAGGCCTCGTTTTTCTGCCTCTTGGTAAGAGGGACTCAGCCACACACGGGATTTCTCCTGAGAGCTTACCCTGCTGCCCAGCTAGCTATGCTGGAGAGTGGTATGTAGCTTTGGGGACACCTAGCATTTCAGAGGAGTTTCTGCACTGTGGCAAAATCCCATTGAGCTTTGACCTTGAGCTTTGTGGTCAATGGTGTTCTCATAACTGTGCTCAGAGGCCAGGCACTGTGGCTCACACCTGTAATCCCAGCTACTCAGGAGGCTGAGATCTGAGGATTCCAAGCCAGCCAAATCTCTGAGACTCTTATCTCCATTTACACACACACATACACACACACACACACACACACACATGCTGGAAGCAGAGCTGTGGTTAAAGCGGTAGAGCACTAGCCTTGAACATAAAAGCTCAGGACAACACCCAGGCTGAGTTCAAGTCCCAGGTCCCTCAAAAAAACAAAACCAAAAAAAAAAAAAAAAAAAAAAAAAAAGGAAAGAAACAAATGTAATCAGAGGGTCCTACATGAAATATCTTCCAATGTCATTCTTTTGTTTAAAGTTCTATTATTCTTTACAGATGAATCAATTACTCCTTGGTCACTTGTTTTTCTATAGATATTTCTCTGGTTCTGGGGCTTGAGCTCAGGGCCTGGGCACTGTCCCTGAGCTTCTTTGGTTCAAAGCTAGTACTGTACCATTTTGAGCCACAGCGCCACTTGCAGCTTTTTGGTGGTTCATTGGAGATAAGAGTCTCACAGAATGTCCTGCTCAGGCTGGCTTCAAACCTTGATCCTTAGATCTCAGCCTCCTGAGTAGCTAGGATGACAGGCATGAGCCACCAGCACCCAGCTTCTAGTGCATTTTTACACTCTATGTGTGTGTGTGTGTGTGTGTGTGTGTGTGTGTGTGTGTGTGTGCGTGCACCTGCATACGTGTATTGGTACTGGTGCTTGAACTCAGGACTTCACGCTCTTACTTGCTTTTTTGCTCAGGACTGATGCTCTACCATTTGAGCCACAGTTCCACCTCTGGCTTTTTTTTTTTCTGGTTAATTGGAGATTTTAAAAAGCCTTACAGATTTTTCTATCTGAGCTGGTTTCCCACTGGGATCCCCAGATCTCAGCCTTCTGAGCAGCTGGGATTCCAGGCAGAAGCTATGGGCCTGGTGCTCATCTAAGAAAGCATTTCCATGAAGGCGATCTGCTGAAACAGTTGTCAACAAAATAAAGCTACTCCCTTTCACAGCTTGAGAACAGTCTCCACAGGAGGGCAGGAGCCTCCTCAGGAAGCTTCTGGAAGCCTGCCTCCACCTGCCCACCAAGTTGAAATTTAGCTCAATTGAATCTCCAGCAAATTGAATCTCAGGCAGCATAAGGGGAGAAAAAAAACCTGCGCAGTCCTGGAGACGGAAGTGAAGTGAAAATGAGGCCGGAAGAGCCTGATGGGGTCACCTGCTGGTCAGCCCCCACAAACTGCGTCTCCCCAGGAGGCCAAGGGGTTCAAACCTCCCCTGGCACAAATGTCAGGTCATAATTAACGTGTCTAAATGTCAAGGCCGCTGCTGAGCAGGGACAAGAGGGTTGGGCCCCACGGTTTGTCTGCAAGAACCAGAGGGATCTATCTGTCCTCCCTGAGATTCTTGGTACTTCTTTTCCCTCCCCATCTTCTCCGGGGTCCCCATCTCCATTTTCCTACCTGTGGCCCTCACATAGCAATGCACAACCTTTGCATCCTCCTCCAAACACTGGTAAGGGTCTAGTACCGTCCATCTTGCAATCCTGTGTGCACCTGAGCCACGAAACCAGACCCTTGGTTTTATTCCATAATGAAAACACAATCCGCAGGGTGCTGTGGCTCATGCCTGTAATCCTAGCTACTCAGGAGGTTGAGCTCTGAAGGTTACAGTTCAGAACCAACCTCAGGCAGAAGAGTCCCTGTGAGACTCTGATGTCCATTAACCACTTAAAAACCGGAAGTGGTGCTGTGGCTCAAAGTGGTTGCAAAGAGCCCAGGGACGGCACCCAGGTTCTGAGTTCAGGCCCCAGAACTGACAAAACAAAACAACAATAACAACCACAAAAACCATCATTCCAGGAAGGAACCCAAGCCAGAAGAATCTAACAGCAAGCATCTTTGTTTCACAGACACTCCACACACACACACACACACACACACACACACACACACACACACACACACACACACACACACACACACACACACACACAAGCACCCTCACTTATTAATGGGGTGACCTCCAACGGCACTTAATCACCGCCTTTTGTTTCCATCTGTGAGGCGAGGCTAACTAAACCAAGGCTGACAGCCTCTATATTGAAGTCCCATTGTGAGGACTAAATTAGATTTGTCACGGGAGTGGCAGGCACAAAGGTGTGTCCATTTTGCTTAGAACTCTCTTGGCTACAAATTGGTTTCAAGAGGGGGAACGTGTGCATTGGCCAATAAAGTCTGGCAATTGGCCAGAGATTGATTGACTAAGGGCAGTTGCTTGCTTCTCTTTGTATCCAAAACTCTCTTCCTTACAGTTTGCTCCCCCCCCCCCTTCCTCCTCCTCCTCCCTCTCCTCTTTCTTTTCCTTCCTTTTTGGTGTAGTCTTGAAGTTTGAACTTAAAGCTTCATGCTTACTGGGCAGGTGCCCTACCACTTGAGTCATGATTCTTTTGTTGGCCAGTCCTGGGGCTTAAACTCAGGGGCTGGGCACTGTCCCTGAGCTTCTTTTGCTCAAGGCATGCTCTACCACTTGAACCACAGCACCATTTCTGGTTTTTTCTGTGTATGTGGTACTGAGGAATCGAACCCAGAGCTTCATGCATGATAGGCAAGCACTCTACTGCTAAGCCTCATTCCCAGCCCCAGTCCTTTTATTTTTCCTTTATTTTTTCCATTAGAGTCTCATGTTTTTGCCTAGGCCACCACACCCCGTTTTATTGACTGAGACCAGGTCTCACTACTCCCTCCTTTCCTCCTAACCCTGGGCTGGTCTGGAACTGTGGTCTTCCTGATTTCTATCTTGGGGTAACTAGTATTACAGGTATGAGCAACAGTGCCCGGCCTCATTTTTCCTTTTCTGTCCAGCTTTTTCTCATGGTCACAAACCAACGGTGGCCTTTTCAGGCTTCACAGCTAGGAGAATTTTTTTTTTTCATTTTGACTTTAGAACAAAAGGGCTGGGTTTTGCTCCAAAACCAATTCACAAGTCACTATTATGGCTGGAGGGAGAGACCATGCTTGGAGTGGCTTAGTTTTGATTGGCACAGGGGTAGATTTTTTTTTTTTTTTTTTTTTTTGGTCGGTAGTGGGGCTTGAACTCTGGGCCTGGGCGCTGTCCCTCAGCTCTTCAGCTCAAGGCAAGCGCTCTACCGCTTGAGCTATAGCGCCACTTCCAGGGGTAGATTTTTGTACTCAGAGATACCCCCAATACTAGGCTCATTGTTTGGACTCTGTGCCCCATATACCCTGGTAAAACAAAGTTGAACTCTCAAGATAGGCTCATTGGATGGCTGGCAGGGTGAAGAAGATGAGCACATGGGCATGCGCAGGTGAGACTGGAGCATCCTTCACCCTTGGAGTTACTTTTAAAGCATCCCAATGAAAATCACACAGGCTGACATATGGCTGGAGGTGTGGCTCAGGTAGTTCAGCACTGAACCAGTAAGAAAAAGCATCAGATACTGAGTTCATATCCTAGGCCTCAGGTGAAGAAAAGGAAGGAAGGAAGGAAGGAAGGAAGGAAGGAAGGAAGGAAGGAAGGAAGGAAGGAAGGAACTAAGCCAGGTGCTGGTGGCTCTCACCTGTCATCCTAGCTACTCAGGAGGCTGAGATCTCTGAGGACCCTAGTTCGAAGCCAGCCTGGGCAAGAAAGTCCATGAGACTCTTATCTCCAATGTAGCACCAGCAAACCAGCCGTGGAGCTGTGACTCAAGTAGTAGAAAGTCAAGTTGAGTAAAACAACTATGGGACAGCACCCAGGCCGGAGTTCAAGCTCCAGCGACAGCACCCCTCCCCCCACCTCCTACCCCTCCCCCCAAAAAAGCTGACCTTCTCCTGTTCCCAAGAACTGCTTGCTTCTTCCGGTGACAGTCCTGAGACCTTGGGCAAAGCCGCCCAGGGCTTTGGCTTTCACAGCTGGCGTTGTCCAGGGAGCCTGAGAATCCAAAAAATCCAGTTCCATCTTTAATCACTTTATTCTTCCAATAAAGAAGATTAATTTATTTTTAAATAGCTCCCTCTTTCTCGATCTCTGACGGAAATGAAGAGGAAATTGAGATTCGACAGAGCAGAGCCTTTTTCTTCTGCTTTTTTCTGTTTTTTCCCCCACTAAGGTGTGAAGCCAGGCTGCAGGCAGAGAGCCCCGCAGGGCGGCCACGCTGAGCCCCAAACAGGGGCAATGTCTGCGGGGTCCACACTTCAAAACAAAATCCTTTTCTCCAAGTGTGGAGGTGAGGGATAGCCTGGGCCATCCTGGGGTCCTGCCTGGGCTACCCTGCCACACCAAGGAGTGGGCTGCTGTCCACAGCAGCCTAAATGCGCCCAGGAAGGGGCCCTCAGGCAACATAAAGAATATAGCACAAGCCAGGTGCTGGTGGCTCATGCCTGTAATCCTAGCTACCCAGGAGGCTGAGATCTGAGGATCACGGTTCAAAGCCAGCCCCTGCTGAAAGTCCATGAGACTCTTATCTCCAATAAACCACCAGAAAACCAGAAGTGGTACCATGTCTCAGAGTGGTAGAGCGCTAGTTGTGAGTGAAAGAGCTCACGGTTAGCACCCTGGCCCTGAGTTCAAGCCCCAGGACTAGGTAAAAAGGAGAAGAAGGAGGAGGAGGAGGAGGAGGAGGAGGAGGAGGAGGAGGAGGAGGAGGAGGAGGAGGAGAAGGGGGAGGAGGAGGAGGAGGAAGAGGAGGAGGGGGAAGAGGAGGAGGAGGACAACTACTAATACTTTATGCTGGATGCTCAGGAGGTGGAGCAAGCAAGTACAAAACCCTGGATTCATGCTGGGTGCTGGTGGCTCACGTCTGTCATCCTAGCTACTCAGGAGGCTGAGATCTGAGGATCACGTTTCAAAGCCAGCCCAGGCAGGAAAGTCCGTGAGACTCCTATCTCCAATAAACCACTAGAAAACTGGAAGTGGCACTGTGGCTCAAGTGGTAGAGCGCTTGCCTTGAGCTGAAGAGCTCAGGGACAGCGCCCAGGCCCTGAGTTCAAGCCCCAGGACCGACCAAAACAAAAAACGACAACAACAACAACAACAAAAACCCCTAGATTCAAACTGATTCCACTCTAAAACTTCCACCAGGAATCCACAGAAGTTTACCCCTCCACTGGGTACAAGGCAGCCCCAGGGCAGAAGAACATTTCTAGAAACACACCTGTTGCTTTTATTGGAAACACTTTCAAGTTCCAAGGCGGCTCTCAAAACCCAGTTCTGAGATCATAGGCGCATGGCCCTCCCGTGGCCCCACGGGGATCTGAGCCATCTGCATACATTTCCTGAATGTCACCACACCATCTGTCCTCTTTGAGCCTTTCTAAAGTCACTGCCCAGGGCACCCGGGGAGCCTCTCAGCAGATGGGCATGGAGCCCGCTGTGAAATCATTACTGCGTGCCACTAATTGACTTAACCCCTAGCAAAGTAATTAGGAAGGGGCTGCCGGAAAGAGCCATTCTCTCCCTGTGTATGAGTAATGGTGACTGGAGTGTGTGTATGTGTGTGTGGGGGGGGGTATGTGTGAGTACACACCAGTCCTGCCTGGGACTCGAACCCAGGACCTGCGTGCTGACCCCGAGCTTCTTTTGCTCAAGGCAAGTACTCTACCATTCACTGCACCACTTCCGGTTTTCTGGTGGTTCATTGGAGATAAGAGTCTCACAGACTTTCCTGCCTGGGCTGGCTTTGACCCACCATCCTCACATCTCAGCTTCTTGAGTAGCAGGTGTGAGCCAGCAGGGTCCAGCTGGAGAATGGAGCATCATCACCCCTATGATGGAATGATTCCCCAGGGGCCAGCCTCATCAAAAGCACCCAGTGTGGTCCCAGAGCCGCCAGCATGGCTGGGTCCCATCCACCTGCCGGTTATAGCTTCATCCAGGGGGTGTGTTTGGTCAACCTGTGTCTGAGGTGGTCAGGGTAGCTTCAGGGCTGGTCTTAGCGCAGCCAGGGATCTCGGCAGACTGGTGGGCCTTCCCCACCCAGAGCCAGCTGCCAGTGCCACACCTGTGCTTAGCACTGCCCTGCAGAGACTCCCAGAAGCCTTGAAGGAACCAGAGTCATCTGCTTTCTTAATGCTGCCTGCCCACTAGGAAGCCCTGTAGAACTATGGAGTACTTCCCTCTGTAGAATTGTGGGGGGGAGGGAGGGAGAGATCTGAGCTTTTTTGGTTACTATGAGCCATTAGCTCCAAGGCCTATGTAGTGCAGGAAAGAGGGAGTGGTTGAAAGAACTTTAACCACATAAGGGGGTTTCAGAGATCTTGATGATGCCAGGTAGATGGGTGAGGCTCAGGGAGGCGTAGGAAATTACCAAGAAGCCTCCATAGAGAAAGGAGCCACCATTTCTGTACTTCAAGTCTGAACTCCAGTGGTGACAATTCAGGACATTTTGTACTTAAGGCTCGCTCCCTGCCAGTTGTATTCCACTGCCACAGCCCCACGTCTGGCATGCAGGTGGTTCATTGGAGATAAGAGTCTCATGGGCTTTCCTGCTCGGGCCGGCTTCAAACGGTGATCCTCAGCTCTCAGCCTCCTTGGTAGCTAGGATGACAGGCATGAGCCACCATGCCCTGCTGATGGTTGAATTCTTCACAGACTTGTGGAACCTAATCTCCATCTCCTCCAGAAAGTCCTGGCCAATCAGTTTAGCCCTCCTCCTCCTCCCCCTCTTCCTCCTCCTCCTCCTCCCCCCCCTCCTCCTCCTCCTCGAGGTTTTTTTGCTCAAGGCTTTGAGCAAATTTGTGCCACAGTTCCATTTTCAGTTTTCTGGTGGCTCATTGGAGATAAGAGTCTCATGGAGGGCTGGAAAGGTGGCTCCGTGGTAGAGCACTTGTCTTGCATGCTTGAGGCCCTGGGTTCGATTCCTCAGCACCACATAAGCAGAACAAAACAAGCCAGAAGTGGCGCTGTGGCTCAAGTGGTAGAGCGCTAGCCTTGAGCTGAAGAGCTGAGGGACAGCGCCCAGGCCCAGAGTTCAGGCCCCATGACCAGATCCTCCCCCCCCAAAAAAAGAGTCTCATAGACTTTCTCTCCCCAGGCTGGCTTTGAACCACAATCTTCACATCTCAGCCTCCTGAGAAGTTAGAATGAAAGAACTGAGCTACCAGCGCCTGGCTGAATGTTTACTTCTTGTGGGCTCTCTCTTTTCTTTCCCTTCCTTCCTTCCTTCCTTCCTTCCTTCCTTCCTTCCTTCCTTCCTTCCTTCCTTCCTTCCTTCCTTCCTTTCTTGCTTTCTGTATTTTTTTTTACTCTAAGAGTCACTGTGTTGTTTCTCTTCTTCTCTTTGACTCATCTTCTGTGGCTGATCCTCTCTGGGTGTCTGCCTCTTATCTCCTCTCGCTTCTCTGCTTTTTGGGGGTTGTTTTCCTGCCCTCACCCCAGTTTCTCTCATTCAGCTTTTCCTGACTCTTATTTATTTTTTTCCATCTGATAACTCACAGAAGCTAGGACATGAATCATCGAGATTGACTCCAAGAACAAACTACCAAACATTTCTGGTCCCCTGTGATTTTTCAAGCACTATCTACCCACCTCACCCCTGGGCAGTCAGGACTATTAGCATCCTACCAGCCAAGGTCAGATGCCAGGCCCAGAACGGAGCCCTGCCTTCCCAGCCGGGGCCATCGCTCTCCAAACCCGCTGCTCCCGCCACCCAAGTCTGGCTTCTGGAGAGCTGGATTGAATTAGCTGTTGAAGCCATCTGGCCAGCCCTCGGCCTAATGCCGGTTGGCAGATCATAGCTCAATACCAACCCCACCCTGTGGCCTTAGGACCAGAAATCCAATTTGCCCCAGCTTAATTGAGCCCTGGACTCTCTAGGGCATTGGCCCTCAGGCCCCCCTGCTCAGCTAGCAGCAGATTTCCCGGTGATTAATAAAAGACAGTGAAAATGGCCGGAGCCAACTTAATTTCAATTACCCTCATTTTCTCTCCCAGAGTAGCTCAGGCCTCTTGGCTGAGTGTATCTTTGTGTCCGTTGCATCCGACGCTGATCAGCATTAAGTATTTGGTTGAATTTATCTGCTGACTGCAGAGAGCCAAACTGAGCCCCTCTCTAAACCTGTTGAACCCCCACATTTAATCCTATTTTACAGATCTCACCAGAAGAAAAACTTGCATTTGGTGCCCTTGTGAGAAAAAAGAAGAATGTTTTAGTAGTTATGTAAAAAGAAAAAAGTTTCTGTTGGTCATGGGGTTTGAACTCAGGGACTAGGAGTATTGTCCCTGAGCCTGTTTGTGCTCAAGGCTAACACTCTACCACTTGAGTGCCACTTCCAGCTTTTTCTGAGTAGTTTATTGGAGATAAGAGTCTCTTGGACTTCCCTTCCCAGGCAGGCTTCAAACCATGGTCCTCAGGTCTCAGCCTCCTGAGTAGCTAGGATGACAGGTGTGAGCCACTGGTGCCCAATCTTATTTAATTCATTTTTGAGAAAATGCCAGCCACATTCCCAACTCTGAGTAACTACTTTGTCTCATTCCTTAAAAAAAAAAATAAGATAAAAATAAAAATCCAGTCATCAGTGGCTCACACCTGTCATCCTAGCTACTCAGGAGACTAGGATCTGAGAATTGTGGTTAGAAGCCAGCCTGGGCAGGAAAGTCCATGAGACTCTTATCTCCAATTAACTACCAGAAAATGGGAAGTAGAGCTGTGTCTCAAAGTGGTAGATCCTTAGCCTTGAGCAGAAAGGCTCAGGAACAGCACCCAGTCCCTGAGTTCAAGTCCCACAAATGCAAGGATAGGAGGGATCTTCTCCAGCCTGGCTGGTCCCGAGGCTTTCTGGACAAGATGGAGCTGAAGTCCTGGAGAGTGATTGGGGGTGAACAGAGAGGAGTCCAGAGTGTTCCACTGATAGATGTCCCTCCACCTGCAGGAAAACAGTAATAGGAAGAGACTTAAGGTTCCTACCCTCAGCAGATGGTTTAAACCACCCAGGAATAATAGAAAGAGCCACAGGGCTCTCCAGGCAGAGGCCAGCAGGAGCCATGACTGCAAAGGCTGCTAAGAAACTGTGGCTCCAAAGAGTCTCAGGCAGGGTGCCATTCACAAAAGGCCCTGAAGGTCAGGGTAAAGAGCGTGGATTGGATCCTGCTGGCTCTAAAGGGTACCTAGGAAAGCATGGCGTGCAGATGGGGGCTGTGGCCCTGTGTCCTGGGGAGAAGGGACCGGAGGAGTCAGGAACGAGCTCATCCCAGGCAGGAAACTGAGGCTGAAGTTAGGCGGCTTCTGGGGAAAATCAGAGGAGGCAGAGGTTTAAAGCATTTAAGGCAATGGGCTGGGAATGTGGCTTGGTGGTAGAGTGCTTGCCTAGCATGCATGAAGCCCTGGGTTCGATTCCTCAGTACCACATACACAGAAAAAGACACAAGTGGCGCTGTGGCTCAAGTGGTAGAGTGCTAGCCTTGAGCAAAAGAAGCTCGGGGACAGTGCTCAGGGCCAGAATTCAAGAGAACAGGAGCAGTTGCCAGCCAGCTGTGAGATATGTCCGCCCCACAGAGAGAGGCTGGCTAGGTTCCAAGGGTTCAAAACTCCTGGGCCACTGGTGGCTTGTGCCTGTCATCCCAGCTACTCAAGAGGCTGAGATCTGAGGATCCAGGTTCAAAGCCATCCTGGACAGAAATATCTGTGAGACTCTTATCTCCAGTTAATCACCAAAAAGGTGGAAGTGGAGCTATGGATTAGCCTTGAGCAAAAGGGACAGTGCCCAGACCCTGAGTTCAAGCTCCAGGTCCATTACACTCACACACACACACACACACACACACACACACACACACACACTTTTTAAAAATCACCTAAAGGTAGCCAGATGCTGGTGGCTCACACCTGTCATCCTAGCTGAGGATCATGGTTCAAAGTCAGCCTGGGCAGAAAAGTCCGTGAGACTCTTATCTCCAATGAACCACCAGAAAACCAGAACAATGTGGCTCAATGTGGCAATGTGGCTCAAGTGGTAGAGGGCTGTCCTTGAGCTGAAGAGCTCAGGGATAGCACCCAGGCCCAGAGTTCAAGCCCCACGACTGAGAAAGAAAGAAAGAAAAAGAAAGGAAGAAAAAGAGAGAGAGAGAGAGAGAAAAAGAAAGAAAGAAAGAAAGAAAGAAAGAAAGAAAGAAAGAAAGAAAGAAAGAAAGAAAGGAAAGAAAGAAAAAGGAAGGAAGGAAGGAAGGAAGGAAGGAAGGAAGGAAGAGAAAGAAAGAAAGAGAGAGAGATAAGAGAAGGAAAGAAAGAAACTACAAAGCTACACAGGCCTTGAGCAGCTTTACTTCCTGCTTCTCTCTTTCCACTGCTGCAGCCAGGTGTGTGTGTGTGTGTGTGTGTGTGTGTGTGTGTGTGTGTGTGTGTGTGTGTGTGTGTGTGTGTGTGTGTGTGTGTGTGCATGTACCAATCCTGGGGCTTGAACTCAGGGCCTGGGTGCTGTCCCTGAGCTTTTTCACTCAAGGCTGGAGCTCTACCCCTTGAGCCACAGCTCCACTTCTTTGTAGTGAGTCGCTGAAGATGAGAGTCTCACAGACTTTTTTTTGCCCCAACTGGCTTTGAACCGAGATCCTCAGGTCTCAGCTTCCTGAGTAGCTAGGATTATAGGCGTGAGCCACCCACCAGCACCAGGCCTGAGGTTTCTAGGCTGGCCTTCATCATACTACAAACTGGGGCCAGGGAGGGATTAAAGCAATGGAACTGTGGACTCTCAATTCCAAGAGGCCAGAGCCCCAGACCAAGTTGTGGGGAGCTCGGCTTCCTTCTTGGGGACTCTTGCTTGACTCCTGGCTTTGGGGGGGGCTGCCACTGGTGCTCTTTGGCTGTGGGGACATCACCCCAATCTCTGCCACCTCCTGCCATCCTCCCCATGTGTCTGTCCTGAGTCTCTTAACTGAGTCTCCATTTCCCCATTCCTGTAAGGACCCTCGTCACCGGGTTACACTGGAATCCAGTCTGCAGTCCTTTTGCTTTTAATTTGCCAGCCTGAGACTGAAATCCTCCTATCTCAGCCTCTGGGATAGTTAGAATTACAGGAGTAAACCACCATATTCAACCCTATCATCTTTTTACCCATTAAGCGGGGGTGGGGAACCAAGCCTTGGAAAGGTGAATAATGTACCCATCCCCATCCCCAGCTACTTAAGTAACCACACTGGGATTTGAACCCAAACCTATCAAACCAAGAGTTCTTTTTGTTGTTTTTGCCAGTCCTGGGGCTTGAACTCAGGGTCTAGGTGCTGTCTCTGACTTTTTTTTTTGATTGGTCATGGGGCCTGAAATCTGGGCCTGGGCAATGTCTTTCAGCTCTTCAGCTCAAGGCTAGCGCTCTACCACTTGAGCCACAGTGCCACTTCCAGCTTTTTTTCTGCTTATGTGGTGCTGAGGAATCGAACCCAGGGCCTCATGTATGCAAGGCAAGCACTCTACCACTGAGCCACATTCCCAGCCCAAACCCAAAGTTCTCGTGCTTCCCCTGGTTTCTTCAATGATAACGCTGCTGCTTCCTGCCAACACTGAGGGTGAAGCTAGATGTCCAGACTTTACCCATCTCCAGTGGCAGAGCCGGCGTGGGAGCTGAGCTGCCCCCCTGCAGATGTGGCACGATGCCACCCCCAATGATGAGGCTTTGAAGGGGCCGGGGCCAGGGGCAGCCATAGGGCTGGGGAGCAGCTGTAAGGGTCTCTTGGGCTCCGGGTAACATGGCTGCATTCCTAAGGCCTTGCTCTGAGTCAGCCCTGGCCTGTCCCAGGGACCCCAGAGTCCTGGTCCACGTGGCTGCCCCTGGGTCCCTCTGACCACATCCACATCGGTTCTGTGGCCTCAGCTGCTGTGACCCGAAACTAAAGATCATCTTTGTGAGCTAAGCTTGCCGGAGGAGAAAGGAAGCAGCAAGTGGAAGAAGATAATGGGGAGAAGCAGAGAGAGAGAGAAAGAGAGAGAAAGAGATGGGGGGAGAGGGAGAGAGAGAAAACTAGTGATATGGGTCCAGCCAGGAGTCAGATATGGGCCAAACTACCACTACCACTCAGCTATCTGTCCAGCCATGGGTGAGGGCTCCAGAGGACTGGGTGCTTGTTTGGTATGAATTCAAACCCCAGCTCCCCCCTCCTCTATCTCTCTCTCTCTCTCAGAGCCAGGTGCTGGTGGCTCACGTCTGTCATCCTAGCTACTCAGGAACTGAGATCTGAGGATCACGGTTCAAAGCCAGCCCCGGCAGAAAAGTCTATGAGACTCTTATCTCCAATGAACCACCAGAAAACCAGACGTGGCGCTGTGGCTCAAGTGATAGAGCGTTCCCCTTGAGCTGAAGAGCTGAGGGACAGCGCCCAGGCCCAGAATTCAAGCCCTGTGACCGATCCAATCCCCTTCCCCCCAAACAAAAATGAGTAGGCAGAGTTCAGGATGGAATTTCCGGTATCTATGAGTGATGCAATACATTGGGGATCCTCCCTCTATATCCACCCCAAGAGATGAGGACTGGAGACCCCGCCCGGAATCCAGAGTCCGTTCAGGCTAAGGTGGGAGAAGACATGACTCGTGTGTGTGTGTGTGTGTGTGTGTGTGTGTGTGTGTGTGTGTGTGCAAGCACACATGTGCGCACGCGCATGCTCATGCATGAACACCAGCCCTGGGGCTTGAACTCAGGGCCTGGGCACTCTCCCTTAGCTTTTTCATTCAAGGCTGGAGCTCTACCACTTGAGCTACAGCTCCATTTCCAGATTTTTGCTGGTTAATTGGAGTTAAGAGTCTCATACAATCAGGAGCCAGTGGCTCACGCCTGTAATCCTAGCTACTCAGAAGGCTGAGATCTGAGGTTCACAGTTCAAAGCCATCTGGGACAGGAAAATGTGTGAGCTTCTTTCTCTTTCCTTCCTTCCTTCCTTCCTTCCTCCCTTCCTTCCTTCCTTCCTTCCTTCCTTCCTTCCTTCCCTCCTTCCCTCCTTCCCTCCCTCCCTCCCTCCTTCCTTCCTTCCTTCTTTCCTTCCTTCCCTCCTTCCCTCCTTCCCTCCCTCCCTCCCTCCTTCCTTCCTTCCTTCCTTCCTTCCTTCCTTCCTTCCTTCCTTCCTTCTTTCCTTCCTTCCTTCCTTCCTTCCTTCCTTCCTTCCTTCCTTCCTTCTTCCTTCCTTTTTTATTTATTTTATTTTTTTGTTCTAGTCCTAGGGCTTGAACTCAGGTCTTGGACACTATCCCTGAGCTTTGGTGCTCAGAGCTAGCACTCTACCATTTTGAGCCACAGTGCCATTTTCGGCTTTATAATAGGTAATTGAAGCTAAGAGTCTTGCAGACTTTAGTGCCTGGGCTGGCTTTGAACCTCAATCCTCAGATCTTAGCCTCCTGAGGAGCTAGGATGTCAGGCATTTGTGCTGTTGTTGTTTTCCTTTTCTTTTTTCATGTTTTTAACAGTGCCTCGAGGCGGTGGTTTCCGGAGGATGCTAGCTGTGGAGATGGCCGGGCATCCTTCCCACTTATGTCTGATCCCCCAGACACACACAGTGTAATGTCCTGCCTGCTGCTCCACCCGTAACTGCCTGGTCCAGACAGTGGACACGGCCATCTGGCTCACCAGTGGAAGCCCAGGGCTGGCAGAAGCAGGAAGCGCCCCAATCCATAGCAGAAAGCCAGGTGGAGCCCTGGATCTGCGTCTCCAAATGGTGGATTTCATGATCTCTCTCTCTCTCTCTTTCTCTCAGGATTCACCCAGCTGTGTTCCCCTGGGGTCTGGGCCTGCTGCTTCAGGTTCAGCTCCAAATTCCTGGCTTTTCAACTCCTCTCCTGAATAAACTGCCTTTCTCCGCCTGCCTGTGGGTGCAAGGGGCCCTAGAAAGAGCCAAAAGAGTGGTTTGTGTGTGTGTTGGAGCTGGAAGGCAGACAGGAGGAAGAGGCTCTTATTGTCTTGAGGCTGCTGTGGTATAAAAGCACCAGGTGACTTGGTGCCAATTCCAGGATGGTAGTTTGTTGTTTTGTTGGGGTTTTTCTTTGGGGGGGGGGGGGAGAGGGTGTACTGGGGCTTGAACTCAGGGCCTGGATACTGTCCCTGAGATTTTTTTGCTCAAGGCTAGTACTCTACCACCTGATCCACAGCTCTACTTCCAGCTTTTTGCTGGTCCATGGGAGATAAAATCTCACAGGAGTTTCCTGCCCCAGCTGGCTTTGAACTGCCATCCTCAGATCTCAGCCTTCTGAGTTACCAGGCACCCACCTTCAGCTCAATATTCTTCATGAAAGGTCTTTCTTGGTGTATCTGACCTAAATATATTCTGAGTATTTGGATGCTCTTGTGCTTAAAATCTTTTTATTTCCTGACAGATTTTCCTACCCTGTGATTGTTGATGAATATAGGAATGTTAATCATCTTTTCAGGTTGCTCTTCAATCCGGCAGCTTCAAGAACTCTCTGACTGGTGCTAATAATTTATCTGTTCTGTTATTTATCGCTGAGATTTCCTATATAGCAATCCTGTTGTCCACAAATACAGGGAGCCCTTTGCAACTGCTAAAATTTATTCCCTTCTATTATGAGTTAAATCAGATAAATTGCTGATGCTGGGAAATCTGTGACCTTAAAAAAAAAGCCAATTTCATTTGGCTTTACTTAACACATTGCCTAGGACCTCAGGACAATGCTGACTAGAAATAGCAATAGCAGATACTGTGTGCCGGGTGCCAGCGGCTCATGCCTGTCATCCTAACTACTCAAGAGGCTGAGATCTGAGGACTCAGGTTCAAAGCCAGCCTGGACAGAAGAAATACCTGTGATGGGCTGGGAAGATGGTTCAGTGGTAGAGCGCTTGCCTTGCATGCCTGAGGCCCTGGGTTCGATTCCTCAGCACCACATAAGCAAAAAGAAAAAAGCCAGAAGTGGTGCTGTGGCTGTGGCTCAAGTGGTAGAGCGCTAACCTTGAGCTGAAGAGCTGAGGGACAGCGCCCAGGCCCGGAGTTCAGGCCCCATGACCGCAACCCCCCCCCAAAAAAGAAGAAATATCTGTGAGTCACTTATCTCCCATGAGCCACCATAAAAGCCAGAAGTGGAGCTGTGGATCAAGTGGTATAGTACCAGCATTGAGCAAAAAAAGCTCAGAGACAGTGCCCAAGCCCTGAGTTCAAGCCCCAGTACCAGGCACATAAAAAAGGTTGTTTTTATTTTTTTTGTTCACTTTTACCATTAGGCATGACCGTTACAAAAGGTTGATTAGGTTAAGGTAGCTGGTGTGTTCATAGTTTGCATTGGATGAGTACTTAATTCATTAAGGTAGTTTATTACATTGACAAAATAGCTGATATTGACTCATCCTTACCTTAATAAGATTAAAAATCTACTTCACAGGACACATTCTTTTCTGCGTGTGCCCTGTTGTATTTAACTTGGTATTACTTCATTAAGTATTTAGAATATATTCATATATTTATTAGTACTTTTTTAATGTCCCAGGCCTCTGAAAGTGTGCTTCTCATGCATTATATCATGGACAGCTCATTGGGAAGATTATTTTCCCCCCTTCTAAATACGAATTAACAAGCCAGGCACCAGTGACTCACACCTGTCATCCTAGCTACTCAAGAGGCTGAGATCTGAGAATCATGGTTCAAAGCCAGACTGGGCAGGAAAGTCTGTGAGACTCTTATCTCCAATGAACCACCAAAAAAGCCCAAAGTAGAGCTGTGGCTGAAGTGGTCGATTGCTAGTCTTGAGCAGAAAAGCTCAGGGACAGTGCCCAGGCCCTGAGTTCAAGCCCCAAGACTGGCACATAGACACAGAAAAGGCAGTCCCTGTGTTGTGCTGTTGAGCAAGTCTTTCTGGCCTCTGTGAAGTCATGTCCCATTCTCTCTCGCTGCCTTTAATGCTTACAGTGCTGCAATGGCTTGCAGGTTGGTCAGGCTCCCCCTCGGTGCTGTTCTAAACAACCAGCACATGCCTGCTCAAGGGTTAGGATTCATTCAAACTCCTGCCTGTTAACCTGGACTCTGTCAGGCCCTCTTTAATGGGAAGGTCTTGCCACTGCGCATGTCTTTTTCTTGTTGTTGGGTTGGTTTTTTCTTTGCTTTTGGTTCATGAAGGAGATGATCTTATTTTGGGCCTGCTTATGTCTCTGATTCACTTTCTATAGCTCTTCTCACTGGAAAAGAAGTTTCCAAACCATCCCCAGAGGAAACCAGCCAACTGGCTGAACTCAAGCCCCATTTCAACGATGTTTCCGTTTGCTTTTGGTGCCTGCCCTGGGGCTTGAACTCAAGGCCTGAGTGCTGCCCCTGAGCTTTTTTACTCAAGAGTAGTGATCTAGCCCGCTGTGGGTGGCTCACACCTGTTATCCTAGCTACTCCGGAGGCTGAGATCTGAGGACTGCAGTTCAAAGCCAGCGCAGGCAGGATAGTCCATGAGACTCTAATTTCTAATTAAACACCAGAACAAGAAGTGGTGCTGTGGCTCAAAAGGATAGAGCGCTAGCTTTGAAAGGAAAAAGCTCAGGGACAGTGCCCAGGCCCTGAGATCAAGACCCAGGACCAAAAAAACGAAACAAAACAAAAGCTAGTGCCCTACCACTTGAACCACAGCTCCACTTTGGGCTTTTTTTTTTGATGGTTCATTGGAGATTAGGGTCTTAAAGACTTTCCTGTCCAGGCTGGCCTCAAGCCTCCATCCTCAGATCTCAGCCTCCTGAGTAGCTAGGATCACAGGCCAGAGCCACACCCAGCTGTTTTGGTTTTATTTTTCCTAAAACATCATAAGTCAAGGTTACAGAAGAAAAAAAAAAAAAAGCCCTGCTCCCATAGCCACAGGAAAGCATGGTGAGGCCTGCAGAGCTGGCAAAACTCCCTCTCCCAACTGATCACCCCAACTCCCGCTGCACCTCCCCGGCCCTTCCCACCTTGTCCTGGGATTTGCCTCTTGGGGGTCCAGGCCAGGGAGGAGCCCCGCGGGGCTGGAGGGGAAGAGCACTCCCTAGGCCAACGGAAGCTGCCCCCATATCTTTTGGGACCCAGATGATTGACAAGCACCCAGTGCTCAACATCCCCCAAAACTTGGAAGAGGCTACCTGGCAGGGGAGGGAGGCGTTTGCTCCTCCCGCCCCCTCCCCTCACCGGGGAGGGGCCACCTCAGATTTGGGACCCCCTCTCACTCACCACTCTGTACCTCTGCTCCCTCCTTCAGTTCGCAAACTGAATGGGGGAAACCCTAAAGTCCTCACACTTTGCCGTGCAGGGCCTGTCATGGTGGGGAAGGAGCCAGGCCAGCCCTGGGGTGGAGGCCCACCCCGGCCCCGCCCACCCAGGCCCCGCCCACCCAGGCTCCGCCCACCCAGGCTCCGCCCACCCAGGCTCCGCCCACCTCGAGGTCTTCACCCGGCCCCACCTCCTGGTGGGCGTGGCTCCAGCCCATCCACCGTCCTGGGTGGGCGTGGCTCTTGAGGCCCCTCTCTGCGGTGGGCGGGGCCCCTTTGGCCCATCCCTGCGGTGGGCGTGGCTCCCGGCGGCCCGGCGGCCCGGCGGCACGCGGACGACCGCGGGGTCCTAGTGCCCTGCGGCCGCAGGACCGGGACCAGCGCGCGCTCTCCGGCCGGCCGGGGCGTCCGGGCGTCGGGCGACCCCACCACCCCGCTCACGGTGGGCTGTCACCCCGGACCCCACCTGCCATGAGGAGCTCGCACCCCCTGGTCTTTCTCTCCCTGGTCGCCCTTTGCGGGCGCGGTGAGTTCTTTTCGGGGGACGGGATGGATGGGGGGACGGAAGGCGCCCCCATCCCCGGGGGAGGGGCCTGGGCTCGTCCCGGCCCAGTGGGGACGTGGGCGGGGCCGAGCCCACCAGCCCAGATGCTGGGGGCCTGGCCTGGATGAGCGCGGTGCCAGGTTTGGGGGTCACTTCTCCTCCCTGGGGACGGTGCCAGGTTTGGGGGTCACTTCTCCTCCCTGGGGACGGGGGGGGTCCCTGGGTGGATCAGCCGGGTGGGGGGACCCCAGCAGCCCCAGCGGGAAGGGAGGGACCCCGAGTCCCAGTCCTAACAGGGCTGAGACGCTTCCTTTCTGCACCCCCAGAGGTGGCTGCAAATCTGACTTAGAGAGAGGTCACCCCCAAATGCCACTACAGAGAAACCTCACCCCACGGGGCCCGGCTGGCAGCCCGTTTCAGGACGATCTTTCAGGAGAGATTTTATGACACCTCCACGTCGGGTTTCCCCAGCTCTGGCTGGGGCTTTGGCCCCGGGCTGGGCTGATAGGAACTGGTCATAGTAACCACACTATGCGGGGAAGACCCCCCCCCCCCGCAGCCTTGTCCAGGCAGGAGCTTAGACCTGGAGAGGAACGCCTGCCCCCCTTCACATGTCCCATCCGAAAGCCAGGGGTGGCCCATGCCTGTCATCCTAGCTACTCAGAAGACTGAGATCTGGAGGATCATGGTTCAAAGCCAATCCTGGGCAGGAAAGTCTGGGAGACTCATCTCCAGAATTAACCATCAAATAACCAGAAGTGGAGGTGTGACTCAAGTGGTAGAGTTAGCCTTGAGAAAAACAAACACAAAACCCTCAAGCACCCAGGCCCTGAGTTCAGACCCCAAGACCTACACACACACACACACACACACACACACACACACACACACACACACACACACACACACACACACACACACACACACACACACGAGAGCATAAAAAACACAGATGTCCCCCTGGAGACCCAAAGACCTTTCAGCTCCCAAACTCTGGCAAAAAAAAAAACCTGGGCCTAGATGAGCCTAGAGGACCACTACCTGCATCTTCCTAAAACAGAGCTCTAGTTCAGAGAGGTGCTGGGGTAGGAATGGGGAGCTATATAGGGAGCCTTTAGGAAGGGGAGTTCTTTTTAAGGGTGCTGATGACAGCTCACTAGGCATGCATCCTGGCTTTGGACCACCTACTAGGTGCCCCTAGGCCATACCTTTTGCCCTTCCTGGGCCTCAGTTTCCCTAACAGTCCTATGGAGCTGCTCTGCACAGCCTGATGCAGTCCCACTGAGCAGTGGATGTCCCCGAGTGTACATTCCTGGGCCCCACCCTGGCTCAGGGCTCAAGCTCTCTGGAAACCCAACCTGGGAATCTGCTTTTATGCAGAGATGATTCACACATCTGACTGGAGATTCAGGGATGATATGTGATGAACTCCTGCTAAGAGGTACAATCTCAGATTAAAGAAAAAAATCCATGGCAGCCGTGTGCACATGTGTGTGTGTGTGTGTGTGTGTGTGTGTGTGTGTGTGTGTGTGTACGTGCATATGTGCACGGGCATGCTTGTCCTGGGGCTTGAACTCTGGGTCTGGGTGCTGTGATGAGCTTTTTGGCTCAGGGCTAGCACTCTACCATTCAATCGAGAACTCCACTTTCAGCCTTTTTGAGTTTAGTGGAGATAAGAAGCTCACAGACTTTCCTGCTCAAGCTGGCATCAAACTGTGATCCTCAGATTTCTGCCTCCTGAGTAGCTAAGATCACAGGCGTGAGCCACCAGTGCCTGGCTTCACAGATGCCTTTTAATAAACACACATCTCACCTGCCCTTCTTGAGATACACACACACACACACACACACACACACACACACACACACACACACACACACGACAGTCTTTACCTTTCAAATGCCCACTTGCCAATGCTATTCTGTAGTTGTATTCCAAAATAATTAATGGATATGTCTTTCGTGTGTGTGTGTGTGTGTGTGTGTGTGTGTGTGTGTGTGTGTGTGTGTGTGTGTGTGTGTTCTTATCTGAGCACGGGCATGTGGGATGTGTTTTTATTGAAAGGCAGCCGAGAAGCCGAATGCATGCTGGTACTGGGCGGCTTGGACTCGGGCCTGAGCTCCATCGTTTTACTTTTTCTGTTCAAGGCTGGCATTCTACCACTTTAGCCACGTCTCTGCTTCGTTTTTTGCTCGTTCTTTGGAGATGAGAGTCTCATGGCCTTTTCTGCCCTGGCTGCCTTCAGACCTCAGCCCTCTCTCAGCCTCCAGAGTAGCTGGGATTATGGGCGTGAGCCTCCAACGCCTGGCTGTCTTTTCCTGTTTAAATCAGAATGCTTTTTCAGGCTTTACACACACACACTTACATGCACACGCATGTGCATGCACACGCACAGGTTAGAATTCCAGCGCTGGCTGTCTCTCAGATTGTTAACTTCTTTCCCTGGATCCCCTTTGCCAAGGAAAGCCGGGGCCTCTTCCCCATCAGAATCACTGGCTCAGCGCTGACCCCTGGTGGTGGTCCTGGCTCACTGCGTGGGCTGGTGGTCTCTCCTTCCCACTTGTGAAGCCCTGTCCCTGTATTTGGGACCTGGCAGACCTCATGGTCCTAGACCACAGATGGAATATGCATAAACACGGGATGTTCTGGGACCCCCCCCAGCTTTTGGGGGAGACAGAGAGCATGAAACGCAGCCCTTAGCAGCCATTCTAGTTACTCTCACCCTTTTGGACTCCACCAGTTCTGGCCTTCGCATGGGCAGTCTCCTTATGAGGGATCTTAGCAAGGGCACAGGGGGTTGGAGGTGTGGCTTGAGTGGTAGAGCAGCTGGTTCACAAATGCAAGGCCCTGGGTTCAAAATTCCCCCAGAAAGAAAAAAAAAGTCACAGGATTCAGAGGAGGGTCAGGCTGGGAAGGTAGCTCTGTGGTAGAGTACTCCATGCATGGAGCCCTGGGTTCGATTCCTCAGTACCACATAAACAGAGAAAGCTGGAAGTGGCACTGTGGCTCAAGTGGTAGAGGGCTAGCCTTGAGCAACAAAACAAAACAAAAGCCAAAAAAGCTCAGGGACAGTGCCCAGGCCCTGAGTTCAAGCCCAGTAGGGGAGAGGGGGGAGAGGGGAGACCAATATCTGATACCATCTCCTGGCACTTACTCAAATCTGAGTTGCTGATCTCTCTCATCCTCCTATGACCCACAGTTTGCCCACCTGAGAAGTGAAAAGTTCTGGGGTTCTGTAGCTTGTCATCCAGAGGGGATCCTTATGATAGTGGAGGGTCCCCAGTGAACTGAATACCTTACAGGCAAGATGGGCCCAAAGTGATTTTTTTAACTTTTTAATTTGGGGGGGGTCGTGGGGATTGAACTCTGGGCCTGGGCGCTGTCCCTCAGCTCTTCAACTCAAGGCAAGCGCTCTACCACTTTAACTACAGCACCACATCCAGTTTTCTGGTGATAAATTGGAGTTAAGAGTCTCACGAACTATCCTGCCCAGGCTGACTTTGAATGGCGATCCTCAGGTCTCAGCCTCCTGAGGAGCTAGGATTACAGGTGTGAGCTACTGGTACTGCCTGATGGGCCAAAAGTGAAGGAAGAGAGTTCTTTGGGTGGGCTCAAAGCTTGACCATGCTCCCCCCTACCAGCCTGGAATCTGGGGAACCCAGTGGGATAAACTTCCTGGGGCAGCAGAGGTGTGGGATCCAGCCTCCCTCACAATCATAAGCTTACATCTGTGCTGCAAAGTCTTTTTTCCTTTGTGCCAGTCCTGGGGCTTGAACTCAGGGTCTGGGCACTGTCCCTGAGCTCCTTTCCCTCAAGGCTAGTGCTCTACCACTTGGAGCCACAACGCCTCTTCCAGCTTTTCTGGTGGTTCATGGGAGATAAGAGTCTCAAGGACTTCCCTGCCCAGGCTGGCTTTGAAACGAGGATCCTCAGATCTCAGCCTCCTGAGTAGCTGGGAGGACAGGCGTGAGCATCGGTGCCCACTTTGCACTGTACGAGGAGAAACTGCTCAAGTAGAATGAATGAGCGAATGAAGGGCGGGCAGAAGAACCAAGGCGTAGCCCAGGGCTGCCTGCTGGCCTCTGGGAGACAAGATCCCTAGGTAGGAGAGGCTGGGCTGGGAATCTAGGGCAGGAATCCACAGTATCCTCCCCCACCCTCCCCCCCAGCTCAGGGAAGGGCAGGGAGGGGGAGGGGAGAGGGCAGCAGGTGCAGGAGCGGGTTTGCACTAGGCATTGAATAGTGCCTTTGCTCCAAATAGGCAGCCAGTTGGAAAGTGTGCTGCTCCCCAGGGGCTGGGAGGCCTGCCCGGCCCCGCCTGGGGTCCGCCCTGGCCCGATCCCTGGAGCACTCCGCTCCCTCCTACACAGGAACAGGGTTTGGTGCCATTCTGGGAATGGCTTTCTGGGAAAGGATGTAGTCAGGTTCTTGGATCTGGGGAACCAGGCCTTGCCCTGGCCAGCGCCCTATCCCCCATCCCCCCATCCTTCTGCTGGCTTCTCAGCAT
Source organism: Dipodomys merriami (assembly GCF_024711535.1). Classification (NCBI taxonomy): domain Eukaryota; kingdom Metazoa; phylum Chordata; class Mammalia; order Rodentia; family Heteromyidae; genus Dipodomys; species Dipodomys merriami. The sequence continues at coordinate 1,653,178 of NW_027204826.1, read as the reverse complement.
CTGGGGCTGCGGGTGTGTCTCTGACCTGCCCCCCTTTCTCCAAAGCCACACACACACACACACATACACATACACACACATGCACGTGCACGCATGCACACTCACACACAGGTCCCTCAACTTTACCTTCCCTTCCAGACACGAAGATGAGATACTCACATACTACTTGGCAAAAGATCTGGGGGCAGTTTGGGGGCCTAGAGTGTTGTGGGAGACACTGATGGGCTAGCTCAGGCTCTTTATATATCTCTATCTATCTATGATTTTTATTGAGATTAAGTATTACCTATATTTCCCAAATTTCACAGTGTTGTGGGATAGTGATCCTTAGTGAAAGTCGCCAACACATCTTAATCTTCACAAGGCAAATTGTCCTCATGGTCTATAAAGTTTGTGAGTTCTATGAGCTTTGACAATACAGCTATTGCTTCCACATCGGGTGATATGTACATTTCTTTCCTTTTGCTTAGTGTCAGCTGTTCCCTCTTTCCCTCTCCTTCCCTCCCTCCCATCGCTGCCTTTGAGTTGCTTCGTTCGTTTTCATCCATGTCCAGTGCAGCTGATGGGCCCCTCTGTTGTATGTTTCCCCTTTTCCCTCTGATTCTGTGTCCTCCTCCTCAGATGTGCGCATAGATATACCATATGGGTGGTCAAGAACTTGGAGTCATTTAGCAATGATACCACAAAATGAGTGGAAGTCCTTTGTTTCTCGATTCCTTTGTCATATCTCCTTGCATTTTGGCCTCAGCATGCACATATCAGGGAGACCAGGTGCCATTTGTCTCTTTGCTCTTGGCTTACCACATTCAAAATGATTTGCCTAGTTCCATCCATTTCCCTGCAAATGCCATTATTTTGTCCTTTCTAATGGCTACATAATATTTTTGGGGGGGTGGGGGTCCGGTCGTGGAGCCTGAACTCTGGGCCTGGGCGCTGTCCCTCAGCTCTTCAGCTCAAGGCTAGCGCTCTACCGCTTGAGCCACAGCGCCACTTCTGGCTTTTTTCTTTTTTGCTTATGTGGTGCTGGGGAATCGAACCCAGGGCCTCAGGCATGCAAGGCAAGCGCTCTACCACTGAGCCACCTTCCAGTCCTGGCTGCATAATATTCCGTTGTATATAGGTACCACAGTTTTTGGATCCATTCACCTGTAGTGGGGCATCTGCGTTGTTTCCATATCTTGGCTATGGTGAACAGTGCTACCTCAGGCTCTTTGAGCTAGGGTGCACTGTTGTTGATTTTTCTTTTTCATTCATTTAGGACCAGTCCTGGGACTTTTAACTCAGGGCTTGGGCACTCTCTCTTTTTTAGCTTTTTTACCCAAGGCTGGTGCTTTACCACTTGAAGCCACAGCTCCATTTCCGGCTGTTTGCTGGTTCCTTGGGGATAAGAGTCTTTCTAGGATGGTTCTACTTGGGCTGGCTTTGAACCATGATCCTTACATCTCAGTCTCCTGAGTCGCTGGGATCACAGGCACGCGCTACCAGCTCCTACCTTGAATTCCCAGCATCTAAATACTTGTGTCAGTCCCCAGAACCCCTGTGTTCCCCAGTCCTCACGGCTACCCTCACGCCTTTGCTGCCATAACTGGACAAGCCACCCCCCACACACACACCCCAAGCAGGTCTGACTCTGTGATTTCCCAGGGGACTGCCGCTTGGCTAACGCCGAGGAGAAGCTGATGGACGATCTTCTGAACCAAACTCGCTACAACAACCTGATCCGCCCGGCCACCAGCTCTTCCCAGCTCATCTCCATCAAGCTACAGCTGTTCTTGGCACAGCTCATCAGTGTGGTAGGTGCAGAGGTCCTGGGCAGCTGGGGCTCTGAGTTCGAGGGAGGACCCACCCATTTCCAGCCTTATGTGTAGGTCTTAGGGGGAGGGGATTCAGTTCTTTTTTTTGGGGGGGGGGAGTCCGGTCGTGGGGCCTGAACTCGGCCTGGGCGCTGTCCCTCAGCTCTTCAGCTCAAGGCTAGCGCTCTACCACTTGAGCCACAGCGCCACTTCTGGCTTTTTTCTTTTTGCTTATGTGGTGCTGAGGAATTGAACCAGGGCCTCAGGCATGCAAGGCAAGCGCTCTACCACTGAGCCACCTTCCCAGCCCCAGGGATTCAGTTCTTAGTGGGGAGAAAGGAGGTGTCAGGTGAGTGGAGTTTGTTTTGTTTTGTTTTCCCCTTTGTTTCTTTTTGTCCATCATGGGGCTTGAACTCAAGGCCTGGATGCTGTCCCTGAGCTTCTTTTTCTCAAGGTGAGCACTCTACCACTTGAGCCACAGTGCCACTTCCAGTTTTCTGGTGGTTCATTGGAGATAAGAGTCTCTGGGGGGGCTTTTCTGCTCAGGCTGGCTTTGAACTACGATCCTCAGATCTCAGCCTCCTGAGTAGCTGGGAATGGCAGGCGTGCGCCACTGGTGCCCAGCTATGCTGGCATCTTCTTAATCCCCAGTCCCTCCTTCAGTTCTATAGTGTTCAAGAAAACATTGGCCAAGCCAGTGATGTGCATGCCTGTCATCCTAGCCACCCAGGAGGCTGAGACCTGAGGATCATGGTTGGAAGTCAACCCAAGCAAAAAAGTCCAGGAGACTCTTACCTCCAATGAACCACCAGAAAAGCTGGCAGTGAGGCTGCTGTTCAAGTAGTAGAGTGCTAGCCTTGAGTGGAAAGAGCTCAGGGACAGAGTCCAGACCCTGAGTTCAAGCCACAGGCACAAAAGGAAGGAAGGAGGGAAGGAAGGAGGAAAGGAAGGAAGGAAGGAAGGAAGGAAGGGAAGGGAAGGGAGGGAGAGAGGGAGGGAAGGGCGGGAGGGAGGGAGGGATGGAAGAAAGGGAGGGAAGGAAGGGAGGGAGGAAGGGAGGGAGGGAGGAAGGGAGGGAGGGAGGGAAGAAAGGAAGGGAGGAAAGAAGGAAGGAAGGAAGGAAGGAAGAAAGGAAGGAAGGAAGGAAGGAAGAAAGGAAGGAAGGAAGGAAGGAAGGAAGGAAGGAAGGAAGGAAGGAAGGAAGGAAGGAAAAAATTGTCCAAATCGCTAGTTGGCCTCCCTGAGGAGAAAGCCCAGCTAGCCCCAGATGGAGAGGGCTCCATGTCCCGATCTCTGCCCCCCCCCTTTCAGTGGCAGGCGGCAGGCAGTGAGGACGCCCAGCCAGGCCGTACCCCAGCTGCTGTGAGAACATTCTAGAGCAGCCAAGGGCATAAAGCTTCATTGGGTAACCCAGCTGCTTCTCTGGACGGTTGCCCTGGGGAAGGTGGACAGGCAGGAGCCTTCCAGAAGGCAAAGGGAACATAGCCCCGTAGCCCTATTCCTGGGGATACTGCTGGGAGAAGTCAGAGTCTGTAAAAGCTGACATAAACATGAAATGCTCGGTTTTAAGGGAATGGAGTTGTTTTCAGCTTAAAGGATTTGTTTTTTCGTTCTCTGTGCCAGTCCTGGGCTCGAATTCAGGGCCTGGGCACTGTCCCTGGCCCTTTGCTCAAGGCTAGCACTTTACCACATGAAGCCACAGCACCACTTCCAGCTTTTTCTGTATGTGGTACTGAGGAATCGAACCCAGGGCTTCATGCATGCTAGGCAAGCACTCTACCACTGAGCCACATTCCCAACCCCAGCAGTAAGAATTTTAAGAATTTTCCTGCCCAGGCTGGCTTTGAACCAAGGCCCTCAGATGTCAGCCTCCTGAGTAGGTAGGATTCCAGATGTGAGCCACCAGTACCCAGTCTTGTCTTGTCTTTTTCTTTCTTTCTTTTTCCTGTCAGCACTGGAGCTTAAACTCAGGGCCTGGGCGCTGTCCCTGACCTCTTTTACTCAAGGCTAGCACTCTACTACTTTGAGCCACAGCTCCACTTCCGGTTTTCTGGTGGTTCATGGGAGATAAGAGTGTCAGGGACTTTCTTACTAGGCCTGGCTTCGAACCGTGATCCTCAGATCTCAGTCTCCTGCATAGTTGGAGCCTCCAGCGCCCAGTTTTTTCTATCTTGATGTCCTGATGGCTCTCTCTCTCCCCAGAATGAGCGAGAACAGATCATGACCACCAACATCTGGCTGAAGCAGGTAAGGCCCCGCAGGGCCAGGGTTCATCACCTGGAGGAGGGCCGCCCTCGGGTGGTGAGGGACTGACCAGTGACTGGGCCTTGTAGCAATGGACAGACTACCGCCTGGCATGGGACAGCGCCCGCTACGAGGGGGTGAAGATCCTGCGGATCCCCTCCAAGCGCATCTGGCTCCCTGATATCGTGCTTTACAACAAGTGAGTGGCGGGGCGGGCCCAGGCCTCCCTGGGTCAGGTGAGTGAGTGGCCAGCATGGAACCCCCAGATCACAGCCCCCTGTCTGTCTCTGTGATTTTTTTCTTATGGGGAGGGGGGATTCCAGTCATGGGGCTTGGACTCAGGGCCTGGGTGCTGTCCCTGAGCTCTTTTATTCAAGGCTAGTGCTCTATCACTGAGCCACAGCACCACTTCTGGTTTTCTAGTGGTTCATTGGAGATAAGAGTCTCATCCATTTTCCTGCCCAGGCTGGCTTTGAACCATGATCCTCAGATCTCAGCCTCCTGAGTAGCTAGGATGACAGGCATGAGCCACAGACACCTGGCTTCTGTTTGAATCCTGGTTGCTTTGTCACTGCTGGGTCCTAGGGTCACTGATGGGTCTTGTGCAGATAGCTCAGGTGGCCCCAGGGTGTTAGCTACTCCAGCCGCTCAGGCAGAAGGAGCCTACAAGCTCAGGCAGCAAGCAAGAGTCCATCCGAACAGCAACAACAACAATAAAAGGAGTATGCCAGGTACTAGTAGCTCACAATGGTAATTCTAGCTACTCAGGAGGCTGAAATAGGAGTTCCAAGCCAGCCCAGGCAGACGTGTCTAAGAGGCTCTTATCTCCAATGAACCAGTCAAAAGTCAGCTCAAGTGGTAGAAAATTATTCTTGAGCAGAAGAAGCTGAGAGTGCAAGGCCTTGAGTTCTATCCCCGGTCCTGGCACACACACACACACACACACACACACACACACACACACACACACACAAGGGAAAGCAGAAGAAGGGATGACATTGTCCAAAAAAGAATTGTCCTCATTACCTGACTTAACAAAATGGTGATTCTTCTGTATAACACCTTAACAATAACAAGTTACGGGCTGGGAAGGTGGCTCAGTGGTAGAGCGCTTGCTTTGCATGCCTGAGGCCCTGGGTTCGATTCCTCAGCACCACATAAGCAAAAAGAAAAAAGCCGGAAGTGGCGCTGTGGCTCAAGAGGTAGAGCGCTAGCCTTGAGCTGAAGAGCTGAGGGACAGCGCTCAGGCCCAGAGTTCAGGTCCCACAATCGGACCCCCAAAAAAAAAATAAGTTACATACAGTTATATGTTTATATATAATAGTTATAACTATATAAATATATAATATAACATAAAGATATATTTATAAATGTATATTTTTAATGGAATATGGCTGGGTGCTGGTGGCTCACATTTGAAGCCAGCCTAAGCAGGAAATTCTTCACAGACTTTTTTTTTTTTTGGGTCTGGTCGTGGGGCCTGAACTCTGGGCCTGGGCGCTGTCCCTCAGCTCTTCAGCTCAAAGCTAGCGCTCTACCACTTGAGCCACAGCGCCACTTCCAGCTTTTTTCTTTTTTGCTTATGTGGTGCTGAGGAATCGAACCCAGGGCCTCAGGCATGCAAGGCAAGCGCTCTAGCACTGAGCCACCTTCCCAGCCCCTTCTTCACAGACTTGTATCAACAATAAATCACTGAGAAAAAGCCGGAAGTGGCTTTGTGGCTTAAGTGGTAGAGTGCTAGCCTTGAGCAAAATTAGCTCAGGGTCTTCATCCAGGCTCTGAATTTAAGACCTAGGACCAGAAAAAGAAAAAATAAGAGAGAGGAATATTTAGAGGAGAGGACTGATAAACTGATAAGAGTTCAGATCTTACGTGTACTACTTTTAAGTGTTCTGAACTTGTAGAAGCAACTTACCTTCTCTGAGCCTTGGTTTTCCCATCTGTGAAATGGGACAATCTTGAAATGGTAACAAAGCAATCCCATTAGTCGGGCACCAGTGGCTCTCACATCTGTCATCCTAGCTCTGCAGGAGGCTGAAATCTGTGGATCATGGTTCAAAGCCAGCCTGGGCAGGGAAGTCCATGAGACTCTTCTCTCCCACGAACCACTAGAAAACAGAAGTGGAGCTGTGGCTTAAGTGGTAGAGCACTAGCCTTGAGCAAAGTGGGGCTCAGGGACAGCGCCCAGGCCCTGAGTGTAAGCCCCAGGAACTGGTAAAACAACCCCTGTCCCCCTGCAAAAAATAATGCCAACTACGAGGCCTTAATGAAGCTATTCTCAGGAAACTCCTCACTGCCTGAGGGGGGGCTGGGAAAGAGTGGTCCCCCCAGGGTGTGTGTGTGTGCTTGTGTGTGCATGTGTGTGTGTGTGTGTGTGTGTGTGTGTGTGTTTCCCTTCCTCTCCTCCCTGATCGGCCCCATCCCCACCCCCACAGCGCCGATGGTACGTACGAGGTGTCCGTCTACACCAACGCGGTGGTCCACTCCAATGGCAGCATCGAGTGGCTGCCCCTGGCCATCTACAAGAGCGCGTGCAAGATCGAGGTGAAGCACTTCCCCTTTGACCAGCAGAACTGCTCGCTCAAGTTCCGCTCGTGGACGTACGACCACACGGAGATCGACATGGTGCTCATGTCCCCCACGGCCAGCATGGACGACTTCACCCCCAGTGGCGAATGGGACATCGTGGCCCTGCCGGGACGCAGGACGGTGAACCCCTGGGACCCCAGCTACGTGGACATCACCTATGACTTCATCATCAGGCGCAAGCCGCTCTTCTACACCATCAACCTGATCATCCCCTGCGTGCTCATCACCTCGCTGGCCATCCTGGTCTTCTACCTGCCCTCGGACTGTGGTGAGAAAATGACGCTGTGCATCTCGGTGCTGCTGGCTCTCACGTTCTTCCTGCTGCTCATCTCCAAGATCGTGCCCCCCACCTCCCTCGATGTCCCCCTCATCGGCAAGTACCTCTTATTCACCATGGTGCTGGTCACCTTCTCGATCGTCACCACGGTGTGCGTGCTCAACGTCCACCACCGCTCGCCCAGCACGCACACCATGGCCGCCTGGGTCAAGCGCTGCTTCCTGCACAAGCTGCCCACCTTCCTCTTCATGAAACGCCCCGGCCCTGATGACCCCCCAGCCCAGGCCCCCCAGCCCGGCCAGTTATCCCTGAGCAAGCCAGAGACCCCAGCCAGTCCTTCCCACCTCTATGGGAACGCCATGTACTTTGTGAACCCCACCCTGGCGACCCCCACTTCTCCCATGGGGTCTCACCGGACAGGTGTCCCCAAGGATTTCCGGCCTCGGCGCTCAGGGAGATTCCAGCAAGACGTGCAGGAAGCTTTAGAGGGGGTCAACTTCATTGCCCAGCATATGAAGAGCAATGACCAGGACCAGAGCGTAAGTCTATAAGTCCAGGCTTCCCTGTCCACCCGCCCATGCATGGGGGCGGAGTGGGTGAGATCAAGCCACCCCTTTGGCATTTCCAGATTTAGAGATTTAGAACGCACAAAACTCCTGGAGAACGGAGTTGGTTTGCTTTGGTGTTAGTACTGGGATTTGAACTCAGGGCCCAGACACCCTGATTCCTTTTAAGCTGTTTCCACTCAAGGTTGGTGTACCTACCATTTGAGCCGCAGCTTCATTTCCAGCTTTTTTGGTGGTTCATTGGAAATAAAGATCTCACAGGCTTTTCTGCCCAGGCTGGTTTTGAACCTAGATTATCTGATCTCAGCCATTTGAGTAGCTGCCCCCAGCTTCAAATAATGCCTCCAAACAAATAACACACCTGATAATAATCGAACACGGTGCAGAATGAGGTAGTCACAGACATTCTCTGTGCTCATTTCTAAACGGGACACAAGTTTCATGTTTTCATTTCAACCCAGATCAGATCCTCTTTTGAACAGCTATTTTATTTTTTATTTTTGGATGCCGGTCCTGGGCACTGTCCCTGAGCTTCTTTTTTTTTTTTTTTTTTTTTTTTTTTTTTAATTTTTTTTTATTGTAGAGATACTATACAGAGGGTTACAGTTACATGAGTGAGGTAATGAGTACACTTCCACTTCCTCTTGAACATTGTTACCCCCTCCATTGTTTTCCCCCTACCATCCCCTCCCTCCCTCCCTTCCCCAAGGTTCTTTTTTTTTTTTTTTTTTTTGATCGTGATTAAGTGATTACTTAATTTCCGGAAATTCACAGTATTGTGGAATAATGATGCTCATTTAAAGTCACAAGTTCATTCTAACTTTCCTGGAGCAAATTGTCTATCACAGTCTGTAATATATAACGGTGCTCATATGTTATATACCATATATGTGATCAGCAGCATGGGGATATTTAGTAGTGGTTCAACCAGATGAGTGGGAGTTCTTTGTTTCTTAAGTCCTGTTAGTTTTGTCATATCACCTAACATTTTGGATTCATCATCCACTTATCAGGGAGACCATGTACTGTTTGTCTCTTCGTTCTTGGCTTACCTCGCTCAACATGATTCCTTCTAGCTCCATCCATTTCCCTGCAAATGCCATTATTTTGTCATTTCTAATGGCTGCATAATATTCCATTGTGTATAGATACCACAATTTTTGGATCCATTCATCTGTGGTGGGGCATCTAGGTTGTTTCCATATCCTAGCTATTGCGAACAGTGCTGCAATAAACATGGAGGTGCACGTGTCCTTGTATATTGGTTCCTGTTGTTCAGGGTAGATGCCTAGAAGTGGTATGACTGGGTCGTAAGGGAGGTCAATCTTTAGCTTTCTAAGGACCCTCCAGACTGCTTTCCAAAGTGGTTGTATGAGTGTACATTCCCACCAGCAGTGTAATAGCGTTCCTCGTTCTCCACATCCCCTCCAGCATTTGTCGTTGGCTGATTTGTGGATGTGGGACATTCTGACTGGGGTAAGGTGGTATCTCAGGGTTGTCTTTATTTGCATTTCCTTCACCACCAGGGATGATGAACATTTCCTCATGTGTTTCTTTGCCATTTTTATTTCTTCATTTGAGAAGTCCCTCTTTAGTTCCCTTGCCCATTTAGTAATTGGTGTGTTGGGTTTGGGAGGGATTAGTTTCTTGAGTTCCCTGTATATACAGGATGTTAACCCCTTGTCTGATATGTTGCTGGTAAATATTTTTTCCCAATTAGTTGGTTGTCTTTCTAGCTTGGTTGCGATAGCTTTATCTGTGCAGAAGCTTTTTATTTTAAGGTAGTCCCATTTGTCGAGTCTCTCTCCAATTTGTTGTGACCCTGGGACTCTGTTCAGGAAGTTCCTTCCTGTGCCTATTAGTTCAAGTGTCTCTCCTACTCTGTCCTGCAGTAGTTTCAGAGATTCAGGTTTAATGTTAAGGTCTTTAATCCATTTTGAGTTGATGTTGGTGCATGGTGATAGGCTGGGGTCCACTTTTAGTTTTCTGCATGTGGCTGCCCAGTTTTCCCAGCACCAACGGTTGAAGAGGCTGTGTTTCTTCCATTGTATGTCTTTGGCTCCTTTGTCGAATATCAGCTGGCTGTAGGCCTGTGGATTTATTTCTGGATCTTCTATTCTGTTCCATTGGTCTTCGGGTCTGTTTTTGTGCCAGTACCATGCTGTCTTTGTTATTATAGCTCTGTAGTAGAGTTTGAAGTTCGGCATGGATAGCCCTCCCATATTGTCTTTATCCCCTAGAATTGTTTTGGCTATTCTAGGTCTTTTGTTGTTCCATATGAATTTTTGGACTGTTTTCTGTATTTCAGTGATGTACGTCATTGGGATTTTAATAGGAATTGCGTTGAATTTGTATATTAGTTTTGGAAGTATTACCATCTTTACTATATTAAGTCGGCCTATCCAGGAGCATGGGAGGTCTTTCCATTTCCTAGTGTCTTCTGCAATTTCTTTCTTTAACTTTTTATAGTTCTCATTAAATAGTTCTTTTACATCTTTGGTTAGGTTAATTCCTAAATATTTTATTTTTCGGGAGGTTATTGTGAATGGGGTTGCTCCCTTTATTTCCCTCTCTTCCTGTACATTATCAGTGTATAGGAAGGCAACTGATTTTTGTGGGTTTATTTTGTATCCTGCTATTTTGCCAAAGTGATTTATGATTTCTAAGAGTTTGGGGATGGAGTTTTTGGGATCGTGGAGGTATAGTATCATGTCGTCTGCAAAAAGGGATAGTTTAACTTCTTCTTTTCCTATGAGGATCCCTTTAATGTCTTTTTCTTGCCTTATTGCCCTGGCTAAGGGTTCTAGGACTATATTGAAGAGGAGTGGAGACAGTGGGCATCCTTGCCTTGTTCCTGATTTTAGGAGAATTGGTTGTAGCTTTTCCCCATTAAGTATAATATTGGCTATTGGTCTGTCATAAATGGCTTTTATTGTTTTTAGAAATGTTCCTTCTATTCCTATTTTCTCCAGAGCTTTTAGCATGAATGAATGTTGAATTTTGTCAAAGGCCTTTTCTGCATCTGTAGCGATAATCATGTGATTCTTGACCTTGGCTCTGTTGATATGTTGGATTACATTTATTGACTTACGTATGTTAAACCATCCCTGTGTCTCTGGGATGAAGCCTACCTGGTCATAGTGAATTATTTTTTTTATGTGTTTCTGGATTCTGTTAGCTAGAATCTTGTTAAGGATCTTTGCATCTGTGTTCATCAAGGAGATTGGCCTGTAATTCTCCTTTTTGGTTGGGTCTTTGCCTGGTTTGGGGATGAGTGTGATATTGGCTTCGTAGAATGAGTTTGGGATAGCTCCTTCCTTCTCTGTTTCTCTGAAGAGCTTGAGGAGTATGGGTATTAGTTCTTGTTTAAAGGTCTTATAGAATTCTGCTGTGAATCCATCTGGTCCTGGGCTTTTTTTTGTTGGAAGACTTTTGATAGCTTCCTGTATCTCATTATAGGATATTGGCTTATTTAATTGGTTAACTTCTTCTTTGCTCAGTTTGGGCAACTTGTATTTCTCTAAAAATGCATCCATTTCTGCCCGATTTTCTTCCTTTAGAGAGTATAGCTTTTGAAAGTAGTCTGTTAGAATTGTTTGGATATCTTGGGTACGTGTGGTGATGTTTCCCGTGGCATCCCTAATCCTATTAATATGGGTTTCCTCTCTTCTTTTTTTAATTAATCTAGCCAATGGGCCATCAATTTTGTTTATTTTTTCAAAGAACCAGCTTTTTGTTTGGTTTATTTTGGTTATGGTTTTCTGATTTTCTAATTGGTTAATCTCTGCTTTTAATTTGGTTATCTGGCTTCTTCTAGTAGCTTTAGGTTCCATTTTTTCCTGTTTTTCTAGCTGTTTTAATTGCAACATGAGATTATTTACTTGGTCTGTCTCCATTCTCTTGATGTGGGCACTGAGGGCAATAAATTTGCCCCTCAGGACTGCTTTTGCTGTGTCCCACAAGTTTCTTTGTGAGGTGTTTTCATTTTCATTGAGTTGTAGGAAATGCTTTATTTCTTCTCTGATCTCTTCTGTTATCCAGGCATTGTTAAGGAGTGTGCTGTTCAATTTCCATGTATTGGAGAAATTTCTGCGGTATGCTTTGTTATTGAGAGCTAGCTTGATTCCACTGTGGTCAGATAGGATACAGGGGATTATGTCGATCCCTTTGTATTTGCTTAAGTTCCTTGCATGAACTATGATATGGTCTATTTTGGAGAAAGTTCCATGAGCTGCTGAGAAGAATGTGTACTGTGTTGTTTTAGGGTGAAATACTCGGTAGATGTCAGTTAATTCCGCTTGCAGTATGGCCTCTCTTAATTCGGTAGCTTCTTTGCCAATCCTCTGGTTGGTAGACCTGTCCTTTGGTGAGAGTGGTGTGTTAAAGTCTCCTAGTATTATCGTATTGGGATCTATTTTATTCTGTAAGTTTGAGAGCATTTGTTTGACATATCTGGGTGCACCAATATTTGGGGCATATAAGTTGATGATGGTTATATCCTCCTCTTGGATTGTTCCCTTTATTAATATGTAGTGTCCGTCCTTGTCTTTCTGTACTGATTTTAATGAAAAGTTTATTTTGTCAGATATCAGGATAGCTACACCTGCTTTCTTACTGGGGGCGTTTGATTGGTAGATCCTTTTCCACCCCTTCACTCTGAGTTTGTTTGTATGTTTGGCTGAGAGGTGGGTCTCCTGAAGGCAACAGATGGATGGGTCTTGTTTTCTTATCCAGTCCTCAGTTCGTTTTCTTTTAATTGGCGAATTCAGCCCATTTATATTAAGAGAAAGTATAGAGAGATGCATTGTTGTCCCTGCCATTCCGTTTTCCTAAGTTTTTCTTTTTTCCTTTCCTCCTGTGCTTGCTCAGTTAGACTTTGAGTAACGCCTGTTTGGGGCAGGCCCCAGTTCCTGGCTGCTTTCTTCAGGTTGTGTCCCCCCTCTTAGAATTCTTTGTAATGCTGGCTTAATGTTTATGAATTCATTTAGTTTTTCTTTGCTATTAAAAGTTTTCAGTTCTCCATCAAATGTGAATGCTAGCTTTGCCGGGTAGATCAGTCTGGGTTGGCAGTTATTGGCTCTCAGGGCTCGTATGGTGCTTTCCCAGGCTTTTCTTGCATTCATTGTTTGTGTGGAGAGATCTGCAGTAATTCTTATTTTTTTCCCATTGTAGTATAGCTCCTTCTTCATTTTTGCTGCATGCAGGATTGTTTCCTTATTATTCAGATCTATCATTTTTACTATAATGTGTCTAGAAGTGTTTCCTGAGCTTCTTTTGCTCAAGACCACACTGCTCTACCACTTGAGCCACAACACCACTTTGGGTGTTTTTATTGGGAGGGAGGGAGTTTTTATTTGGAGATAAGAGTCTCACAATCTTTCCTACCCAGGCTGGCCTCAAAACTTCCATCTTCAGGTCTCAGCCTCCTGCGTAGGTAGGGATTACAGGCATGCGCTGCTGGTGCCTGCCTGGCTTGGACAGGTTCAGAAGGCACAGTGGGGTCTGAGAGCTGGGAGGGAGACGGTTTGTGGCTGATGGATAGAGATGCCTTCTCTTACCTTTTCTCGTCTTCTTTCCTCGGCCTGTGTTCTCTGGGGAAGCAAAGCATTCCATTAGTTAGCATGGATGAAGAGCGCAGGCCGGGTAAGCTCTATATTCACTCTGTGCTAAGAAAATCCAGACCAGCTGACAAATAGAATGTAGGGCGTGAATTCTCTTCTGCAGCCAGCTACTCAAGATGGTAGCCTTGCTGAGGGTGGGGAGGGGTGTATCAGTGGCTCCCGCCTGTCCTAACTAGTCAGGAGGCTGAGATCTGAGGATCATGCTTAGAAGCCAGCCCAGGGAGGAGAGTTTGTAAGATTTTTCTCTCCAGTGACCCAGCAAAAACAAAAAAAACAACAAAACTAGCTCAAGTGGTAGAGCACCAGCTTTGGGTGGAAAAAGCCAAGCAAGACAATGAAGCCTTGAATTTAAGCCCCAGTACTGGCACACGCACACACATATACCCATGTGCGCATGTGCACACTCATCCACCATTTGGAATTAGGGTCCAAGAAGGCCAAGAAGCGCAGGCAGGCTGCTGGGGCTCAGGGTGAAGCACCCATGGTGTTTGTCTGGGGGTGAGGGAGCTGCTTTGACTCCTGGGTATCCTGGAGGGGTGACACACATCATAGGCCAGTGACATCAGCTGCCTGTGCATCTCCAGAGACTCCACAGAGCCCTTCTGGGTTGGGGACAGGGTGGGGAACCTGAGCCTGGACCGTGGCCTCTCTTTGGGGCCTCTTCCGCCCAGTGCCAAGGAGATGAGGGCATCTGGAAGTTGAGCAAGGTTTTGCCAACATTGAGACTGTGAACCTGTCATTTCTAACCCGGTCTGGGCCAGGAGTTAGTCTGTTTGTGCCGCAGGTCTATTCATGACAATTCAGAGCCTCGGGCTCTTGCTTGGCTTTTTCTGCTCAAGGCTGGTGCTCTACCACCTGAACCACAACTCCACTTCCAGTTTTCTGCTGGTTCATTGGACCTACGAGTCTCATAGACTTTCCTGCCTGGGCTGGCTTCCAGCCATGATCCTCAGATCTCAGCCTCCTGAGTGGCTGGGATTACAGGCATGAGCTACTGGCACCCAGCAACATCCTTGGTTTTTGAGTAGCAAGGCACAGGCAGGCCAATCCCTGGAGGGACAGTGGCACTAGTGACCCCAAAGCTGCTCTGTGTAGTTCAGTTCCTGGGGGCCCTGCCGTGTCCGAGGGGGGCGGGAATGGGAGAGGTCCCCAGCGCTGCACACCTTTAACCAGCCCCTCTGTCTGCCCGCAGGTCGTGGAGGACTGGAAGTTCGTGGCCATGGTGGTGGACCGGCTGTTCCTGTGGGTTTTTGTGTTCGTGTGCGTCCTGGGCACCGTGGGGCTCTTCCTGCCCCCCCTCTTCCAGACCCACACCCCTTCCAAAGTCCCCTAGGCCACCCCACAGGGGACCCCTGGGTCATGAGGGGGTGGGCAAATGGCTGCTTCCTTCCTGGCCACACTTGGGGTAATTCCCATCAAAGCAGCCAGAGGCACAAGAGGAACAGAGAGAAGAAGGGTCCTGAACTGCCTTCTGGAAAGTTCCAGCAGGAGCAAGGGGGTAGTGGGGAGCACTCAGGCTTCCTCCCTGGTCCAGGCCCTTGGGGTCAGCTAAACACCAATGACCTCATGCCCAGGTTCAGGCCTGCACCCCCCCCCCCCGTCCATCTCCCACCACGCCCCCCTATGCCCTGAGATCCCTGGCCATCTGTCTGTCCCTCACACACGTTTTATCCAGCTCAGAATCTTTGCTGTTTGTCCAACATTCCCCAAGCCCTCTGCTGTCCCAAGTTCTTCCCTGGGCTTCATTCATCATGGATTAGCTCCCATGATCCTCGGCGCCAGTACCACCTCCTGCAAGAAGCCCTCCGTGATTACTCATTCCAACACAGTCCCCTGTGACTTCACCATGTTCCTCCGGCTGTGTACCAGCCACCGCCACCCACTAGAGTGTGTGTGCCACAAGGACGGGGCGCTGCTCCTTCCTTATTGCTCTAGGGACTGAACACAGCACAAGCAGGTGCAGAATAAATATGTCTCAAATGAATGAGTGACTTGCGCTCCTCCTTCTCTCCTTCAAGACTTCACAGCTCAGGGGTCACCTGATTCAGGCCTGTCTCCCTCACACTGTGACAGGCTGGGGACTTGAACTCAGGGCCTAGGTGCTGTCCCTGAGCTTTTATCTGCTCAAGGCTGGTGCTCTATCACTTGAGTCATAGCTCGACTTCCTGCTTTTTGGTGGGTCACTGGGGATGAGTCCACAGCCTGTTCACACACACACACACACACACACACACACACACATACACACACACAGGCTTTGAGCCAGGATCCACAGATCTCAGCCTCCTGAGTAGCTAAGATTGCAGGTTCAACCCACTCTCCCCAACCTATAAGTACTCAAGAACACATAGACATAGCCCAGCGCCGGTGGCTCACGCCTTTCATCCTAGCTGCTCAGGAGGCTGAGATCTGAGGATCTCAGTTCAAAGCCAGCCTGGGCAGGAAAGGCCATGAAACTCTTATCTCCAATAAACCCCCAGAAAACCTGAAGTGGCTCTGTGGCTCAAGTGATAGAGCACTAGCCTTGAGCTGAAGAGCTGAGGGACAGCGCCCAGGCCCAGAGTTCAAGCCCCCTGATGGACAAAACAAAACAAAAAAACAACGAAGAACACACAGACAGGAAAACAAGAAAACAGAATCACTCTTAACACAGTTAACAAGTACTGAAGGGTGCGAGTACTGAAGGGTGCGATGCTGGGTGCCAGGCAGCGCCCCCCGCCCACCCCAGCAGGCTGGAGCCCATCTGATCATCAGGCTGCTGAAGGTGTGTGTGTGGGGGGGGGTCCTCCACAGTACACAGGTCACCTGGCACAGGGACAGGGCCCAGAGCCCGCACTCCCAGATGGAGCCCCCTCCCTCTCTTGCCTGCCCCTCCCATCCCGCCCATCCCCTCCCTCCCCTCATCCTACCCCCCCTACCCCATCCTTTTGCTCTGCCCTCTGTTCTCGCCCCGCCCTCCGACGCTCACCCTGCCTCTCGTATAGCCACGCCCACCTCTTGCTCCGCCCCCTCTTCTCGCCACGCCCACGCTCCCCGCTCGCCACGCCCCTCCGCTCGCCACGCCCCTCCGCTCGCCACGCCCCTCCGCTCGCCACGCCCCTCCGCTCGCCCGCTGCGCCGCGCCCCTGGCGGTCCGCACACTCCGGCTTTAGCTGGTTCAGGAGAACCCCACCACCGCGGACCTGAGAGGAGCCCGCGCACCCCCAGCTCCGGGTCCCTGGAAGGCCATGGACGTCCGCCCGGCGTCGACGCGGCCGCCGCCGCTGCTGCTGCTGCTGCTGCTGCTGCTGCCAGGTACGGGCGCGGCGCTCGGGGACGGGGACCGGGCTGGGGAGACATCGGGGATCGGGGACGCCGGGAGCAGGGAAGGGACTGCCCAGGGCGCAGAGGGGACCGGGATAGGAGAGAGAAGTCGGGGGACACGGGGTGCCGGGACCTGGGAAGGGAGCGGGGCGGGGCCCGAGTACAAAGGGGACGCGCTGGAGAGCGGGGTCGGGGCGCTGGAGAGCGGGGTCGGGGCGCTGGAGAGCGGGGTCGGGGCGCTGGAGAGCGGGGTCGGGGCGCTGGAGAGCGGGGTCGGGGCGCTGGAGAGCGGTCGGGGCCCTGGAGAGCGGGGTCGGGGCGCTGGAGAGCGGGGTCGGGGCGCTGGAGAGCGGGGTCGGGGCGCTGGAGAGCGGGGTCGGGGCCCTGGAGAGCGGGGTCGGGGCGCTGGAGAGCGGGGTCGGGGCGCTGGAGAGCGGGGTCGGGGCGCTGGAGAGCGGGGTCGGGGCGCTGGAGAGCGGGGTCGGGGCGCTGGAGAGCGGGGTCGGGGCCCTGGAGAGCGGGGTCGGGGCGCTGGAGAGCGGTCGGGGCCCTGGAGAGCGGGGTCGGGGCGCTGGAGAGCGGTCGGGGCCCTGGAGAGCGGGGTTGGGGCGCTGGAGAGCGGGGTCGGGGCCCTGGAGAGCGGGGTCGGGGCGCTGGAGAGCGGGGTCGGGGCGCTGGAGAGCGGGGTCGGGGCCCTGGAGAGCGGGGTTGGGGCGCTGGAGAGCGGGGTCGGGGCGCTGGAGAGCGGGGTCGGGCTCGGGGCTCGTCGGGCCCTGGCGGGCTCGGGGTTCGGGGGCGCGGCCCGAGCCCAGATCTCGGCCGCGGGTTGGGGCGCTGGGGTCCCGAGCGGCCGCCGCCCCACGCCCTTCTCACCGGCCGGGCTCCGGCGCCTCGAGTGAGAACAAGTGGCGGGAGAGGGCGAGGCCGCCGGGGAGGAGGCGTCGTCTCCGGGCGGAGGCGGGCGTGGAGGGCGGCCTAAGCCCCGGCCCCCGCCCCGGCCCCCCGCCCCGGCCCCCCGCCCCGGCCCCGCGCCCCGGCCCCGCGCCCCGGCCCCCGCCCCGGCCCCCCGCCCCGGCCCCCGGCCCGGCCCCCGCCCCAGCCTCGCCCCCCTGCCCCGTCTGCCCCGAGAGCCTCCCCGCCGGCCTCCCGGGCCTCGGGGGACCGGCCCGCTGCCGGGAGCCCCGGTCCGGCCGCGAGGGCCCCCGTGGCGCGGAGGGCGTCTGCCGAGGCGCCCCCTGAACCGGGCGGAGCCACCCCAGCCGCTCAGGAGGCTGAGATCCGAGGGTCGCGGTTCCCAACCGACCTGGGCCGGAAGCTCCGTGGGGTTCGTCTCCACCCGGACCCCCAAAGCCGGACGTGGTGAGGAGCACCGGGCCTGGAGCGAGAAAGCCCAGGGAGAGGCTGGGCAGCTGGCTCAGGGGTAGAGCGCCTGCCTTGCATGCCTGAGGCCCTGGGTTCGATTCCTCAGCACCACATAAGCAAAAAGAAAAAAGCCGGAAGTGGCGCTGTGGCTCAAGTGGTAGAGCGCTAGCCTTGAGCTGAAGAGCTGAGGGACAGCGCCCAGGCCCAGAGTTCGAGCCCCAGTACCGGCACATGCGCACACACGCGCGCGCACAGGGCTGGAGCTGGGGGTTCAAACATGGCTCACGCTGGAGATGGAGGAAGCCAGCCTGGGATCTGGCTTCTAGAAAGGCCGGTGGCCACAGCAGGAGCGGGGCTGGGCTGCGGCTCCCGGCCGGCGAGGGAGCCCGGGGGGGGGGGGGGGAAGAGCCGTCCCCGCCTCCGAGAAGGAAACTGAGGCCGCGGGGATCGGGGTGCCCCGCGCGCCCCGCGGGGTGGGCGGGAGGAGGCCGGGCCCGCGGTGACCCGCGCCCGCCCGCAGCCGCCCGCGCCTCCGAGGCCGAGTTCCGGCTGTTCGAGCACCTGTTCGCCGACTACAACGAGATCATCCGGCCCGTGGCCAACGTGTCGGACCCGGTGATCATCCAGTTCGAGGTGTCCATGTCCCAGCTGGTGAAGGTGGTGAGTGCGGGCGCGGGCGTGCGGGGCGCGGGGAGGGGCAGGGGGCGGCTCCAGAGCCCCGAGCCACCCGCGCCCGTGCTTCCCTGTCTCCCTCTCCAGGACGAGGTCAATCAGATCATGGAGACCAACCTGTGGCTCAAGCAGGTGCGTGGCCGGTGGGCGCCTCGACACTGCCGCCTGGCGGGGGCCTCGGAGCTGCGGCCGCTCGCCCAGGGACCCGCCCGGGGGGCCCAGCGCCCTAGCCAGCACCCCACGACCCTGCTCCTCCTCATCTGTCCCCCACCCGTGGGGTCCAGAGCTCCGTCCCAAGAGCCTTTCAAGCCCCCTCCACCCCCCTCACCCTCCTCCCTGCCCTGGCCAGTCCTGCGACTTGAACTCAGAGCCTGGGCGCTGTCCCTGAGCTTCTTTTTGCTCCATGCTAATGCTCTACCACTTGAGCTACAGCTCCACATTGAGCTTTTTTGGATAGTTAATTGAAGATAAAAGTCCCGCAATGCTGGAGGCTCACACCTATAACCCTAAAATACTCAGGAGGCTGAGATCTGAGGATCACAGTTCAAAGCCAGCCCAGGCAGGAACGTTCGTGAGACTCATCTCCAATGCAAGAAAGGGAAGAGTAGCTCAGTGGTAGAGTGCCAGCTGTGAGCAATGATGCCAGGCTCTGAGTACAAACTCCACAACTGACTGGGGGTCGGGGGAGGGGGGAGGTGGGGGTTCCATAGACTTTCCTGCCAGGCTGGCTTCAAACCACAATCCTCAGGTCTCAGCCTCCTGCGTAGCTAGGATTACAGATGTGAGCACCAGCATTTGGGTGGAAGGCATCGTCTTAGTAGAGTTTGAAGACTTCTCTGAAAAAGACACACACACACACACACACACACATACACATACACAAGTATATAGTAATTTTATTGTTATTATTAAGGTATTGTACAGAGAAGTTACCATTTCATAAGTCAGGGAATAAGTACAATTCTTTTTGGACAAAGTCACTCTTTGCGTTCTCAATATGTAAATCTAGGCTGGGATTCCAGGGGTTTGTGCCACCACCCTGGGCCTGAAGAGCGATTTAAACAGCAGGAGCTCAATGTATGGGTTTAGCACTAGTGTCACAGTCCAGGAAGTGACCCCAGCTAGCTCTAGTCAAGGGCTGTGCTCTCTGAATTGTGGGGGGATGGGTCCCCTCAGGGTGGGAGGTAGGGCAGCTGGCAGGCGCAGTCCCAGGCCAGCAAATGG
This sequence comes from Dipodomys merriami, assembly GCF_024711535.1. Lineage (NCBI taxonomy): Eukaryota > Metazoa > Chordata > Mammalia > Rodentia > Heteromyidae > Dipodomys > Dipodomys merriami. Next base: position 1,633,527 of record NW_027204826.1, on the reverse strand, counting down.
TCACTCTGTGGTCGGTGGCAGGGGTGCCAGAAAGAGTGAAGCCAGCCTGGTCCTTCCGGACCCCCTCTTCCCCCAGATCTGGAATGATTACAAGCTCAAATGGAACCCCTCAGACTACAAAGGGGTGGAATTCATGCGGGTCCCCGTGGAGAAGATCTGGAAGCCCGACATTGTACTGTATAACAAGTAAGGTGCTGGGGGTGGGAAGCCCTCTCTCTTGGGGACTGGCCAGGTTGGTCCTTTCCCCCCTTCAGGGCTGACAGCTGGGGGCTTGGGGGTCTTCAGCTCTAGGGCCGATTCTGTTAGCCTGCAGCCATTACTTGAGCATCTACTATGCACAGCAACGTGCAAGGGGAGAGGGAATGCGCAGGTAGCTGAGACCATGACATTGATGGGGTTCTTGAAGGTCAAAGAGGCTCTGGGGGAGGGTGGGGGGAGGGGAGGATGTGGAGGGGGGGGAGTTGGTCACGGGCACCCAGTGAATAATCATTGAATCACTCATTTGGAAAGCAGTGAAGGGAGAAGGTGACACTTTCCAGGCAGAATTCACAGCTCCCTTGGGTCCCATTTCTGGTACAGCCCCTCACAGCCCATACATACACACATCCCCTTGGCCAGGAAAGATGGGAGCAGGGGACAGTAACTAAATTTAATTTCCCCTTCCCCCCTCCCCCTCCAGCTGCCTTAAACACCTGCTTCCACAACAATCCTCCTTGTGTTTAATGAAAGCGGTTGGGGATCCCTGTCTGACTTTTGGGGGTGTCTGGGGTTTAGAAGGAGTAAGCGAGGTATCCCAGGGAAGAGGGGCATGGCAGGTGATGAGTTGGGCGGGGCTCTGGGCCTCAGCATCCCATTGGTAAATGTGATATCACTTCCAGCTTTGGGGTGGTTCATTGGAGATAAGAGTCTCATGGATTTGTTGCCTGGGCTGGCTTCGAACTATGATCTTCAGATCTCAGCCTCCTTGGGTGGATAGAATTACATCAGTGTTCAGCTCCTTTTTTTGGGGGGTCCGGTCGTGGGGCCTGAACTCTGGGCCTGGGCGCTGTCCCTCAGCTCTTCAGCTCAAGGCTAGTCCTCTACCACTTGAGCCACAGCGCCACTTCTGGCTTTTTTCATTTTGCTAATGTGGTGCTGAGGAATCGAACCCAGGGCCTCATGCATGCAAGGCAAGCGCTCTACCACTGAGCCACTTTCCCAGCCCATCAGCTCCTTTTATCTTTTTTGTTGTTCTTTTTCTTCTGATCCTGGGCCTTGAACTCAGGGCCTGAACGCTGCCCCTTAGCTTCTTTTGCTCAAGGCTGGCACTTTACCATTTGAATCACACCTTTACTTCTGTCTTTTGGTGGATTATTGGAGCTAAGAATCTTACAGATTTAGCTGCCTGGGCTGGCTTTGAACCATGATCCTCAGATCTCAGCCCTCCTGAGTAGCTGGGATGACAGGCATGAGCCACTAGCACCAGGCTCGTTTCCAGCATTCTTACCTGTTGAATTTGAAGCCTGGGCCAGGTAACAGGGAGGTGGTGACCCTGGTGCGCTGTAGCCCGGCCCCTGTGTGTCATTTCAGTGCCATCGGCGATTTCCAGGTGGATGACAAGACCAAAGCTTTGCTCAAATACACAGGAGAGGTGACCTGGATCCCTCCCGCCATCTTCAAAAGTTCCTGCAAAATCGACGTCACCTATTTCCCATTCGATTACCAAAACTGCACCATGAAGTTCGGTTCCTGGTCGTACGACAAAGCGAAAATCGATCTGGTTCTCATCGGCAATTCCATGAACCTCAAAGACTACTGGGAAAGCGGGGAATGGACCATCATCAAAGCCCCGGGGTATAAACACGACATTAAATACAACTGCTGTGAGGAGATCTACCCCGACATCACCTACTCGCTCTACATCCGGCGCCTGCCTTTGTTCTACACCATCAACCTCATCATCCCGTGTCTGCTCATCTCCTTCCTCACCCTGCTCGTCTTCTATCTGCCCTCCGACTGCGGCGAGAAGGTCACGCTCTGTATCTCCGTGCTGCTGTCCCTCACCGTCTTCCTGCTGGTCATCACCGAAACCATCCCGTCCACCTCTCTGGTCATCCCTCTGATCGGCGAGTACCTCTTGTTCACCATGATTTTCGTCACGCTGTCCATCGTCATCACCGTGTTCGTGCTCAACGTGCACTACCGCACGCCCACCACGCACACCATGCCAGCCTGGGTGAAGACCGTCTTCTTGAACCTTCTCCCCAAAGTCATGTTCATGACCAGGCCGGTGGCCAGCACTGAGGGCAGCAGGCCTCCAGTCCCTGGGGCCTTCTCCGGGGCCGAGCTCGCCAATCTGAATTGTTTCAACCGCACCGATTCCAAAAGCTGTAAGCCAGGCTACCCGTGTCCCGACACCGCCTGCCCCGCCTGCCAGCACCGCAGGGTCAAGATCTCCAACTTCAGCGCCAACCTCACCAGAAGCTCCAGCTCCGAGTCTGTCGACGCCGCTCTGTCCCTCTCCGCTCTGTCACCTGAGATCAGAGACGCCATCCACAGCGTCAAGTACATCGCCGAAAACATGAAAGCGCAGAATGAGGCAAAGGAGGTAGAGATTATAATTACTGTATCTTAATAACACATGGTGGTTAGTCATCCAATGCACACTTATGTTTTCCTTGTGCAGCAAGGGGAATTGGGGTGGGGGGGCGCTGAAGAAATAATAGACTCTGAGTTGGGTGTGATAGCACATTCCTGTAATCCCAGCTACTCAAGAGGCTAAAGATAGGAGGATCACGGTTCCAACAGTTACTGACAAAACATAAGCTGGGATAAGAGTCAGTGGCTCAGGCCTGTCATCCTAGCTACTCAGGAGGCTGATATCTGAGGATCATGGTTCAAAGCCAGCCCAGGCAGGAAAGTTCATGAGACTCTTATCTCCAATTAACCACCAGAAAACCAAAAGTGGCACTGTAGCTCAAATGGTAGAGCTTTTGCTTTGAGCTGAAGAGCTGAGGGACAGCGCCCAGGCCCAGAGTTCAAGCCCCACTACTGACAAAAAAAAAAAAAAAAAAAAAAAAAAGCTGGGCATGGAGGCATACACCTGTACCCCCAGCTATTTGGGGAGGTGGAGACAAGAGGATCATGGTCTGAGGTCTGCCTTTGTAAAAAAACAGAAGGTCCTATCTGGAAAAAAAAAAAAAAAAACCACCACCACCAACAAAAAACAACCTAAAAGGTACTGGAGGTGAGGCCCAACTGGTAGATTGCTTGGCTTTCAAACTTCAGTACTGGGGCTGGGAAGGTGGCTCAGTGGTAGAGCGCTTGCCTTGCATGCCTGAGGGCCTGGGTTCAATTCCTCAGCACCACATAAGCAAAAAGAAAAAAGCCTGAAGTGGTGCTGTGGCTCAAGTGGTAGAGCGCTAGCCTTGAGCTAAAGAGCTGAGGGACAGCACCCAGGCCCAGAGTTCAGGCCCCATGACCAGTCCCCCCCCCCAAAATAAACTTCAATACTACAAGAAGAAAGGAAGGAAGGAAGGGTGAGACTTTGGAGTCAGAAGCTGTGCTCAGACTGCTATTTCCATGGGTGCATTAACTACTTCATCATGTACAAAATGCGATGATAAAGCTGAGTACGTAGATTAATTAAAGGTGTGAGTTACCAGGGTCCAGCTGTAATGGATAACTTTTACAGGCATTCTCTATTCTTGCCATATGCACTTTTTTTTCCCCCGTTGGTCGTGGGGCCTGAACTCTGGGCCTGGGCGCTGTCCCTCAGCTCTTCAGCTCAAGGCTAGCGCTCTGCCACTTGAGCCACAGCACCACTTCTGGCTTTTTCTGCTTATGTGGTGCTGAGGAATTGAACCCAGGGCCTCAGGTATGCAAGGCCATCACTCTACCACTGAGCACCTTCCCAGCCCCTGCCATATGCACTTTTAAAATTATTTTTAATTAATTTTTGTTGTTGTTGTTGGTAGTGGGGCTTGAACTCTGGGCTTGGGTGCTGTTTCTAAGCTCTTCAGCTCAGGGCGAATGCTCTACCACTTGAGCCACAGCGCCACTTCCTATTTTTCTGGTTGATTAAGTGGATTTAACAGTTTCACAGACTTTCTTGCCCTGGCTGGCTTGGAATCATGTTCCTCAGATCTCAGCCTCCTGAGTAGCTAGGATGACAGGTGTAAGCCACCAGCATCTGGCTTTAAAAATGATTTCTTGAACTCAGGGCCTCGGTGCTTAACATTTTCATTAAGGCTAGCACTCTACCCTTGAGTCATAGCTCTACATCTAGCTTTTTGGTGGTTCATTGGAGATTAGAGTCTCATGGACTTTTCTGCTTGGGCTGGCTTTGAACCTCAGTCCTCAGTGAGTAGCTGGGATTACAAGTATGAGTTACTAGTATCTGGCCTCTAGCACAGTGGAAACAAAAAATGCTTTTGATTCAAGCAGCTCCCAGGAGAAGGAGGCAGGTTCTGAGAAGTCTGGACAACAATGGAATCAGAGGCGAGAGAGCCATGAGCTCATTGTTCACAGACAAAAATCAGTTAACCATGGACGTGGCATTGTGGCTCAAGTGGTAGAGCGCTAGCTTGAGCAGAGAGGCTCAGGACAGAGCCCAGACCCTGTGTTCAAGCTGTTTTGTTTTGTTTTTTTTGCGCAAAAAAAACAAAAACAATCCCAAAAAACTTGCTGTGTACCAGTGGCTCATGCCTGTAATCCTAGCTACTCAGGAGGCTGAGATCTGAGGATCACAGTTCAAAGCCAGCCCTGGGGCGGGAAAGTCCATGACATTCTTATTTCCAATGAACCGGCAAAGAAGCCAGAAGTGGAGCTGTGGCTCAAGTGGTAGAGTGCTAGCCTTGAGCCAACACAGCCCAGGGCCCTGAGTTCAGGCCCCAGGCACCAAAAACAACAAAAAAACACAAAAAACCCAAAATAGAACAAAAGAAAAACCCCAGTCAAGTGGAAGCCAGAGACTAAGGAAACTGAGCTATTTCTGCAGAACTATGAGCCATGCAAGGTACTTGCTCTCTCATGGGCAGGAAGAAACCCCTCAGGCAGCTCTTGACTCCGGTCAGGCCTGAGTCCACAGCCTTTATTTTTATTTTAATGCCAGTCCTGGGGCTTGAACTCAGGGCCTGGGCGCTGTCCTTGAGCTTTTACACTCAAGGCTGGTGCTCGACCACTTGAACCACAGCTCCACTGCTGGGTTTGGGCTGGTTAATTTGTATAAGAGTCTCTCCCATTTGTCTACCCAGGCTGGCTTTGGACCACAGTCCTCAGATCTCAGCCTCCTGAGTAGCTAGGATGACAGGTGTGAGCCACCCAGAACACTGTCCTAACTAGATTCTAACCTTACAATGACTGTCTGTGTTACGGAGAAGACCAGGACACTGCAGCCTGTCAGGGTGAAATACAGTCTACAGCCCCAGCCTTGTGTCAGTGCATGTAATTGAATCACAGAATTACAGGCTGCCTCTTATGTGATTATTGCTTCTAAATCAATGGATGCATGCCCCACCCCCTCAATTTAATTATGCTTTCTTTGCTTTCTGGATTGCTGGAGTTTAATTGCTCTTCCTTCCTGTCTGAACACTAAATTGAAGCTGTATTATGTACAATAAGTCTTGCTCTCTTCTCTCTTGCTCTCTCTCTTTTTCTCTCCCCCCTCCTCTTTCTCTTGCTTGCTCTCATACTGGTACTGAACTGGCTTGAACTCAGGGCCTTGTGTGCTTGCTGACTTTATCACTCAAGGCTAGTGCTCTATCAGTTGAGCCACACCTGCACTTCCAGCTTATTGCTGGTTCATCAGAGATAAGATTCTCTTGGATTTGTCTGCCTGGCTTGGCTTGGAACCTTGATTCTCAGATCTCAGGAAGATTACAGGTGTGCACTAAGATGCTCGGCTGTCTTATATTCCTGCAATTTCAGCAATTATCCTGGTGTTCAGCCTATTTGGTCCGTGTATCAGATTCCAGTTGAAGATGGGGGTGTTGGGGCTGGGAAGGTGGCTCAGTGGAAGAGTACACTTGCCTCGCATACATGAGGCCCTGGGTTCAATTCCTTAGCGACACATAAGCAGAAAAAGCCAGAAGTGGGGCTGTGGCTCAAGTGGTAGAACACTAGCCTTGAGCTGAGGAGCTGAGGGACAGCGCCCAGGCCCAGAGTTCAGGCCCCACAACCAACCAAAAAAAAAAAAAAAGAAGAAGATGGGGGTGTATAAGGTGGAGCCAAGGGAAAGAGAGGGATGGTTGGGCTTATCTGGTTCTTTTTTTTTTTTTTTAACTTTTGGAACATATGGTGGAAGGTGAGCGCCAGTGAGCAATAAAGCTCAAAGACAGCACCGAGGCCCTGAGTTCAAGTCCCAGGACTAACACACACACACACACACGCACGCACGCACGCACGCACGCACGCAGTAGAATACTTGCTTAGCAAGTGCAAAATTCTAAGTTCAAACTCCAGAATCAAACAAGAAGAAAGAGAGAGAGGAGGTAAGGAAGGAGAGAAAATTTATAAAGTTGGGTGTGGTAGTTCACACCTCTAGTTCCAGCAAAGGGAAGCTGAAGAAGGTGGTTTGAAAGCCCGGCCTGCTGACATGGCTCATTCTATGCCTGTTTCTCCATTGCCTAGAGTTGACTATGATAATTTCCTGAGACCACATAGTTTAGTAGTAAACAAAAAGCCAGGCGCTGGTGGCTCATGCCTGTCATCCTAGCTATTCAGGAGGCTGAGATCAGAGGATTATGGTTCAAAGCCAACCTGGGCAGGAAAAGCTGTGAGACTTTTACCTCTAATGAACCACCTAAAAAATGGAAATAGTGCTGTGGCTCAAAGTGGTAGAGCGCTAGCCTTGCGCAAAAAAAACAAGAATCTCAGGGATAGCACCTAGGCCCTGAGTTCAAACTTCATGACCAACCCTCCCCTTTCCCCTCCTCCCCCTGCCAAAAAAAAAGCCTTCTGCATCCTGAAGATAACATGGGCTTTTCAGCTACTGCTGTAGAATGACGTCGTCAATGAAAATGCATTCATTTTGTGGCTTTGGTTGGTTTTCAGATTCAAGATGACTGGAAGTACGTCGCCATGGTGATCGACCGCATCTTTCTGTGGCTCTTCATCCTCGTGTGCATCCTGGGGACCGCGGGCCTGTTCTTGCAGCCTCTGATGGCCAAGGAGGATGCGTGAGCCCAGAACCCTGTGTCTGATGCTCACTGTGCACCTGCAGCTGAGGGGGGTTGTTCTTAATAGCAACACATTTCCTGTGATCAAGCTACCCAGCTTTGTTGTTGGCCCTTCAAGATTTTTTTTTCAGTTCTAGTTAAGTTTGGGCAAAAAAAAAAAAAAGATGCATGAAAAAGGTCAAGAGTATTTATTACACCGAAATGAATATTTCAACTCACCATTGGGGAAAGGGGAAGAAAAGCATGATACAACCAGGCACTGGTGGCTTATTTCTAATCCTAGAGACCCAGGAGGCTGAGATCAGAGGATCGTGGTTTGAAGCCAGTGCAGGCAGACAAAACCAAGACTTTTTTTTTTTTTTGCCAGTCCTGGGGCTTGAACTCAGGGCCTGGGCACTGTCCCTGAGCTGCTTTTGCTCAAGGCTAGCACTCTACCACTTGAGCCACAGCACCACTTCTAGCTTTTTCTGTGTATGTGGTACTGATGAATCGAACCCAGGGCTTCATGCATGCTAGACAAGCACTCTACTAAGCCACCTTCCTAGCCCCCAAACCAAGACTCTTATTTCCAATTAGCCAGCAAAAAGCTGGAAGTAGAGGTATAGTTAAGTGGTAGAGTGCCAGGCCTGAGCAACAAGGGCCAAATGAGAGCATGTGCACGCACATGCACGTGTGTGTGCACACATGCACACACACAGAGTTTTGTACTTTACACTCTGAAGAACTGACAGTTGGTGGTAATTCATAAGGACCCCCCTGCCCTGCCCCAAATATTCATTCTCACCAGCCATGATTTTCCTATGCAAGATTAAAACTGACCCTTGCCCAGCCCGCTGTGACGCAACAAACCAAAAGGCAGAGTTTCAGAAAATGTATTGACATACTACTACCCCTCCAATCTTAATTCACAGGGACATCAGCATCTGGCTTGAATACAAATTAAGCTAACAGTTTTTCGTTATCCACACTCCATTAGCCAGCTCTTCGTTGTGATAACAAAATACCTGAGACAATACGCTTAAGAAGAAGAAAGGTTCATGTGGGCTCGTGATTTCAGAGGCTCCAGTAGGCCTGGTGCTTTCAAGTCACTGCAGCAGGACACAGCAGGGAATGTGGCAGCCAGGAGGCAACGAAGGAAGACAGTGCTGACATTCTAGGCCTTTCTGAAAGGGCAGACTCAACTGCCTGACCTTCTAGGTGGCATTAAAGGTGCCACTTTGTTTCCTAAAGCACTGCCAACCAAACCTTTAACACTGGCCTCACAGGAATTGGACCCAAGTGATAGCACCCCGCCCACCCCCCTCACCCCGCTGCATCTCAGTGCCAAACCCATTTAGTCCTTTTCCCCCAGAGTCCCTCCTCTCCCACATCTTTTCCAGAATGACTTGAAAGTCCACATTTCAAAGTCTCCTTCAAAACTCAAAGCCAATGCAGACGCCGGTGGTTCACGCCTGTCATCCTAGCTATTCAGGAGGCTGAGATCTGAGGATCACAGTTCAAAGCCAGCCTGGGCAGGAAAGTCTGTGAGACTCTTATCTCTAGTTAACTACCGCCCCCCCCCCCAAAAAAAACCCTCCAGTAGTGGAGCTGTGGTTCAAGTGGTAGAGCACTGGTTTTGAACCAAAAAGCTCAGGGACAGTGCTCAGACCCTGAGTTCAAGCCCCAGGGCCGGCATCAAAAAAAAAGAGCCAGGCATGGGTGACTCATGCCTGTCATCCCAGCTACTCAGGAGGCTGAGATCTGAGGATTGTGATTCAAAGCCAGCCCAGGAAGGAAGGTCTATGAGACTCTTGTCTCCAATAAATCACCAGAAAACCATAAGTGGCGCTGTGGCTCAAGTGTAGAGCGCTCACCTTGAGCTGAAGAGCTGAGGGACAGCGCCCAGGCCCAGAGTTCAAGCCCCATGATCGACAAAATCAGTCAAAAGGGCGACTGACCCATAGCACAAACATGAATTTCTGTCCCCACTTCTGACATCGGGAGAGTGGAAGGAGGATGGAGCTGCCACCCTGGCTGGGCTGGCAGCTGCACAGGGCTCCTTTCTCCCTCTCCTTTCTCCCCACCATGTGCAAGTCCACACAGCTCTGTGCCTGCCCCGCCCCTTGGGTGCTGGCAGGGACTTAACTTGGCCACTTCGTAGGCTTGGCCTTCTGGACTTTCCCTTGAAATCTCAGAGCACGCCTCCATGACTCAACTCTTGTATACTACAAATGCCTGCAACATCGGTATGGGAGTTTGGAGGGCATGGGGGGGGTGGGGCGGGGAGATCAGGGGTCTGCCCCCAGCATGAGCTGCCAGGGGACCCTCATGAGCTGAAGAAGCCGCTGAGCATATCTTGATGGATGAACACAGGAAAATATTCGGAGGGAGGAATTCCCTGGAAGGCATGGGGAAGGGGCGGGTCTCTTTTCTAAGGAAAGTTCTGGAAATGACGTTATACCTTCCACTTACTACAGGCAGGGGTTTCTGCAGTTCCAAACTCATCTTTCCTGTTGGGCCAGTGCAAAGCCCTGGATGCTGTACTGGTGTCAATGGCAAATGGCCCCTACCCTGGCTTGGTAGCAATTTTCAATGCACTCCTTTTTTATCCACATTGCATTTAAAAACAAACAAACAAACAAACACTTCTCTGCTGGGCTTTTTGCTGCAAATTCTCAACTAAAAATCCAAAGCAGCCAGCAATGCCTCGCCATGGCTGGAATGGCTTGGCTGTCTCTGGGAGATGAACTCTAGTCATCTTTCAGCTCAACCTCCCACAAAGTCTCAGGGCCCAGACAAAAGCAACTCGCAGTTTTCACCGTGATGTAACGCCAGTGCCTTCCTGTGGGTCATTATTCCCACCTGACATCTGTACTGTACTCATTCCCATGCACACTCTGCTCCCAGTCCCAGCCATTAAGTTCTGTGGACATGGGAGGTTTTTCCTAACCAGCTTCTTCAAACATCTCTATATTTTCTTGGTTTCAAAGGCTCTCAACCAGCAAAGGTCCCCCCAACTTCTTGGTACCAGGTCTCTGTATTAGCCTTCTGTTACCGTGACAGACTACCCAAGGCAATCAACTTACAAAGAAAGGTCAGTGTGGCTCTCAGTCCCATAGATCATGGTCTGTGGCCACGTGGCTCATGACTTTTGGGCGTGTGGCAAGGCGGTCAATCATAGTGGGGAGCCTGTGGTTCACCTAAGGGGCTAGGCCTCCTTGAGGACCCAATTTCTTTTTTTTTTGGGGGGGGTCCAGTCGTGGGGCCTGAACTCTGGGCCTGGGCGCTGTCCCTCAGCTCTTCAGCTCAAGGCTAGCGCTCTACCACTTGAGCCACAGCGCCACTTCCGGCTTTTTTCTTTTTGCTTATATGATGCTGAGGAATTGAACCCAGGGCCTCATGCATGCAAGGCAAGCGCTCTACCACTGAGCCACCTTCCCAGCCCAAGCACTCAATTTCTTTCTATAGGCCCCTCTTCTAAAGATGCCATCACCTCCTGAAAGAACTTCAACACATCACACCTGTGTTCCTGGAGGATGCTTATTCATATCCAAACTAGATGGAGTTCCAATCATTTCATGTGTATTAAACACTTGCCCATGATCCAGCACAATGCACATTAGACAGAGTCCCCTCAGCCTTACAAACACTGCTGGCGCCGGGCGCTGTGGCTCACGCCTGTAATCCTAGCTACTCAGGAGGCTGAGATCTGAGGATTGCAGTTGAAAGCCTGGGCAGGAAAAGCTGTGAAACTCTTATCTCCAATGAACCACCTAAAAACTGGAAGTGGTGCTGTGCTCAAAGTGGTAGAGCACTAGCCATGAGCAAAAAAGTTCAGAGACAGCACCCAGGCTCTGAGTTCAAGCCCCACAACAATAAATAAATAAATAAGTAAATAAATAAATAAGTCGTAAATTCAAGCTTTCTGTCAGTGTCTTGCTACCGGCCACAGGTGAATCTGGTACATTTAAGGAGGGAATTTAACTGTTTTTGCCTTTACTACATTATCCTGTTCTGACTGATAAACTATTGCACCCAGAATTAATGGGCAGAAACCAGATTACATCTACAGGCCGCTATAACTCTAAGAGGCTATTATTTTTATCACTAGGTTGAAACAATCACAATATTATGGATATGTAAAAATGTGCTTATACTAACTTGTTACCATCTTTACCCTCAGAAGATGGTTTTCCCCTCAGATGATCTAAAGACTTGTCTTAAAAATGGGATTCATAGCTGGGCACTGCTGGCTCACACCTGTCATCCTAGCTATTCAGAAGGCTGAGCTCTGATGGTCATAGTTCAAAGCCAACCTGGGCAGGAAAGTCTGTGAAACTCTTATCTCTAATTAGCTAGCAAAAAGCCAGAAACTGAGCTGTGGCTCAAGTGGTAGAAGGCTAGCCTTGAGTAAAAGAAGCTTAGGGACAGTACCCAGGCCCTCAGTTCAAAGTCAAGGACTAAAATAAAGGGATTAATGTCAGAGGACTACTCTAAAAGGATAAAGGGATTTATAATAATGAACAACTCTCTTAATCACAGAGGGACAGTAAAACTGAAAATAATGTTAAGGACATGCTAGCATGGCATATGATTTACAATGGTAGATAAGCAATAAAAGCAGTTAATACAAAAGTGAAGCTGAAGCCAATAGCTCACCCTGTAATCCCAGCTACTCAGGAGGCTAGATCCGAGAATCACAGTTCAAAGCCAGTCCAGGCAGAAAAGTCTGGGAGACTCTTATCTCCAATTAACCAGTAAAATCCAGAAGTAGGGGTGTGACTCAAGTGGTAGAGCGCCAGCCTTGAGTCAAACAGTTAAGCAAGAGCATGAGGCACTAAGTTCAAGTCCTAGTATTAGGAGAGTTAAGATCTATTTCATGGCATTTCTAACCCCCATTTTTCATCTATTAAAAATGTTGGTTATAGACATGGTGTTGCAGCTCAAGTGTAAGAGAGCTAGCCTTGAGCTGAAGGGCTCAGGGACAGCACCCAGGCCCAGAGTTCAAGACCCATGACTGAAAAAAAAAAAAGTTGATTATAAAACAGCAGCATCACATTTAAGCCAAGGATACACATTGAAGCCAAGGACACAGTAGTGTAATATCCTAAAAATTAGCTTCGCCTGGTGAATCCAGGAAAGAAGAATCTAAACATGTGTAAGATAGCTGGTATGTGTTAGAGTTGGGCATGACTGTAGTCCCAGCTATTCAGGAGGCTGAGACAGAAGGAGCATTTGAGCCCAGGCATTTGGAGTCAGCCTGGGCAAGTTAGCAAGATCCAGTCTTGCTAACAAAAATAACAAACTAAATCCTTTACTAAATCCTGAAAAAGTTTTCAAATCAGTCTTTCTGCTGGGCACTGATGGCTCACGCCTGTAATCCCAGCTACTCAAGAAGCTGAGAAGATTGAGGTTTAGAACCAGCCTGAAAAGGAAAGTCTATGGTACTCTTGTCTGCAATTAACCCCCAGAAGTGGAGCTGTGGCCCAAGTGGTACAGCACTAGCCTTGATCAAAAAAACTCAGGGATATCATCCAGGCCATGAGTTTGAGCCCCAGTACCAGTAATGAATGAATGAATCAATCAATCAATGAGTCTTCCAATATAACTGGATTTTCTAGCCTTCAAAAGATGAATGTAATGATTACAAATTAATGTTATTTTCCCAGATGCAAACATTATTAGATTTTTCACTAGTTGGTTTTGCTGTTATTTCAAATTAGGAATCCAGTCAGGCAAGCGGGTATGTTTTTTCTAGGGGACAATCTAGTAAGATAAACCAACAGTCATATCTGATAGTTTCTGGTAACTTACATCATCAACAGGAGACAGTCACATTTTAAAATTGTACAGATTGGCATGAGAGACGTGTGCTTGCTGAGGGAATTCATAAGCCCCTCGGGGGAAGTTTTTACTTATTTTGTATTTCCAATGTGCACAGGAACTATTATTTTGGCCCATTTGTAAATAACAGGAACAAAAAGGCCAAGAGTTCCAAGGACTGAAACGAGAAGGAAGGTCCACAGAAACATCCGATCGAGAACTTGGGCTATGAATTTCCAGTCTTCTACTACCTGTGGCAAAAGTAAATAAAAGCACGTTAAATGCATAAATACAAATTGCGCCCATGTTCCAAATGGCATCGCACCGAGTTAGAACGTGAATCTGTGCTCAGGGTTCAGGGGCAGAGAACTATATTGGCTCAAGCTTTAAAGACCCCTTAGAATTTCTTACTCTCCTGTCAGGGTGTAATACTTTCATACTGTTGTTCTTTTGTGCCAGTCCTGGGGGTTGAACTCTGGCCTGGGCGCCGTCCCTGAGCGCCTCTGGCTCAAGGCTGGCGCTCTACCACTTGAGCCACAGCTTCACTTCCTGATTTTTCGGGGACCAATTGGAGGCTCATGGACTTCCCTACCCGGGCTGGCTTCCAACTGAAATCCTCAGATCTCAGCCTCCTGAGTAGCTGTGATGACAGGCGTGAGCCACCACCGAGGCCTAACACCGACCTCACTCTAAGGCTGGCTTCCTCTCCCCCACCAGAAGCTCCGCCTCTGCTGGAAGCTCCGCCTCCCCCGCCCACCAGAAGCTCCGCCTCCCCCGCTGGAAGCTCCGCCTCCCCCACCAGAAGCTCCGCCTCCCCCGCTGGAAGCTCCGCCTCCCCCGCCGGAAGCGCCTCCCCCACTGGAAGCTCCGCCTCCCCCACTGGAAGCCCCGCCTCCCCCACTGGAAGCTCTGCCTCTCCACCAGAAGCTCCTCCTCCCCCGCCAGAAGCTCCTCCTCTGCTGGAAGATCCGCCTCTCCACCAGAAGCTCCTCCTCCCCCGCTGGAAGCTCCGCCTCCCCCACCATAAGCTCCTCCTCCCCGCCGGAAGCTCTGCCTCCCCCGCTGGAAGCTCCGCCTCTCCACCATAAGCTCCTCCTCCCCGCTGGAAGCTCCGCCCCCTCTGGAAGCTCAGCCTCCCCTACCAGAAGCTCCGCCTCCACCAGAAGCTCCTCCTCCTCCACCAGAAGCTCCTCCTCCCCACCGGAAGCTCCTCCTCCCCTACCGGAAGCTCCTCCTCCCCCACCGGAAGCGGAAGTGCCCGCAGCCACCGACCTCGCGGACAGCGTTCTCCTTGACGACTTGTCTGGTGATGAAGCGGATGGAGTCCAGGGCGGCCTCCAGGGCGTTTCCGGGGGCCCCGCGGCGGCGGCCGGCGTGGCGGGCCTCGGGCCGGGCGCGGTAGCGGTCGGCGTGGCTGCGCATGCACAGCACGCGGGGGAGCCGGTGCAGGAACACCCTGTGCACCCAGGGCGCCATGGCGGTGTGCGTGGAGGCGGAGCGGTGGTGGATGTTGATGGCGAAGACGGTGACCATGATGGAGAGCGTGACGAAGATCATGGTGAAGACCAGGTACTCGCCGATCAGGGGGATGACCTTGGAGGAGGAGGGGATGATCTCCTCGATGACCAGCAGGAAGACGGTGAGCGACACGAGCACCGAGGTGCACAGGCTGATCTTCTCGCCGCCGTGCGAGGGCAGGTAGAAGACGACGACGGTGAGGAAGGAGAGGCCGATGCAGGGCACGATGAGGAAGAGCGTGTAGAAGAGCGGCAGCCGCCGGATGACCAGCGCGAAGGTGACGCTCGGGTAGGCGCAGCAGCCGGCCCTGCGCGTCCCCGCGCGCCCCGTGGCGCTCACGATCTCCCACTCGCCGTTGTCGAAGAAGTCCGTCCTGTCCACGTCCGGGTCCTCCAGGACCAGGTCCACCTGCGAGCCGTCGTAGGTCCACGAGCCGAACTTCATGGAGCAGTTTTGCCGGTCGAAGGGGAAGAAGGTGACGTCGATGGTGCAGGAGCTCTTGTAGTTGGCCGGCTGCGTCCAGGTGACGCGGCCGTCGTGCCGCACCACCGTCTTCGTGCTGGCCCCTTCGAAGCGGCCGTCCGCACTAACACACACACACACACACACACACACACATGCACAAACAGTGAACAACCCCATGCATTTTACCTAAAAGTACGCCTCGCCACATGCTGGTGACTAGTATCTGTCATCCTAGCCACTCAAGAGGCTGAGCTGTGAGGATTGCCATTGGAGGCCAGCCCCGGGAGACAAATCTGGGAGATTCTTATTTCTCATGAACCAGAAATGGAGCTGTGGCTCAAGTGGTAGAGCACTAGCCTTGAATTTAAAAGCTCAGAGCCAGTGCCCAGGCCCTGAGTGCAAGCTCCCCAACTAACAAAAAAAAGTATGACCTCAACTAAAAATCAAATCCTCCCCCCAAAAAAATCGAGAAAAAGGATAATCAGGTACATCATACTGCCTTAAAGGGAAGCCCTGCCCTCATTGGTGAATGAGCACATGGGCCAGGCATGTGACCCCGTGAGGCCCAATCACAGAGGCTCCTGTGGGCACCGCCCTGCTCCTTCGTACCAGTTCACTGCCTACGGGGGCTGACAGGAGAGGCTGCCACTAATTCCCACCAGTCATCTCTCCTTCCTTAGAACATTCTGCGCTTCTCAAATCTTTGGGTAATTCCACAAGTCATAGAACATTTTTATGATTAAAAAAAAATAGCTTGGTAAGCATTTGTTTGGGGTTTTGCTTTTGTCTTTTTGTTGGGGCAAGGAGGGATGCAGAAAGGGAGGGAGGGTGAACAAATGCAATCATCCTATTCAGTCTGTACTATGTGGAAAATGAACTTGGGGTAGGGAAGGGTGGGGAAAACTGAGGGGACAGTGAAGGAAGGGGTAACATTGTCCAAAGAAGAGATGTATGCATTACCTGACAACACCTTAATAATAATAAAATTATATATATAAATATATTTATTTAAATACACCAGAACTGGGCACCAGTGGCTCATGCCTGTAATCCTAGCTACTCAAGAAGCTAAAGATTGCAGTTCAACCACCAGAAAACTAGAAGTGGCACTATGGCCCAAGTGGTAGAGCATGAGCCTGGAGCTGAATTGCTCAGGGACAGCGCCCAGGCCTAGAGCTCAAGCCCCATGACTGACCAAAAAAAAAGAGATCTTTCAGGCGATTGTTTCTAACATATTTATAAGATTATAGGGGCTGGGAAGGTGGCTCAGTGGCAGAGTGCTTGCCTTGCATGCCTGAGGCCCTGGGTTCGATTCCTCAGCACCGCATAAGCAAAAAGAAAAAAGCCGGAAGTGGCGCTGTGGCTCAAGTGGTAGAGCACTAGCCTTGAGCTGAAGAGCTGAGGGACAGCACCCAGGCCCAGAGTTCAGACCCCACAACTGACCAAAAAAAAAAAAGCAGTACCTCATAGGAATACAAGTTTTCTTCTAGAAACTCAAAATTGAATTGAGAATAAAACTTACTTATCAAACAAAACGATGTCGGGGATCCAGAGGGAGTCAGAAGGGACGCGGATGACTTTTATTCCACCATAGTCAGCAGGATTCCACCTCAACTTCGCATCTACCCATTCCTTTGAAATGAAGAAATAAACCCCAATTTCAATAAAAAATAAAAATCAAAGAATAAAAAACGTTGTGTCAAACTCAAGAGATTTGAGACATGAAATCAACTCCCGAGGCAACTACAGAAAACCTACCTCCACTAGAGATAATGGAGAGAAAAGAGGAAGCTCTCAGAAAATATTAACTGAAACGGGGCTTGGTGACACACCTGTAATCCCAGCACTCAAGGGCAATGCACACATGTATGGAATGTCACAGGGAATCCCATTCATTTGGACCCTTGATGTGCTAATAATTTAATGAAGTAATAATTGCTAATTACATTCTTGCTCATCCATGAGCCAGGGTGGCCTATGAACCTCCACTCTACTGAGTTCCATTGTTTATTATACCCCATCTGCATAGCTCTCCTCCGAGCTCATTCACCTTTGATTACGTTGGCCTCCTTACAATTTTTTAAAACACACTAGACACACTCCAGCCCCAGGGCCTTTGCACTTGCATGCCCCCTTTCCAAACTTGGCCTGGCCATCAGTATGTTTTTGTGGGTTTTTTTTTTGTTGTTGTTGTTTTTTTGGGTCTGGTTGTGGGGCCTGAACTCTGGGCCTGGGCGCTGTCCCTCAGCTCTTCAGCTCAAGGCTAGCGCTCTACCACTTGAGCCACAGCGCCACTTCCGGCTTTTTTTTCTTTCTGCTTATGTGGTGCTGAGGAATTGAACCCAGGGCCTCAGGCATGCAAGGCAAGCGCTCTACCACCTAGCCACCTTCCCAGCCCCCATCAGTATGTTTTCTGATCAGTATTCTCCAAGCTTACCAGCTTCTAAGGTATAATGCCACCTAATGTTCATTTTTCTCAAACTAGAATAAAGTTCTTTGAGGGCAGGAGGTTTGGGGGTGGGTACGGGGAGCAGGAAGGAGTCAGTTGGGCTTGAACTCAGGGCCTGGGCCCTGTCCCTGAGCTCTTTTTGCTCAAGGCTAACACTCTACCACTTTAAGCCACAACTCCACTTCCAATTTTCTGGTGGTTCATTGGAGATAAAGAGTCTCACTGACTTTCCTGCCTAGGTTGGTTTCAAACCATGATCCTCAGATCTCAGCCTCCTGAGTAGCTAGGATTACAGGTGTGAGCCACCAGTGCTTGGCCACACACACACATTTTAAATACAACAACTGTATAAATACAAGAACTCCAGCTACGCTCATCTCCCTACATTCTGTCCATCCACACCGACCTCGCCTGGGCCTTTGTGCTGAGGGGCCTCAACAAGTCAGCTGGGAATCCATTTTTTTGGGGGGGAGGGTCCGGTCGTGGGGCTTGAACTCTGAGCCGGGCGCTCTCTCTCAGCTCTTCAGCTCAAGGCTAGCACTCTACCACTTGAGCCACAGCACCACTTCCGGCTTTTTTCTTTTTGCTTATGTGGTGCTGAGGAATCGAACCCAGGGCCTCAGGCATGCAAGGCAAGCGCTCTACCACTGAGCCACCTTCCCAGCCCCTGGGAATCCAGTTGAATGTTGTACATACCTGTTTCAACCAGACATTTGTGGTCAGTAACTGATTTTTCTCATCCTATAAAATAAGAATAAGGTTGATTATATTTCAGTCCCAGGAGCAATAATTCTGTCAATACAAATATTGATACCTCTATGTAAGTAAGTGGCATGTGGCCATGGCCTTGCCTCTGCCCTCTGCCCTCTATGCCAGCTCACCAGAACAGTCCTCTGGTACAGGCTTCTAAATGCTAGCCATCACCCCAGTTCACCAACAGGCCGAGTCTCCCATACACACCTGTGAGTGTATTCCATTTGTGTGTGTGTGTGTGTGTGTGTGTAGGGGAAGTTGCTCTGGTCCTGAGGTTTGAACTGACCCTGAACTTTTGTATGCAAGGCTAGCACTCTACCACTTGAGCCACAGCTCCACTTCTGGTTTTTGGTGGTTCATTAGAGATAGTTGCATGAACTTTCCTTCCTGGAATGGCATTTCAACTGCGATTCTCAGATCTCAGCCTCTGAAGTAACTGGGATTACAGGTGACCTACCAGTGCCCAGCTTTGACTGCTATATATGTGTGTGTCTGTGTCTGTGTGTGTGTGTGTGTGTGTATATATATATATATATATATATATGAGGTAGTTCACTAATAGAGTACCTGCCTGGCACACACAAGTCCTGATATCGAGTCTCAGCACTGAGAAACAAACATGAATATATGTAAATAGTTGACTATTCCAGAAATCCAGCATGGAAGTAAACATTAACATAATCAGAACAGGAAGAAACTAGTTTATAAAATCTTGTTGTTTTTACAATAAAAAAACACTTATTAAAAAAAAAAGATGTTGTGTAGGGCTGAGAATATGGCTTAGTGCTTAGTGCTAGAGTGCTTGCCTAGCATGCATAAAGCCCTGGGTTTAAAAAAAAAAAAAATCGCCGGGCGCTGGTGGCTCACGCCTGTAATCCTAGCTATTCAGGAGGCGAACGCTGAGATCTGAGGATCGCAGTTCAAAGCCAGCCCGCGCAGAAGAGACCGTGAGACTCCTATCTCCAATAAACCACCAGAAAACCGGAAGTGGCGCTGTGGCTCAAGTGGTAGAGCGCTAGCCTTGAGCTGAAGAGCTGAGGGACAGCGCCCAGGCGCAGAGTTCAAGCCCCACGACCGACAAAAAAAAAAAAATCGGGGCTGGGAAGGTGGCTCAGAAGTGGCGCTGTGGCTCAAGTGGTAGAGTGCTAGCCTTGAGCTGAAGAGCTGAAGGACAGCGCCCAGGCCCAGAGTTCAGGCCCCACGACCAGACCCAAAAAAAAAAAAAAAAAATCTTCTTGTTTGCCAGTCCTGCGGCTTGAATTCAGGGTCTGAGCTTTGTGCCTGAGCCTCTCTGTGCTCAAGGCTAGCACTCTACCACTTGAGCCACAGCACCACTTCTGGCTTTTTCTGAGTAGTTTACTGGAAATTAGTCTCACCAACTTTCCTGCCCAAGCTGGCTTGGAACAGCAACCCTCAGATCTCAGCCTCCTGAGTAGCTGGGATGACAGGTGTGAGCCACCGGCACCCCGCAGAAATGCCTTCTTGACAATCCTGGTGCCAGTGGTTCATGTGCACAGCTATCCTAGCTACTCAGGAGGCTGAGTTCTGAAGCTCCAGATACAAAGCCAGCCACGCAGACCAATCTGAGAGATGCTTATCGCCAGTAAACCATCAAAAAGCCAGAAGTGGAGATATAGCTCACGTGGTAGTGACAGCCTTGAGAAACACTCTGTGGGAACCCAAGGGCTGTGGGCTAAGTCCCAGAGCTTGTTTTTTGTTTGTTTGTTGTTTGTTTTTTTGGGTCTGGTTGTGGGGCCTGAACTCTGGGCCTGGGTGCTGTCCCTCAGCTCTTCAGCTCAAGGCTAGCGCTCTACCACTTGAGCCACAGCGCCACTTCTGGCTTTTTTTTTTCTGTTTATGTGGTGCTGAGGAATGGAACCCAGGGCCTCATGCATGCAAGGCAAGTGCTCTACCACAAAGCCACCTTCCCAGCCCAGGAGCTTGTTTTTCTTCATGAGCTACACATGGAAAAAAAAAATCTCTGAAATGCTTTAGGTATATCCTGAGAGAATATTTATTTATTCTATCTCCAGATTTTCTAAAACCTTTTGAACTTTTTTTTTTTTTTTTTTTTTGTCAGTCGTGGGGCTTGAACTCTGGGCCTGGGTGCTGGCCCTCAGCTCTTCAGCTCAATGCTAGCCCTCTACCACTTGAGCCACCGCACCACTTCTGGTTTTCTGGTGGTTAATTGGAGATAAAGAGTCTCAGGGACTTTCCTGCCCAGGCTGGCTTTGAACTGTGGTCCTCAGATTACAGGCATGAGTCACTGACGCTTTTGATCATATTTTTAACCAATAAAAGGAGAAACTTCACCAGACACTGGTGGCTCATGCTTATAATCCTACTACTACTCAGGAGGCTGAGATCTGAGGATCGCCATTCAAAGCCAGCCCAGGCAGGGAAGTCCATGAGACTCTTATCTCCAATAAACCACCAGAAAGCTGGAACTGGCACTGTGGCTCAGATTGGTAGAATGATAGCCTTGAGGAGCAAAGCTCAGGGACAGTGCCCAGGCGTTGCTGCATTCAACCCCACCACCCAGACAACAACAACAACAAGAGAAACTTCAACATACGTTTCAATGTCTTTAAACTCACTGAAGATAAACCTCTTGCATTACTGAATAAGATCAAACAATTTCTAGAATATAACCGCAGCTCACTGCTGACTGGGGTAGGGTAATTCTTCCCTCGTGAGCTGCTTGGGGAAAGTGGTACCAGCTGGAGCCCAGCACAGTTCCTGGCTGGCAAGGGACGCCTCTGCACTGCTGTGAACCACAACCCGGCCACAGGCACACTTACCACATCCACTAACTGAGAGATGCCTAGGCCAAACTTGATTTTTATTTTGTCATTCAGCTGCTCCACAGGACGAACCCATCTTTCGTAGTCTTGAAATAAATCCTTAAACAAACGGTCTTCGTGTTTCGCCACAAGGGAAGGCGCCGCTAATCCTATAGAACAAATATTTACAAGTTAATAGGCTGGCTTTCTCAGGCCCTGAGAGACATACGTGTCTTCTATGTGGAAGTTAAATCTAATTTATAACTATAGATGTTAACATATACATGGTAGACATGGGAGAATTCCAATGGGATAACTTTTTTTTTTTTTTGCCAGTCCTGGGGCTTGAACTCAGGGCCTGGGCACTGTCCCTGAGCTTCTTTTGCTCAAGGCTAGTGTGTTACCATTTGCACCACAGCACCGCTTCCAGCTTTTTCTGTGTATGTGGTACCGAGGAATCGAACCCAGGGCTTCAAGCATGCTCGGCAAGCACTCTACCACTAAGCCACCTTCCCAGCCCCGGTGTAACTCTTTTGAACAACAAACTTAAGAGTCTTAACGAAATGAATACAAGGAAGCTGGATCATGATATATCAGGAGGGAATGTGGTCGGGGGAGGCGGTGAGGAAGTTGGGGAGAACACAGTCACCATACTCAACGCGCCTGTGTGAAAAGGAGCCTAGGAAAATGAACAGGACAGGTAGAGTTGGGAGAAATGGGGGAGAAGGATGGAAGGGTGACATTGATCAAGACGCATAGTGCTCCTAAGCTGACATGCTGAATTGAAGCCCCTTTGTAAACCACTTAGTGATGAAATTACAATTAAAAATGAAAAGAGGTTGGAGGCGTGGTGCAGTTGGTGGAGTGCTAGCCAATGAGGGAAAGCATCAGTTCCAGTCCCAGTCTTGGGCCAAAAAAGAAAAGAAAAAAAATACAAATACTGAGACTTAAAAATTTCTATATTATTAGTGAACTAATTAAAATGTAGACTATGGGGCCGGGAAGGTGGCTCAGTGGTAGAGCGCTTGCTTTGCATGCCTGAGGCCCTGGGTTCCATTCCTCAGCGCCACATAAGCAAAAAGAAAAAAGCCAGAAGTGGCGCTGTGGATCAAGTAGTACAGTGCTAGCGCGCCTAGGCCCAGAGTTCAGGCCCCATGACCAGACCCAAAAATAAATAAATAAAATAAAATGTAGACTATTTTTTGGTTGTCTTTTTTTTTTTTGTTCACAGACAGTATGACCATCTATGTCAAAAAACCATAATCTAAGAAAAAAAGCTGTAAGAACTAATCAGTGTATGTAACAAGGTTTCAGGCTACAAGATCAACGTACAAAAATAAGTTCCTTTTTTTTTTCCAGTCCTAGGGTTTGAACTCAGGGCCTGTAGTATTAGTAAGCTGGTAATAAATTGTTTCAATGTCCAATTAAATTTAGACTATTATTAATGCAGCTTTTTAAATGAACTGTTCAGCCAGGTGGGGGCCGGTGGCTCATGTCTGTGATCCTAGCTACTCAGAAGGCTGAGATCTAAGGGTCGAGATTCAAAGCCAGCCTGAGCAAGAATGTCCATGAGACTCTTCAATTAACCACCAGAAAACTGGAAGTGGCGTTATGGTTCAAGTGGTAGAGCGCTCACCTGGAGCTGAAGAGCTGAGGGACAGTGTCCAGGCCCAGAGTTCATGCCCCACAACTGACAAAATAAAATAAAATGAATTAACCAGGCATGGTGGCTCACATCTGTAATCCTAGCTACTCAGGAGGCTGAGATCTGAGGACTGCGGTTCAAAGCCAGCCAGAGCAGAAAACTATGATACTCTTATCTCCAATCAACTACTCAAAAAAACCAGAAGTGGGGCTGTAGTTCAAGTGGTAGAGCACTCACCTTGAGCAAAAACCGCTTAGGGACAGTACCCAGGCCCTGAGTTCAAGCCCAAGTACTGGCTAAATAAATAGCATCAAATAAAAATTTAAAGGCAGGCTGGGCACTGGTGGCTCATGCCTATAATAATACTAGCTATTTAGGAGGCTGAGATCTGAGAATCATGATTCAAAGCCAGCCCAGGCAGGAAAGTCCATGAGACTTTTATTTCCAATAAACCACCAGAAAACCATAAGTGGTGCTGTGGCTCAGGTGATAGAGCGCTAGCCTTGTGCTCAGGGACAGCACCCAAGCCCTGAGTTCAAGCCCAGGAGCAGCACACACACACAAAAAGCTTAGGGGCTGAGTGTGGCTCAGAGGTAGAGTGCTTGCCTAGCATGCATGAAGCCCTGGGTTTGATTCCACAGCACCACATACACAGAAAAAGCCAGAAGTGGTGCTGTGGCTCAAATGGTAGAGTGCTAACCTTGAGCAAATGAAGCTCAGGGACAGTGCCCAGGTCCTGAGTTCAATCCCCAGGACTGGCAAAAAAAAAAAAAAAAAAAAAATAGAGGGAGAAACTGAGCACTTGTCTAGGATCCCAAGGTCCTACGTTCAATTCCAAGCACTGAAATATAGTTTAAAGGGATTTTTATGTAGTACAGGGATTTATAAAGTACTATGACTTTATGGCTATACGTGTCTGAAGCACAGGACATTACCAAGGGCAGTCAGCAGGGAACAGATGGGAACATACTGATGTGATTTGGGAGAATGGGAGATGGGAAAAAGGAGAGGGGAAAGAGGCAGGAGGCTTATGTCTGTCTACTAGCTAGTCAGGAGGCTGAGATCTGAGGATCTCAGTTCCAAGCCAGCCCGGGCAGGAAAGTCCATAAGACTCTTACCTCTAATTAACCACCAGAAAACCAGAAGTGAAACTGTGGCTCAATTGGTAGAATGCTAGCCTTGAGCAGAAAAGCTCAGGAAGAGCACCCAGGCCCAGAGTTCAAGGCCCATGACCAACAAAAGAAAAAAGAAAAAACAAGAAGATCTATCGAATTAAGGTTGGAAAACCAACAGATACTATACCAGAATCTAAGCATTCCTGGTATAAATAATTTTCCTCTTCTAGTCTCCTTGTATCTTTTTAACTTAACAGAAAGTGACTTTTGTTCCTTTTGTTTAAATAAAAAAAAATCCTCTTTGATACCATGCTAGGAAGGCTATTTTAAGCAATAGCAAGATAAAGCAGTGAGCACTTCCCTAATAAGAAGAAATGAATGTGACCCGCAGCCAGCATCTTCAGCCTGACACCTACATCTGCTCACTGATCATTACTGAGCTATGACCGCTGGAATGCAGGATTGTTTCCCCCTACTTCAGGATTTTCATTTTAGTTGATATTGATTTTTACCACAGAATGATAAGATAAAGTTACACTGTAACCGAACTGTCTTACTAAACTTAATTTAACATCTTGTTCTGACTCTCAAATAAGAAGGTGACCTAAGGTGGTGCTAAATTTATGTCTGGTCAATAGTTCCTAAGAAGGGAGAGAAAAAGAAAAGTTTAAGCATCATCAGATCCAGGAAATGTAGAGTTCACTGTCTTAATTTGGGATCACAGATCTCTCCCCCAAGCAATAAATATGCTTACAAACCAGAACATTTACCATGCCAGGAAATAAAACACTTAACGGCCCACAAAGGTGCAAATAAATGTCCTTGTTAAGCCACTTTCTGCTTTAGAACTGACCAATTATAAACAAACAAAGCTAGGCGCTGATGGCTCATGCTGATAATCCTAGCGACTCGGGAGGCTGAGATCTGAGGATCACAGTTCCAAGCCAGCCCGGGCAGGAAAGTCTGTGAGATTCTTACCTCCAATTAATCACACAAAAAGCCAAAAGTGGAGATGTGGCTGAAGTGGTAGAGCACCAATCTCAAGCCAAAAAGCTAAGGGACAGCTCAAAGCCCAGAGTTTGAGCGCCAGTTACCAGAGGTAGGAAAGGAAGGGTAGAATGAAGGAAGGGAGGAAGGGAGGAAGGAAGGAAGGGGTGGGTTTATTAGACAGTAGTATACATTTGTTTGGGCTTCCTTTCATGGTGGCATGGTGGTGCAATTCAGTGGTAGAGTACTTTGCCTAGCATGCATGAAGCCCTGGGTTCAATTCCTCACTACCACATACACAGAAAAAGTCAGACGTGGCGCTGTGGGTCAAGTGGTTGAGTGCCAGCCTTGAGCAAAAGAAGCTCAGGGACAGTGTCCAGGCCAGTGCCCAGCATAAGACTGAGTTCAAAGCCCTGTACCTCCTTTGCCCCACCCCTACATAAGTCCCCCTCTTCTGATAATTGGACACCTCAGAGTTAAGAAACTCAGACACATGTTTCACAAATCAGACTCACAGTCTAGCTCATAGAGCGTATTTAGCATTTGCAAGGAAATCAAAGCATCTTTAGTTTCAAAATAAATTGTGTGAAAAAGTGTAAGGACATATAAAAAGCCGGCCAATGGGCGCCGGTGGCTCACACCTGTCATCCTAACTACTCAGGAGGTTGAGATCTGAGGATTGCAGTTCAAAGCCAGTCCAGGCAAGGAAAGTCCGTAAGACTCTTATTTCCAATGAACCACCAGAAAACCAGAAGTTGTGCTGTGGCTCAAAGTGGTAGAACTTTTTAGACTTGAGCAAAAGAACTCAGGGACAATGCACAGGCCGTGAGTGCAAGCCCCATGACCAACAACAACAAGAAGCTGATCAAAGCAAAGCCAAGAGCCTCGTTGTGTGTATTTCTACTAGCTTCTGGAAGAAAACAAGTTCAAAAAATGTCTCTCATCTCCCGTTTTCAATGAAGCATTTTATTTTTTCTTTCACTAAAGAACTCAGCCATTCCATATACTAAAAATAAAATGTCAAATGTCACCCAGCTAAGAAATATAACCAACTAATGAATATTTGATTTCCATAAATCACTGTTCCAGTCACCGGTAGGTCAGTTTAAAAGACTTATATTATCTTAATGTATTTTAGTACAGGCCAAATTGCCTTCTGGGCCTCTTTCCACAACTCCATGACCTTCTATCAGCAAAATAGATATAAATTTTGGCCGACAAGCCAAAAATTCTTTTTGCCTGAGAATTAGCTCACGCCTGTAATCCTAACTAGTTAGGAGTCTAAAATCTGAGGATCAAGGTTTAAAGCCTGCAGGAAAGTCCATGAGACTCTTAGCTCCAATTAACCAGCAAAAAAGCAAGAAGTGGAGCTGTACCAAATAATAGAATGCCATCCTTGAGCAAAAAAGCCATGCGGGAACATAAGACCCTGAGTTCAAGACTCAGTATGACAACTAATTAACTAATTTATACACACACACACACACACACACACACACACACACACACACAATCCAGCACTGGGGAAGCTGCAGCAGAACTTCAATTGAATGTGAGTTCAAGGCCAACCTTTGCTACATAGTGAAATCTTATCTTACAAAAAAAAAATCCAAGATGAATATGAAAAAAATAAAATGTAAACAAAATGTAATGATTGAAAGGATATGTAATCATCTATGGCGTGTGTGTGTGTGTGTGTGTGTGTGTGTGTGTGTGTGTGTGTGTGTGTGTGTGTGTGTGTGTGTGTCTCTACTGGGGCTTGAACTCAGGGCCATAAGCTCTTGCATGGATTTTTCTCTCAAGGCTGGTGCCTGACCACTTGAGCCACAGCTCCACTTCCAGTCTTGTCTTGTTTTGGCCAGTTCTTGGACTTGAACTCAGGGCTGGGAACTGTCCTAAGCTCAAGGTTAGTGCTCTATCACTTGAGCCACAGCGACACTCGTGGCTTTTTCCATGTATGTGGTACTGAGGAATTGAACCCAGGGCTTCATGCATGCTAGGCAAGCACTCTACCACTAAGCCACCTTCCCAGCCCATCCACTTCCAGTTTTTTTGCTGGTTAATTGGAGGTAAAAGTCGCATGGACTTTCCTGCCCAGGTTGGCTTCAAACCTCAGATCTCCCAAATAGCTGGGATTACAGGCATGAGCCACCAGTGTCCAGCCACCCTTCTGTGTTGATGGGAGAGAAATAAGGAATCAGCCAGATCAATTCACCTGCCCGAAAAAACACAGCAAGTTTGTAGCGGTCTCCTAATACCATGGAGTACTGCCAGCCATCCACATTCAAAGGTGTTTGTAAAAGCAAATTAACATTTAGGAGCAACTAGGCAATGAGCTCACTTATTCAATATCATTCTTCAATACAATCACTTATTAAAGCACACGGGAAGGCTGGGCACCAGTGGCTCATACCTGTAATCCTAGCTGTTCAAATCTGAGGATCATGGTTCAAAGACAGCTTAGGCAGATAAATCTGAGAGACTCTTATGTCACATTAACCAGCCAAAATCCAGAAGTGGAGGTGTTGCTCAAGTCATAGAGCACCAGCCTTAAGTGAAAAAGCTTACAGAGAGCACCCAGGCCTTGTGTTCAAGCCCCAGGACCAGTATGAAAAAAATAAAAAACAAAAATTAAACAGTGTAAGAACAATAGTTCTAGCTAAGTGCCAGTGGTTTGTGTCTTGATCCTAGCTACTAAGGAAATAGATTGAGAGGACCCTTGTTCAAGACCAATCTGGGCAGAAAGTCCTCCATCTCCAAAATAAGCAGCAAAAAGTAGGACTGGAAGCCGGGAGCCGGTGGCTCACACCTGTCATTTTAGCTACTCAGGAGGCTGAGATCTGAGGATCATGATTCAAAGCCAGCCCAGGCAGGAAAGTCTGTGAGACTCTTATCTCCAGTAAACCACCAGAAAACTGGAAGTGGAGCTGTAGCTCAACTGGTAGAGCCGCTAGCCTTGAGCTGAAGAGCTGAGGGACAGCGCCCAGGCCCAGAGTTCAAGCCCCATGACCAACAAAAAAAAAGCAGGACTGGAGGTATGACTGAAGTGGTAGAGCACTAGCCTAGCAATTGTGAGCTCCTGAGTTCAAACTTCACAGTCCTGCCAAAAATAAAAGAAAAAAAAGAAAACCAGTTCTTCCAGAGCTCACACAGGACAAAGAAAAAATATGATAAAGAAACTGGGCATGGAAGCGGTGCTATAGCTCAAGTGGTAGAAGCTAGCCTTGAGCTGAAGAGCTGAGGGACAGCGCCCAGGCCCAGAGTTCAGGCATCACGACAGACAAAAAAAAAAAAAAAAAAAAAGAAAGAAAAAGAAAGAAACTGGGCACCCCGTCATGCCTGTCA
Organism: Dipodomys merriami; assembly: GCF_024711535.1. NCBI lineage: Eukaryota > Metazoa > Chordata > Mammalia > Rodentia > Heteromyidae > Dipodomys > Dipodomys merriami. Next base: position 1,605,508 of record NW_027204826.1, on the reverse strand, counting down.
CCCTGGCTACTCAGGAGGCTGAGATCTGAGGATTGAGGTTTAATGCCAGCCCAGGCAGAAAAGTCCCCTTAAGCTTCTTATCTACAATAAAATTCTCAAAAAAAAGCTGGAAGTGGAGCTGTGGCTCAAAGTGGAAGAACACTAGCCTTGAGCAAGAGAGCTCAGGGACAGCACCCAGGCCCCACAATTAAAAAAAAAAAAGATATGGCTGGGAAGGTGGCTCAGTGGTAGAGCGCTTGCCTTGCATGCATGAGCCCTGGGTTCGATTCCTCAGCACCACATAAGCACAAAGAAAAAAGCCAGGAGTGGTGCTGTGGCTCAAATGGTAGAGCGCTAGCCTTGAGCTGAAGAGCTGAGGGACAGTGGCCAGGCCCAGAGTTCAGGCCCCACAACCGGACCCCCCCCCCAAAAAAGATATAAGTATAATAAATGCTTCTTATAAAAGAAGTAGTCTCAGCTGGACACTGGTGGCTCATGCCTGTAATCTTAGCCACTCAGAAGGCTGAGATCTGAGGGTCACGGTTCAAAGCCAGCCCGGGAAGGAAAAGCTGTGAGACTCTTATCTCCAATAAACCACTCAGAAAACCAGAAGTGGTGCTGTGGCTCAAGTGGTAAGTGCTAGCCTTGAGCTGAAGAGCTGAGGGACAGCGCCCAGGCCCAGACTTCAAGCCAGCCCAGGTAAGAAAGTCCATGAGACTATCATTGACAAACAGTGAAAAAGGTAAATATGGAGCTGTAGCTTAAGTACTACAGTGCCAGCCTTGAGCTGAAAAGCCAAGCAAATGTGGGAGGTCTTGAATTCAAGGCCAGATACTATACCCCTTCACCCCCAGCCCCCCAAAAAATCACCTTTTTGAACAAGAATATGACTTGTTTAAATCATCCTCCATTTTCTTTCTCTTCAGCCTACATTAAGCAAAGCATCCTGCAATAACAATTACTACTTCCTAAAATCAGGAATCAGTTTAAAGAACACGAACCCAAGAAAAGCATCCCAAGATTTAAGAAATTCACTCAAAAGCCAGTGGCTCATGCCTGTAATCCTAGCTACCCAGGAGGCTGAGACCGGAGGACTGCAGTTTGAAGCCAACCTGGGTAGAAAAGTCCATGAGACTCTTAATCTCCAATTAACTACCAAAAAGCCAGACGTGGAATTGTGGCTCAAGTGATAAAGTGCCAGCCTTGAGCAAGAAACCCAAGGGACACCAACTGGCATTGAGACCTGAGTTCCAGACCCACAACCTGCACTAAATAAAAAACAAACATACCGCAAACAACAACAAAAACCTAACTTCACGCAGACACTGAAATGCAGTAGAGCCAATTCTTTTCATATGGTTTATGGAATCTCACCCCCTGTCCCCCAAGCAAGCACACCACAATGGCAGGTCTCTAAATGATCCTCCTTTTCTTCTGTCTCCCTCCCTCCCCCCTCTTCCCCCCCTTCCCCTTCCCCTCTCCTTCTCCCTCTCCCTCTCCCTCCCTCCCTCCCTATCTCTGTCTGTCTGTCTGTCTGCCTGTCTGTCTCTCTGTCTCTCTCTGAACTGAGGGAAGATCTGGTTCTAAGAGCCCTTGAAAACTTGTTCTGAAGGTTTCCTTCTGCTGTTTCTATCCCAGTGAAGGCAGTCTATCTGGAACAGCAGCAGACTGGAAATGCCTTGGTGCCCAGGAGGGGCCCGGGATGCGAGGTTGCCCACAGGGAGCCCGCGCAAGCCAGGAAAGTGGGATGCTCCTTCCCCATCTCCAGGATAGCGAAGGTTTCTCAGATGCTGCAGGGAGGAGATGTAGGGGGCAGGGGAAGCCCTAGGGGTGGAAGCGCAAGTCACAACCTCTCGTATTGAACGCTGGGAGTGTCTACACCCCAGGAATGATCAACGAAGTGGGGGCCCGGCTGAGGGCACCCCAGAAACGATCAACGAAGTGGGGGCCCGGCTGAGAGCACCCCAGGAACGATAAACGAAGTGGGGGCCCAGCTGAGAGCACCCCAGGAACGATCAATGAAGTGGGGGCCTGGCTGAGAGCACCCCAGGAATGCTCGACGAAGTGGGGGACCGGCTGAGGCACCCCAGGAATGATCAACGAAGTGGGGGCCCGGCTGAGAGCACCCCAGGAATGATCAACGAAGTGGGGGACCGGCTGAGGCACCCCAGGAATGATCAACGAAGTGGGGGCCCGGCTGAGGCACCCCAGGAATGCTCGACGAAGTGGGGGCCCGGCTGAGAGCACCCCAGAATGATCAACGAAGTGGGGGCCCGGCTGAGCGCACCCCAGGATGATCAACGAAGTGGGGGCCCGGCTGAGCGCACCCGCATTGTCCCCTGGAAAGTTCCAGGGAAGTCCACACAAAGCCGCGAGAGGACCACGCTGGAGCCCCCGCCTCCCGCCTCTGGGCCCCGGGGTCTCCCGCGCGCTCCGTCCCGGGGCGGCGCCCGCCCAGGCCTCCCCGGGCCCCGCCGCCGCCCCGGCTCACCTCCCGGCGCGCCGCCCCCCGCGCCCGCCGGGCCCCGGAGTCCGGCGACCAGCGGAACCAGGAGGAGCAGGCGGAGCGCGCGGCGCCCGGACCCCCGCGCCGCCATCGCCCGGCCCGCGCGGGAACGACGACACCGGGAGACCGCACGCGTCGGAGCCCGCCGGCCGCGCCTCAGCTCCGAGCGGCCGGGAGCGGACGGCGCCTCAGCCTCGCCTCCGGGCTCTGGGCAGGCGGGACCAGGGGGAGGAGATTGAGCCGCTCGGACACGCCCACTCCACACAGGCCACGCCCAGTTTGCTTCTGGCCATGCCTCTGATCCAATCCTGCTTACTGCTAGACCCACCTGGCCCCGCCCCACCACTCTGGCCACGCCTCCACGCCCTGCCCAGTCTTCATGCTCTCCTCTGACCCAACCCTTTCTGCTCATGGCCACGCCTTTTCTATACAGGACCCCGCCCAGCACTCAGGCCCTGCCCAATCTACTTTGGCCCCGCCCGTTAATGTCTCTTGCCAATCTTCATCTTCTATCCAACCATATCAGCTTCTGGACTACCCCAGCCTCTTTACCACCACCCATGGCCCCGCCCTATCACTCTGGCCCCGCCTCCGACCCAATCCTTTGTATTCCTGGACCCGCCTGGACCCGCCCATCATTCTGGCCTCGCCTCTGACCCGATCCTATGTACTCCTAGATCCACGCCGGCTATCACTCTGGCCCCGCCTTCAGGGCCCAATTCTGAGGGATGCAAATCTTGCTGCTGCTGTGGGTGTCATGATCTCCTTCAGATCTATAGTCTAGACCAGCAAGGCGACCCCGGACAATTCACCCTCTCTGGGCCTGTTTTTCCAACCTTAAAACGAGGTAAAACCAGGCACAGGTGGCTCACGCCCGTCACCCTATCTACTCAGGAAGTTGAGAGCTGAGGATCATGGTTCAAAGCCAGCCAGCCCAGGAAGACACATCTATGAGATTCTATCTCAAAGGAACCACCGAAGGAAGCCAGAATTGGAGCTTTTGTTCAAATGGTAGAGCACCAACCTTGAGTATAAAAACTCAGGGATAGCACTAATGTGGAGTTCAAGTCTCAGGAACGGCACACACACACACACACACACACACACACACACACACACACACACACACACACACACACACACACACACACACACACACACACACAAAAGCACGAGGTAGATCTAGATTAGCCACCTCAGAAGGGCAGCTGTGACTCCAGGTCTGACACTCGTTCACGATGCCATCCATGGATATGATGTGCAATTGCCTGAAACATGGGCAATGCCCACCATGTTGCCATCAATTAATGTGTGTGGGTATTAAGGCCTTCATCTGCCCCAGATGCTAAGCAACTCTGCTGGAGATTGATGCTGACTCCTGGAATTGGGTCTCAAATCCCACTGGACCTATACTGTAACTCATTTCCTCCGTCCATAATTGATTAGAAGGCTTCATTTGGTCGAATAGATTCAAGGCAAATTATGTTTAAACCTTTGTGACAGAGCGTGCCACAGAGTTTTCACAGAAAGTTATGGAGTTGACACCTTTAAAATTCATTATGATCATAAATTTCATTCCAAGCTTCCAACTCCATAAATCTGTTAAAAAGCAAAATCTGGCTACAAAGAATCTCCATGGCACCAGAAGCTGGTGGCTCACGCCCGTAATCCTAACTAATTCAGGAGGCTGAGATCTGAGGATCTCAGTTCAAAGGCAGCCCCGGCAGGAAAGTCCATGAGCTTCACCTCCAATTAACTATCAAAAAGTGGAGGTGTGAGCCGGGCGCTGGTGGCTCACGCCTGTAATCCTAGCTACTCAGGAGGCTGAGATCTGAGGATTGCGGTTCAAAGCCAGCCCGGGCAGGAGAGACTGTGAGACTCCTATCTCCAATAAACCACCAGAAAACCGGAAGTGGCGCTGTAGCTCAAGTGGTAGAGCGCTAGCCTTAAGCTGAAGAGCTGAGGGACAACGCCCAGGCCCAGAGTTCAAGCCCCATGACCGACAAAAAAAAAAAAAAAAGTGGAGGTGTGGCTCAATAACTGAGCACTAATCTTAAGGAGAAGCTAAGGGATAATGCTCTGATTTCAAGCCCCAGTACTGGCATCACACACATACACACACACACATTCTCAACAGCAAATTTCATCTAAGGCTCCAAATGCAGCCAGGAGAATGGAAACAAGATCCAATGAAATTGATCTGTTTAAGCAGGGCTTAACTAAGGGAACCACAGGGAAATTTTGCAGAAGATGTTAACAAGGGGAGTCATTAATTAATTTCTGCACAGGAATAAAAAACAGCACTGAGGGCTGGGAAGGTGGCTCAGTGGTAGAGCGCTTGCCTTGCATGCATGAGGCCCTGGGTTCGACTCCTCAGCACCACATAAGCAGAAAAAGCCAGAAGTGGCGCTGTGGCTCAAGTGGTAGAGCGCTAGCCTTGAGCTAAAGAGCTGAGGGACAGCGCCCAGGCCCAGAGCTCAGGCCCCATGACTGGCAAAAAAAAAAAAGAAAGAAAAACAGCTCTGAACCACAACACACTGCAAATTTGTATCGTGCTCTGAAGGTTTTATAGGCTGATAGGCACATACAACTCATCCTGAAGTGTTTGGGTGACATCAAAGGGTTTTTCATGAGCTGGGTGCCCATGGCTTATGCCTGCAATCCTAGCTACTCAGGAGGCTGAGATGTGAGGATCACAGTTCAAATCCAACCCCAGCAAGAAATTCCATGAGACTCTTATCTCCAATGAACAGCCAGAAAACCAGAAATGGAGCTGTGGCTCAAAATGGCATCACACTAGCTTTGAGTGAAAGAGCTCAGGGAGGGGCTGGGAAGTTGGCTCAGTGGTAGAGTGCTTGCTTTGCATGCATGAAGCCCTGGGTTCGATTCCTCAGCACCACATAAGCAGAAAAAGCTGGAAGTGGTGCTGTGGCTCAAGTGGTAGAGCACTAGCCTTGAGCTGAAGAGCTGAGGGACAGTGCCCAGGCCCAGAGTTCAGGCACCATGACTGGCAAAAAAAAAAAAAAAAAAAAAAAAAAAAGAGTTCAGGGAGCCGGGCACCAGTGGCTCACGCCTGTAATCCTAACTACTCAGGAGGCTGAGATCTGAGGATCAGGATTCAAAGCCAGCCTGGGCAGGAAAGGCCATATCTCCAATAAACCATCAGAAAACCGGAAGTGGCACTGTAGCTTAAGTGGTAGAGCGTTCACCTTGAGTTGAAGAGCTGAGGGACAGCGCCCAGGCCCAGAGTTCAAGCCCCATGACCAAGAGCTCAGGGACAGTGCCCAGCCCTGAGTTCAAGACCCAGTACCAAGAAAAAAAATATTATTTTCAAGAAAGGAGTTGAATAATCACTGAATGCCACGTAACTGTCAGTGGCAAAACTAGAATGAAATGAGCTCAGCCATGGCAAGCATCATTAGAACCCTGTCATATTCATAGTTACAAGAAAAGGGTTCTCTCTCCATAATTTAGAAACTTCAGTGAAAGACATAGTGTGTCATGTGTTTAGGTATTTTTCAAAGCCAAACAAATAATCCTCAACTGTTATATAAGCATTTTGGCAGGATTTTGCTCCCTTAAAGGGATTTGCTGATTGTCCACGGTGGCTAAGAGCAGTGGCCGCACCAGACTGGCATTTTCACACTGCTAGGAGACACTTACTGACCAAATGGCCATGTACACGGCTGCCATTGCTGGAACCACTACGTACAAATCCCCAACGCGGAATCTGTCCATCAGGCTTCCGGGGATTTGACCATAGGTTTTGTTTCTTGTGATAGACTCTTGCTGTAGAGCCCAGAATGGCTCAAATTTGCAAAGTCCTGCATGCTGGGATTGTAGGTATGTACCACTATACCCATACCAGAGTCTTCCTTCCTTCCTTCCTTCCTTCCTCCCTTCCTCCCTTCCTCCCTCCCTTTCTTCCTCCCTCCCTTCCTTCCTTCCTTCCTGAGCACTATCTCTCAGCTTTTTCTTTCAAGGCTGGCACTCAACCACTTTGAGCCACAGCTCCGCTTCCAGCTTCTTGGTGGTTCATTGTAGATAAGAGTCTCAAAGACTTTCCTGCCCAGGCTGGCTTCAAACTTTGAACCTCAGATCTCAGCCTCCTGAGTAATTGACTGACATTCATATCAGAGTTTTAACAATACACATGCATGCAAATGCCATGATTTTCTGTGAAGATGGTTTGTTTTGTTTTAGTGGAAGACTGAACAAAGATCCCAATGTAGCTTCAGCTAATGCTCTACCACTGACTCACACCCTGGCCCAAGGACAGGCTCCCGTACATAATCTCTCCCCATATTACAGTATTTTTTGAATCCTTTCCTGTCCTCATTGAATCTGATCTTTTTTTTTTTTTTTGGTCGGTTGTGGGGCCTGAACTCTGGGCCTGGGCGCTGTCCCTCAGCTCTTCAGCTCAAGGCTAGCGCTCTACCACTTGAGCCACAGCACCACTTCCGGCTTTCTGGTGGTTAATTGGAGATAAAAGTCTCATGGACTTTCCTGGCTTTGAACCATGATGCTCAGATCTCAGCCTTCTAAGTAGCTAGGATTACAGGTGTGAGCCATCAGTGCCCAGCTTTATTCATGTTTGTAAATAGTATTTTGGCATAGAAAGGAATTTATAGGGATTGGAGGTGTGGCTCAGTTGGTAAATCGCTAGCCATTGAGTGCAAGTGGCCGGTACCAACTTCAACTCCTGGTCTTGGACCTAAAAAATAAAGAAAAGATGCCTGTAATCCTAGCTACTTAGGAGGCTGAGATCTGAGGATAACGGTTCAAAGCCAGCCCGAGCAGGAAAGTCCACAAGACTCTTATCTCTAATCAACCACCAGAAAACCGCAAGTGGCACTGTGGCTCAAGTGGTAGAGCTCTTGCCTTGAGCTGAAGAGCTGAGGGACAGCGCCCAGGCCCAGAGTTCAGGCCCCACAAAAAAATAAATAAATAAAAATAAAGAATTTATAATTGTCATATTAACCTTGCTGATTGATGGAGAATATAATAAGCTAAACCAAATAATGTATCTATTTTCTTTTGCTGGTATTGGAGCTTGAATTCAGGAACTTACCCGATTGGTCAGCTTTATTTCTTTGATGGCTGACACTCAGCACTTGGGCCATAGCTTCAGGTCAGCTTTTGTGCTAGCTAAGTGAAAACAGTTTTGTCACTGGTATGCCCTAGCTAGCATTGATCCCCATCCTCACTTCTCAATTTCCTGAGTAGCCTTGATTACAAGAATGAGCACCCAACCCCAGCTGACAAATTTTTCTTTTTTCTTTCTTTCTTTTCTTTTCCTTTTTTTTGTCAGTCATGGGGCTTGAATTCTGGGCCTGGGCACCGTCCCTGAGCTCTTCAGCTCAAAGCAAGCACTCTACCACTTGAGCCACAGCACCACCTCTGTTTTTTCTGGTGATTTATTGGAGCTAAGAGTCTCACAGACTTTCCTTTCCACGCTGGCTTCGAACCGCCATCCTCAGATCTCAGCCTCCTGAGTAGCTAGGATTAACAGGCGTGAGCCATTGGTGCCCAATTTACTAATTTTTTTTTAACTATTAAAACTGACCTCACTGGACACTGGTAGCTCACGCCTGAGATTCTAGTAAACTCAGGAGGCTGAGATCTAAGGATCACGGTTCAAAGCCAGCTAGAGCAGGAAAGTCTCTGTGACTCTTACCTCTAATGAACTAGCAGAAGTAGAGCTGTGGCTCAAGTCATAGTGTGCTAGCCTTGAGTAAAAAAGCTCAGGGACAGAGCCGAGCCCCTGAGTTGAAGCCCCAGTACCAGAGCGCATGCATGCACTTGAGTGCATGAGCGTGCACACACACACACACACACACACACACACACACACACACTCACGCTCTAAATCATACTAGCCACGCTCATCACATCTTGTAATTCCATCTTCTGATTGCCCCTGCATTACTGGCACCAGCGAGGCAGCAGCTGCATCTGTTTTATTCACTGATGTGTGCCCAGTCCATTGAACACATGCAACACACTAAAAATACTGGCTGGATGAATAAATGAATATTAATTAGGTAGCCCAGATTTGGAGAGCCAGTGAACCAGAAAATGAGCTGTGGGGCCAGGGTTCCACATAGAGACTCTGCCTTGAAACCCACACCTCTCATTTGCTAAATTCAACATAAGCTCTTTCTAATCCTCATTAGCAATCTATCCCACAGGCCCTGAAAACCCTGCTGTAATAGAGATAAAGTCTGTGGATGCTTAGTACGCAGCCCAAGTGTTCTACAGGGCTAGCTATTATTACTTACATGGCAATTATTCGCTGGTATGAGTGTGTATATGTGTACGTGTGTTGGTACTGGGGCTTGAACTCAGAGCCTGGGCACTGTCCCTGGGCTTTTTCACTAAAGGCTGATGCTTTACCATTAGAGCCACACCTCAATTTCTGGCTGTTTTGTAGTTTAATTGGAAATAAGAGAGTCATAGGCTTTCCTACCCAGGCTGGCTTCAAATCACCATTCTCAGATCTCAGCCTACTAGCTGCTGGCTGATAACTTTTTTTTTTTTTTTTTTTTTGGTTGGTTGTGGGGCTTGAACTCTGGGCCTGGGCACTGTCCCTCAGCTCTTCAGCTCAAGGCAAGCGCTCTACCACTTGAGCTACAGCGCCACTTCCGGTTTTCTGGTGGTTTTTTTAATTGGAGATAGGAGTCTCACGGTCTCTCCTGCCCGGGCTGGCTTTGAACCGCGATCCTCAGATCTCAGCCTCCTGAGTAGCTAGGATTACAGGCGTGAGCCACCAGCGCCCGGCTTGGCTGATAACTTTTAGGAGTTATGAAACTCCCAAAGGAAAAATGGGTGGTGCTCTGGAATTGAAATAGGGTGCAAGGGAGGGAAATTAGGAGATCAAAGAACAAGAAATAGTAGGAATTAAAAATAAAGATTGTCATCTGCAAGTGGTGAGGCCTGATGAGTTGTCTTTTTATTGACGTAGTTGTTGGCTTTTCTCTTCTCTAATGGGGTCAAACTGAGCTAAATTCAGAGCCAGCAGCATCTTTAAGTCTTCCATTCATCACTTCTGTTATGGTGTGGTAACCAATTCTGCTGTGAACCTTTAAACTGCAAAGTTAATTAAAGATAAAAATGGATGCTTGGCGCTGGGCACCACTGACTCACGCCTATAAAGCTAACCACTCAGAGGGATGAGATCTGAGGATCCCAGTTCAAAGCCAGCCTGGGCAGGAAAATCCATGAGAGTATTTTATCTCTAATTAACCACCAGAAAATTGGGAGTGGTGCTGTGGCTCAAAGTGGTAGAGCACTAGCCTTGAGCAAAAGAAGCTCAGGGACAATGATCAGGCCTTGAGTTCAAGCCCCAGTACTGGCAAAAAAAAAGCCAGGAATGGAGCTGTAGCCCAAGTGGTAGAGAACTAGCCTTGAGCAAAAAAACAAAAAACAAACAAACAAAAAAAAACGATAAGGGATAATGCCCAGGCTCTGAGTTCAAGCTCTAGTACCAGTACCAAAAAAAAAAAAGGATGCTATTGATTTTACTGTTGAAATTAAATGCAATTTTCACAGATTAAAGGAAGGAGAACAAACTATTGATAAGGTATTAAAATTTAATTTTCAGAAGAATTTTTCAAAAAGGCAAGGTCCCTGCAGGGCGCTGATGGCTCACGCCTGTAATCCTAGCTACTCAGGAGGCTGAGATCTGAGGATCATGGTTCAAAGCCAACCTGGGTAGGAAACTGTGAGATTCTCATCTCCAATGAGTCACCAGAAAACCAGAAGTGGCGCTGTGGCTCAAGTGGTAGAGCACTCACTTTGAGCTGAGGAGCTCAGAGACAGCACCCAGGCCCTGAGTTCAAGAACCATGACTGACAAAAAAAAAAAAAGAAAGAAAGAAAAGAAAAAAGAAAAGAAAAAGTCCCCTGTCAAAGATCTATTTCATTGGCTGCCATGAAAATACAAAAGTTCCAGCATATTTTAATAGACAGAGATTTGGAAAGAAAATTAACTGATCCTATTTTTATCAGATAAGAATAACTAAATAGTAGTGCATGAAGTCAGATATAAATTTGTAAGCCTTATGTAAGACTTGGCTGTGTCCTAATATAATTTAATAATGGTATGTATACCACAATGACTCTGCCCCAATCACTCACAAAAAAAAATAAGGAAATTCAGCTACAAAACAATTAATTATAATATATCCTGGATAATTAGCTCTCATTAAACAACAAAGCCACCGCGCCACTTCCGGCTTTCTCTGTGTATGTGGTACTGAGGAATATAGAATCCAGGACTTCATGCACACACACACACACACACACACACACACTCTCTCTACAAATATTATTTCCAAAAAAATATTATTTCCACCTTCAGAAGGTACAATATATTATCCTGTATCCTCTAAATGTTGACATATTTCAGTTTTTATGTATGTGCTTATAACTGGACCAGTCCTGGGGCTTGAACCCTTCAGCTTTTTTTTACTCAAGGCTGGTGTTCTGCCACTTGAGCCACAGCTCCACTTGCAATTTTTTAGTGGTTAAATGGAGATAAGAGTGTCATGGATTTTGCCAGGCGCTGGTGGCTCACGCCTGTAATCCTAGCTACTCAGGAGGCTGAGATCTGAGGATTGCGGTTCAAAGCCAGCCTGGGCAGGAGAGACCGTGAGACTCCTATCTCCAATAAACCACCAGAAAATGGGAAGTGGCGCTGTAGCTCAAGTGGTAGAGCGCTCGCCTTGAGCTGAAGAGCTGAGGGACGGCGCCCAGGCCCAGAGTTCAAGCCCCACGACCGACCAAAAAAAAAAAAAAAAGAGTCTCATGGATTTTATTCTGCCTGGGCTGGCTTTGAACCATGATCCTCAGATCTCAGCAAGTAGCATAGCTGTATTATAGACGTAAGCCACCAGTGCCTGGTCATTGACAGCTTTATCTGAGCATGACAAATCCCACCATGGAAGAATTTTTCTTTTGAAGACAAATCTGGATTTCTGTAGCTAAAGTTCTTCAGAGATTTGCAAATTACAGCCAGGCATCACTTAACACCAGAAAAATGTTCTGCAAAGTTTGTCCTTGGATGCTCTCATTGTGAGACTGTTCAGAGTATTTACATAAGCTGGCATCTCTGACTTCACAGTGTGACACAGTCCGTGGGGTAAGCATCCAGGGCTCAGCCCATTGTTAACTAAAGTGTGGGCATCTGGGATGCCAGTGGATTGAATACACCAAAAGCTCAATATTAGCCAGCAGGTGCAGGCTGCTACCTGTCATCCCAGCTACTCAGGAGGCTGACATCTGAGAATCTCTGATCAAAGCCAACCCAGGGAGGAAAGTTCATGAGACTCTTTTTTTTTTTTTTTTTTTTTTTTTCATCTGTCATAGGGCTTGAACTCTGGGCCTAGGTGCTGTCCCTGAACTCTTCTGCTCAAGGCTAGCACTCTACCACTTGAGCCACAGCTCCACTCCCAGTTTTCTAATGGTTAATGCCCAGGCTGGCTTTGAACCGTGAACCTCAAATCTCAGCCTCCACCCGGCTGAGACTCTTATCTCCAATGAACCACTTCCAAATCCTGAAAGTGGAGCTGTGGGTGAAGTGGTAGAGCACTAGCCTGGAGTCCTAAGCTCAGGGATAGCACCCAAGCCCTGAGTTCAAGCCCTAGGCCTGGCACCAAAACAAAAGCAAAACCCTAAACATTTATATAAATAGAATTTGTAAGGAATATGTATTTGTGTTAAGTCACTTGGGTGACATTTCTTATAAATTTAAATATGAAAAATAGGCCACATAATATATTTATTTTGACATTACTGGAGGTTTGAACTCAGAGCCTCTTGCCTGCAAGTCAAGTATTCTACTACTTAAGCTATGAGACCAGCTCTGCTTTTACTTTTTGTTATTGGTGGTGATCATGGGGCTTGAACTCAGGGCCTGGGCACTGTCCCTGAGCTCTTTTACTCAAGGCTAGTGTTCTACCACTTTGAGCCACAGCACTACTTCCAGTTTTCTGGTGGTTTATTGGAGATCAGAGTCTCAGGCTGACTTTGAATAATGATCCTCAAATCTCAGCTTCCTGAGTAGATAGGATGACAGGTGTGAGCCACTTGCATAACACATTTACTTAATTTTTAATAGTATCTCATGCTTTTTGCTGCCAGACATGAACAGCAACCCCTCTATCCAGACATCCTGTGTAGTTAGGAATACAGGCATGAGCCACTACACAGAGCTTTTTTTTTTTTCTTTTTTAAATAAGGGTTCACAAAACACAATGGCAGGGGCTGGGAAGGTGGCTTAGTCGTAGTGCGTTTGCCTAGCATGCATGAAGCCCTGGGTTCAATTCCTCAGTACCAAATAAACAGAAAAAGCCAGAAGTGGTGGCTCAAGTGGTAGAGTGCCAGCCTTGAGCAAAAGCTCAGGGACAATGCCCAGGCCCTGATTTCAAGCCCCAGGACTGGCAAACAAACAAAAACACAGTGGCAAATAGTTCTGTGCACCAGACAGAATTTAAATATTCTTGCCAAATATATAGCCTAAACCTGTGACTTTCTAGTCTAGACATGATAGATATTTATAGACACTGCAATACATACCTAGAGTGACTCCAAAGTACAAATTACATCAAGTATAGACCACAAATGTCCCCAGTGTTTACAACTCCACACCAGAAATGTCATCTTAGAATTTAACTCACTGATTACCATTTGTTGCCTAATTATTTCCAGTATCAAGTAACATTATGAAATTATGATCTCAAAAGCACAAAAAAGCTAGGCATCCATGACTCACACCTGTAAATCCTAGCTACTCAGGAGACTGAGATAAGAGGATTGCGGTTCAAAGCCAGCCTGGGCAGGAAATTCTGGGCAGGAAATTCTCATCTCCAATGAGCCACCAGAAAACCAGAAGTGGTGCTGTGGCTCAAAGTAGTATAGCACTATAGCCTTGCGCAAAAAGAGCTCAGGGACAGTGCCCAGGCCTTGAATTCAAGTCCCACAACCAACCCAAAAATAAATTAATTAAATAAAATTAATTTTGCTCCCACATATAATTTCTAAATTACCTGATAGCATTTTCAGAGAAGATAAAACCAAAATGGAGCTGCTTTTCTAAGATGGGTTGAATCTTATGCCAATTATCCACTTCCCTGATTTATTTAGCTAAGGGTCTCTTTGTGACCTAGCTTCATTTCCCATGGAATCCTAAATGACATCCAAGTCTCTACATAAAAAATAAACGAGGCCAAATGAGCAATCTCTTAGCAAGACAAAAAAAAAATTCTCTTGGAGGATTAATGTATGGCATTGATTGCTTCAGAGAATTCATTTTTCTTAATCTAATTCTAAACCACTTGACCCACGGGTCTTGAAATTGGAATTTTGCCAGGCATGGGGGTTCAAGTTTATAATCCTACTCAGGATACTGAGATCTAAAGGCCACAGTTCGAAGCCATGTCAGGCAGAAAAGTCCATGAGACTCTTATCTCCAATGAACCACCAAAAGGCTGAAAGTGGAGCTGTGGTTCCAGTGAGAGAGCTCCAGCCTTTAGTGAAAAAGCTAAGGGACAGCGTCCAAGTCCTGAGTTCAAACACTGATACCAGTACCCATGTGTGTGTGTGTGCACGCGTGCACGCATGAACACACCACATGCACACACACAATGCAGATACTAAAATGAGAAAGTATTTATGACACAGGGGACAAAGAGCTATCTTAAGAAAAACTCATAAATATATTTTGGAAAAGTCCAGCACTGGGATAGATAAAAGGAAGATAAAGAGTACCCACAAGAATGCAAATCAACACAGCCTGGCAGAAACGGAGTGGCATCTGACCTGGGTTTGCCCCTATGTGGAATGTTCAGTGTTAGAGTTCTTTCCTACCCAGAATATATCTCTCCCCTCTCCCCTTCCCCCTACCCCGTCCCTCTTTCCTTCTCCTCTCCCCATTCCCTCCTCCTCCCCCTCCCCTTCTCCCCTCTCCTCCCTACTCTCTCCTTGGCTTCAGATGACTTCAGCAGTAACAAGGCAGATACTTGTTCACCAAAAAAGAAAGAAAAAGAAAAAATCGGAGTACTGGTAGCAAGCCAGTAATCCTAGCTACTCAGGAGGCTGAGATCTGAGGATTGAGGTTCAAAGCCAGCCTGGGCCAGAAAGTCCTGGAGAGTCTTATCTCCAGTTCACCAGCAAAAAGCTAGAAGTGGAGATGTGGTTCAAGTAGTAGACTTGAGAGTTAAAAGCTAAGGGGAATGTGAGGCCCTGAATTCAAGTCCCAGTCGCCAAATAAAACAAACAAGCAAGGGGGTGTGATTCAAATGGTTGAGCACTTGTAGCACAAGGTCCTGAGCTCAAACTCTAGTACTGAAGAAAAAAAAAAAAAAAAAGAAATACTGATCCTTAGAACTACCAAGCACTGGTGGCTCACACCTATAATCCCAGCTACTTAGCAGGCTGAGATCTGAGGATCAAGGTTCAAAATCAGCCCATGAAGAAAAGTCCTGAGACTCTTAGCTCCAATTAACCACCAAAAAGCTGGAAGCACAGTTGTGGCTCAAGTAGTAGAGTGCCAGCCTTGAGCAAAAAACTCTCAGTCCCTGAGTTCAAGCTCCAGGACCAACACAAACCAACCAACCAATGTGTCTTCTGAGTGGATTGTAACTAGTGTGAATTGGACCCCACATCTACCTTTGTTCTTTCTCCTTCCTCCTTATTTCATTAGCATCCTCAACCATAACCATTTGCTCATCCTCATCTTTTATAAGTATCTTCCTAAATTATTTCTCCCTGCTTCTAGTCTTCTCCCACCTAATTCAACATCTGGACTCTCATTGTGTTTTTGCTTGTGCGTGTGTGTGCTGGTCCTAAGGCTTGAACTCAGGGCCTGAACACTGTCCTGAGCTTTTGGTTCTCAAGGCTAGCCTTTTACCACTTGAGCCATAGCTCCACTTCCAGCTTTGTGGTAGCTGATTGGAAATAAGTATCTCAGCAGGGCCGGGTGCCGGTGGCTCACGCCTGTAATCCTAGCTACTAAGAAGGCTGAGATCTGAGGATTGTAGTCCAAAGGCAGCCCCGGAAGGAAAGTCCACAAGACTCTTACCTTTAATCAGCCACTGGAAAACTGGAAGTGGCACTGTGGCTCAAGTGGCAGAGTGCTTGCCTTGAGCTGAAGAGTTCAGGGACACTGCCCAGGCCCAGAGTTCAAGCCCCACAACTGAAAAAAAAAATTTTTTTTCATGTACTTTCTTGCCCAGGCTGGCTTTGCACGTTGAGCCTCAAATTTCAGCCTCCTGAGTAGCTAGGATGACAAGCTATCAGTCCAGCATCACTGTTTTAAGTGTTATATTAATTGCTTTCTCATTCAAAAATCTCAGTGGAGCCCAGTGCTAGTGGCTCATACCTGTCATCCTAGCTATTCAAGAGCCTGAGTTTTGAGGATCGAGTTTCAAAGCCAGCCCAGGCAGAAAATCCCCATGAGACTCTTATCTCCAATGAACCACTCAAAAACTTTAAAAGTGGTGCTATGGCTTAAGTGGTAGAGCACTCGCCTTAAGAACAAAGAGGCTCAGGGACAGCGCCCAGCCCCACAACTGACAAAAAACAAACAAAAACCTCAGTGAAATCTGCACTGGAGAACTGGATGGCACCGGGCTGTCACGGCCTCTCCTCTTCTGCCAGTCTGAGCTCGAGCTATATAGACCCAGCCCATACAACTCTCTGCCTGTCCTCACAGCATTTCCTGTCCAGGCTGGCTTTGAACCGTGGTCCTCAGACTGATCAGCTTCCTGAGTAGCTAGGATTATAGATATGAGCTACCTGCACCTGGCCAAGAAATTCATCTACTGTATTTTTTCCCCCAGAATGTGAAATCTTTTTGTACTGCCAAAAAATAAAAATGCCTTTACAGAACTTCTGAAGTGCTAGACTATAGAAATTCCAGCTCTCTACTTATTTTCTGATTAAGAAAAACACCAGAAGTAAAAACCTGATTTTTTTTTTCCTTTTATGGCTTATTTTTAAAATCATGACTTGAAAGTCACCAAAATGAAACCATCTTAAGACTTCGATTTTTTTTTTTTTTGACTCAGGATTTAAAATCAAATGCTACAAAGTTCTGGTGGCTTCTCCCTGGGATTATCCCAGCTACTCATAAACCTGAGATCTGTGGACCACAGTTCAAAGCCAGCCCAGATAGAAAAGTCCATGAGACATCTATCTCCAAGTAACCACCAAAAAGTTGGAAGTGGAGCTGTGTGTGGCTCAAGTGGTAAAGCACAAGCCTTGAGTGAAAAAGGTAAGGGACGTGCCCAAGCCCTGAGTTCAAGCTCCAGGACCAGCGCGCGCGCATGTGCACATGCACACACACACACACACACACACACACACACAGACACACAGAGGATTTAAAAAATAAGCTATTTTGTTTCCAATTTAGTTGTCAAAGTACTTTTGAACTGGTAGCACACACCTCCTTATGAGCGAGCACACATTTACTCCCAGTGAGACCTCTTTCACCTGGAAACATAGCTCTGTCACCCGGGTGAAAGTGTGCAACAGAACTTAGGGAAAACGGGGTACAGCAAATTCTAGGCTGAGCAGACAGCTCCGCAATGGAAAAACATACCATAGCTCCCATCTACCTTTTTCTTTTCTACCCAGTATGAGTTTCACAAAAGGGTGAATGTTAATAACTGTCCTTTTTTTAAAAAAGTACTTACTTTTGTAGGTCACAGGGCTTAAGCTTAGGTCCTGAGGGCTGTTCCTGGCTTTTCTGCTCAAAGTCAGCCTTCTACCACTTTGAGCCACAGCTCCACTTCGTTTTTGAGTCCTGATTAGCGATAAGAATCTCACATTTTCCTGCTCCAGCTGGCTCCAAATTGTGAACCTCAGACCTTAGCCTCCCAAATGGCTGGGATTATAGGCATGAGGCACCAGCACCTGGCCATGAACAGAATTTCTGTACTAGGACTTGGCTATTGAATGCAGGCCCAGTCTGTCCTGTTCAGAAGCTATGGCCATAGCTCAAGCGAGGACCACAGTGTCTCAATGCCCTGGTGCCTGTGGTGGTGAATGGTTAGATCCTGGGCAGGAAATGGAGAGAAGGCCAGCAGGACTTAGGGGTCACTCCTCCACCTGCCTTACTTTCAGGGGTAACAAGATTGAAGGAAGTTTCCTTCAAGATGTACAGCCAATCCTTCTGAGAGCAGGCAGGGCCTAGTTGGGCAATGAGGGCAAAGGCCTCTTCCACAGAGGTTCCATATCCCTGAGCAGACCTGTGTGCATACCCCTAGACACCCCATATCACAACCCTGAGCAGTACCCTGTGCACACCCCTACACACCCATAACCACAGCTCTGAGCAGTCACGCACACAGGCCCCCGGGCATTATGTCATGGCCAGTTGTCCCTGGAAGAGTTGCATGTGAATAGCAGGCTGATTGAACCCTAGAGCTGTGCTCAGGCAAGTGTGTGTGTATGGGGGGTGGGGGGGAGCATGAGAGGGATCAAAGGATGCATGTGGAGCTGGTGCAGGCGCGGGGAGCCTCTGATTGGGCCTGGGGATGCTATGGCTGCAGGATCTCCAATGATCTTGCCATATAACTCTCCAAGAGACCTTATTCACCCCTGCACCACGTGCCCCAGGCGGTGCCCTCCTTTGGGACCCCTTCTGTCTGGCAGGAACCTTTTCCTTCCATAAACTTTTGCTGTTTTACTTCTGTAGGTCTGTGGATTCATTCTTTGAGACTATGGAGACCAAGGACCTGATCCAGGAGTTGCAGTTTTTCAGTATCACTCACTCAGATTATCAATTTGAGGATTTGCCTCCTCATAGAAATGTCTTTGTAGGCTGCCACATGTGGCTCATGCCTGTAATCCCAACTACCCAGGAGGCTGTGATGTGGAGATCATGGTTCAAAGACAGCCAGGGGCAGAAAAATCTTAAGATTCTCATCCCCAAATAACCAGAAAAAAGTCAGTAGGAAAAGTATGGCTCAAGTGAGAGCAAGACAGCTAAGAACGCAAGAAGCTTTGTTCAAGAGGGATACACATGTACATATATCATATATGTGTACAAATGTGTATATGTTCTTTAAAATTCTTGCCAGTCTTGGGGCTTGAACTCAGAGCCTGGACACTCACTGTCCTTGAGCTTTTTTTTTTTTGTCATTCCATCTCCAGTCTACCTTCCCTGCCATGGAGATGGCTTTTACTGCCTGTAATGCCAGTGAAAATTTGGGCATTTGTTTTTTTTTTTTTTTTTTTGTCAGTTGTGGGGCCTGAACTCTGGGCCTGGGCGCTGTCCCTCAGCTCTTCAGCTCAAGGCCAGCACTCTACCACTTGAGCCACAGCACCGACTTCCGGTTTTTCTGGTGATTTACTGGAGAGTCTCAAAGTCTTTCCTGCCTAGGCTGGCTTTGAACTTCAATCCTCAGATCTCAGCCTCCTAAATAGCTAGGATTATAGGCTTGAGCCGCTGGCACCTGGCTGTCCTTGAGCTTTTTTTGCTTAAGGCTTGAACTCTATCACTTGAGCCACAGAGCCACTTCTGGCCCTTTCTGTGTATGTGGTACTGATGAATCTAACTCAGGGTTTCATGTATGCTAAGCAAGCACTCTGCCACTAAGCCACATTCCTAGGCCTGTGAGACTCTTTTTTTATTTTTTGGTCAGTCGTGGGGCTTGAACTCTGGGCCTGGGCGCTGTCCCTGTGCTCTTCAGCTCAAGGCGAGTGCTCTACCACTTGAGCCACAGTACCACTTCCAGTTTTCTAGTGGTTTATTGGAGATAAGAGTCTCACGGACTTTCCTGCCCAAGCTAGCTTTGAACCGCGATCCTCAGATCTATCTCAGCCTCCTGAGTAGCTAGAAATACAGGTGTGAGCCACTGGCGTCCTGCTTATTTTTTAATTGTGAAAATACCGTACAGAGAGGTTACAATTACATGGGCAAGATTGTGAGACTCTTATCTCCAATAAACTACTCAGAAAAATCTGGAAGTGGTGCTGTGGCTTAAGTGGTAGAATGTGAGCTGTGAGCAAAAGCAGCCCAGGAACAGAGCCTAGGCCCAGAGTTTTCAAGCCTCAGGACTGGCAAAAAAACAAAAACAAAAAACCAAGCTGGAGATGTTGCTTAGGGGTAAACCTTTGGCATAAGGCCCTAGGTTCAAAAGCCCCACACTGGGCTTCATGCCCAGATAGTTGAGCTCAGTAGGTCTGGGGTGGAACACTCCATCTGCAATTCTAGCCAAGCCCTTGCTGCTGCAGAGGCTGCTGCTCTGTGCGCCAGACTCTTAAGTGAGCAAAGTTCAGCTGTGGGGCTCTCTTTGGCCCTGGTCCTTGCTCTCCACAGCTCTAACCCCCACATCCATCTTCTTTGTGGCTTAGGCCGCGGCGCACAGCAGCCTTGGTGCCAGCAGCCAGGGCCCAGCAACCTCTCATACATCCATGCTGTTTGCGAGGCCCACGTGCTGTTCTCAGCCAACCTTGGCAAGCAGGACAGGGATGGGCAATTGCTCCAGAAGGGGGAAACACGCACGCTGTGGAAGCGCCAGCCACAGTGCACCTGACACACGCAGCCAATCCCAGGCTCTTCCAATGCTGGGGCCGGAACTAATAGTTATCCGACATTTCTCTTCACTACTCCCATTCCATTCTTTCCAAGTTTTATTCCAAAAAAAATAAGGGTGAAAGAGTAAGGTGTCCATAAAGAATAAGTCATCATTTACAATTAGTAATCAACTAGACAAAACACCAAGGCCCCAACTGGGCGCACCATGTCCTGTTTGCCCAACGCCCAAGTCTGAACAGCCGCCGGGCGGAAGATGCTATTTTTACCCAGAAGTAGAATGTGACAGAGTCACAGACCCCAGTCCTCTATTTGTCCTTTTCCTTTTGCTCCTTCTCCTTCTTCTCCCGCTCAGCCTTAGCTTCTTCTTCCTCGTGTTTTTTGATCAGCTGTTCCACCTCCTTTTGTTTGAGAACTCTGATCACCGTCTTCCCATGCTCCCTGGTGAGCGTGGCAATTTCCACTGCAAACAAGCACACACATCACGTGACACACACATCACAGGCCACAAAGCTCAGTCTACTCACCTTACGCTGAGCCTTAACTACTCTGCGTGTTTATGATTAATATGATTAATATTCCCATAGGTACCTTTTTTTATTTCAGTCTGGGACTTGAACTCAGGGCCTGGGTGTTGTCCCTGAGCTGCTTTTGCTTAAGGCTAGTGCTCTATCAGGAGTCACAGCTCCTTCTGGCTTTTTGGTGGTTCATTAGCGATAAGAATCCCACTGTCTTTCCTGCCTGAGCTGGCTTCTGTGATCCCCAGATCTCAGTCTTCTGAGTAGGATTACAGGTGTGAACCACTGGGTCCTGGCTTCATAACATCTTTTCCATTTTTACCTCAATATTTTCTCCTCACCCATGCCAACTTTCTCAGCAACGATTCTCTCTCCCTTAGATGTGTAGTCAGCAGCAGCTCTCTCACAGACTTGTTGTGAGCAGTGCTGACAGAAGGAACCCTCATCTCCTTAATGGAACCCACCCATGCTTCGCCAAACCTTCTCCCAGTAACGGCACTTAACCCTTCATGGGCTTTTCAGACCACTGGCAAGAAAGGAAGTTTCCAGGGCTATGGGCAAGAAAAATCACCTGAAACCTGCAAGGGAGGGATTTCTGGTGTGGGGAAACAGAATGGGGGCTTCCTTCATGGAAGAGGGCAACTTTTTTGTTTGTTTGTCCAAGACCAGGACTCAAACTTGGTATCTGATGCTTTTGTTCACTGGGTGGTGCACCACACCACATGAGCCACAACCCCAACCCCAAGTGGACAACTTTTTTTGTCAGTCATAGGGCTTGAACTTGGGGCCTGGGCACTATACCTAAGCTCTAAGCTCTTTTGGCTCAAGGCTAACACTCTACCACTTTGAGCCACAGTGCTACTTCTGGTTTTCTGGTAGCTAATTGGAGATAAGAGCGTCAGACTTTTTTTTTTTTTTTGGGGGGGGGGTCCGGTCGTGGGGCCTGAACTGTGGGCCTGGGCGCTGTCCCTCAGCTCTTCAGCTCAAGGTTAGCACTCTACCACTTGAGCCACAGCGCCACTTCCGGCGTTTTTCTTTTTGCTTATGTGGTGCTGAGGAATCGAACCCAGGGCCTCAGGCATGCAAGGCAAGCGCTCTACCACTGAGCTACCTTCCTAGCACCAAGAGCGTCATAAGACTTTCCTGCCCACACTGGCTCTGAACTGAGATTCTTCTAAAAAAATAACTTTTGACCCTGGGAGTGAAGTAACTCTCCACTAACCCATTTGTTCATTAACCTCAACCTTCTGTGCATTACAGGAGATCATGATTTAAACTGAATACTACTTAACATAAGAGATGAGCAGGGGCTGGGACTGTGGTTTAGTGGTAGTACTTGCCTAACATGAATGAGGCCCTAAGTTCAATTCCTTTGTACTAGCTACTGAGGAGGCTGAGATCTGAGGATTGTGATTTAAAGCCAGCCCATGCAGGCAAGTCCGTAAGACTCTTATCTTACCAAAAAGTAGAGCTGTGGGGCTGTGAAAGTGGCTCAGTGGTAGAGTGCTTGCCTTGCATGTATGAGGCCCTGGGTTCGATTCCTTAGCACCACATTAGCAGAAAAAGCCAAAAGTAGGGCTGTGGCTCAAATGGTAGAGCACTAGCCTTGAGCTGAAGAGCTGAGGGGCAGGGCCCAGGCCCACAGTTCAGGCCCCACAACCAACCAAAAATAGTAGAGCTATGGCTCAAAGTGGTAGAATGCTACTCTTGAGAGAAAGAGATCAAGGACAGCATCTAGTCCCCAAGTTCAAGCGCTATAACGAGAAAGAGAAAGAGAGAGAGAGAGAGAGAGAGAGAGAGAGACAGAGAGACAGAGAGACAGAGAGACAGAGAGACAGAGAGAGGGGGGGTATATGTAGCAAAGCAGGGAAGTTTCTGAGGACTCATGGTGAATGTTCCATCTTGGACAGGATGGAGTATATATGGCCTACACATACACACACAGCCATGCATGCATTCTTTGTCACACACATAGAAGCATAGGTTGATACAAGGTCTTGATTATCTACTACCTGGGACAGGGTCTCTAGGCTTTTGCTCACCAGTACTAACGGAATTCAGGCTCAAGTCCTAAGCTGTCCACAGGGTACTGGACTGTGGTTGTACAACTCTATCAGGGCTCCACTTAAGCTCACTTAGGGAGCAGGTGCAGTGCCACATGGCTCATAAGCGCTGCTACAGAGGAGAAGGGCAACACGGCAGACAGAGCTCCGTGCACTTGATCACCCTCACTACGTCATTGGTTCCCTGGCTGATCTACTGGGAGAGGGCAAGACAATGGGAGTTACCTTTTTCAGCAGACAGTTTACTAACATCCATGGTCTTATTCAGCACTTTGATGGCCAAAGCAAGTGCCGACTTCAGAGTCATTTCCCCCTCTTTGTAGTCTTGTTTTAACATCGACACAGCTGCCTAGAAAACAAGGAATCAACACAGAGATTTTTCTTCAACTTTTGCATATGTTAAGTAATAGATCTGTCTAAAAGAACAACATATAAGCCGGGCGCCGGTGGCTCACGCCTGTAATCCTACTCAGGAGGCTGAGATCTGAGGATCATGGTTCAAAGCCAGCCCAGGCAGGAAAGTCTATGAGACTCTTATCTCCAATAAACCACTAGAAAACTGGAAGCGGCGCTGTGGCTCAAACGGTAGCGCGCTCTCCTCGAGCTGAGGAGCACAGGGACAGCGCCCAAGCCCAGAGTGCAAGCCCCACGACCGACCAAAAAAAACCCCAAAAAACAAAAACAACACCTGTTCAATGTGTATCCAATGAAACCAGGAAAACTGAGAGAAGGAAGGTTGGGGAATGATGGGGAGAATGATGAAGGGTGACAGCGATGAAGACACAGTATATTCATAAACTGATTTGATGAGTGGTAACTCCTTTGTACAACTACTTAAGACAGTGAAAATATAATTTAAAAAAAAAAAAAAAAAAACATGCTAGGCACTGGTGGCTCACCTTTGTAATCCTAGCTACTCATGAGGTTGAGATCTGAGGATCGTGGTTCAAAGCCAGCCCAGGCAGGAAAGGCTATGAGACTCTTATCTCCAATAAACCACCAGAAAACCGGAAGTGGTGCTGTGGCTCAAGTGGCAGAGTGCTTGCCTTGAGCTGAAGAGCTGAGGGACAGAGCCCAGGCCCAGAGTTCAAGTCCCACAACTGACAAAAAAAGACAAATGCCTACTTTTTCACTGGCATTGCAGGCAGTAAAAGCCGTCTCCATGGTAGGGAAGGTAGACTGGAGATGGAGTGGAATGGGGCATGGATACTCTGTGAAGGAAAGCTTTTGTGTGCAGATACTGAGGTGGAACTTGGGGCCAGAGCACTGTCGCTGAGTGTTTGTGTTTACTATTTGAGCCACAGTTCTACTTCCAGCTTTTCTGAGTGGTTCATTGGTGATAAGAGCCTCAAGGACCTTCCTGCCCAGGCTGGCTTTGAACCATGATCCTCAAATCTCAGTCTTCTGAGTAGTCAGGAAGACAGGTGTGAGCCACAGGCATCCAGGACAACAGAAAGCAGATAGTGTCCACGGCATGGAAGCTGTGTAGCGATGATCACTGCGGTCACACCATCTCTACTCGGGTTTCAGGGCGGCAGACATACTCACAGCACTGTTATTTCCAATGCATGTGGCTTTCCAGCCCCCGTAGTTCCCACTGGGGTCACTCTGATACAGCTGGAAGCCATAGTGCTTGTCCCAGCCGATGTAGAGCAGTGAGACACCAAAGGGACGCTTGCCTGAAGAAAAGGGAAAGAAGCTGAACACCAGCAACCTGAATTCAGTATCCCATTAGCCACTGGAGCTGAGCTGGTGTGGCTAAAGCCTCCACTGTGAAGTTAAGCTGCCTGAGCAGCTTTGTGCTCCCAGACTCCACCTGTTTCTGGGATGCAGACCCAGCCAGAAGGACATGAGGACACAGAAGCTCAGAGCTGAATCACACTATGATGAAGAAACAATTTGTTTCCAGATTTGAGAACGTTACTTTGGCCTTTCAATTTCCTATTAATAAACTATATGGTGATTCACATGTGGAAAGAGATTTGTGGGGCCTGTACTCTGGGCTTGGGCGCTGTCCCTCAGCTCTTCAGCTCAAGGCTAGCGCTCTACCACTTGAGCCACAGCACCACTTCCAAGCTTTTTCTGCTTAAGTGTGCTGAGGAATGGAACCCAGGGTCTCATGCATGCAAGGCAAGCGCTCTACCACTGAGCCACCTTCCCAGCCTTCTTTTCCCTGTCTTAAAGAGGTTATAATTCCTCAATTTTTTTTTTGTGCCAATCATGGGGTTTGAATTCAGGACTTAAGTGATGTCCCTTTGCTTTATTGCTCAAGGCTAGTGCCTTGTGCTTGAGCCACAGCTCCACTTCAGGCTTTTTGGTGGATAATTGGAGAGAAGAGTCTCACAGACTTTCCGTCCCTAGTTGACTTGAAACTGTGATACTCAGGGGCTGGGAAGGTGGCTCAGTGGTAGAGCGATCTCAGCCTCCTGAGTAGCTAGGATTACAGGTGTGAGCCACCATGCTTGGCTGTTTGTGGTGCTTACAAGAGTATTTCTAAGAAGCGCAATACCTCCAAACTGCGTGTAAGCCTGTTTGATATCACATAGTGCTGTAACCAACTGCTCACAAGGAATCGGCTCTTGATACTGTAATAAATACCTAGGATAAAGAGAACAGTATGTGAGTATTTTCTAAAATACACACACCTAAGGAATATGCCCTCTGAAAACAAATCTGTCATGAGGACAGCTGAATGGTCACTTGGAACTTGACAAATATCTACATGTTCCAGTATCCTTACAGTAAATAATAGTTTTTGTTTTGTTTTTTGTTGGTCATGGGGCCTGAACTGTGGGCCTGGGTGACATCCCTGAGCTCTTCAGCTCAAGGCTGGCACTCTACTACTTGAGCCACAGCGCCACTTTTGGCCTTTTCTGCTTATGTGGTGCTGAGGAATTGAACCCAGGGCCTCATGCATGCAAGACAAGCACTCTACCACTGAGCCACCTTTCCAGCCCCTATTTCATTAATTTTAAGCTTTTTAAAAAATCATACTTAAGTAGTTGTCCAGAGAGGTTACCACCAGCAAATCATTTTATTAATTACAATACAACTTCATCAGTGTAATAACACTGATCAGTAAATAACATTTTAAGTTTATGAAAAAAAATTCAAATCAACAGGATTTTAAATCAGTTTCATCCCCATAGAAAAAATGAGTTCTGGGCTGGGAAGGTGGCTTAGTGGTAGAGCGCTTGCCTCGCATGCTCAAGGCCCTGGGTTCGATTCCTCAGCACCACATAAGCAAAAAGAAAAAAGCCGGAAGTGGTGCTGTGGCTCAAGTGGTAGAGCGCTAGCCTTGAGCTGAAGAGCTGAGGGACAGCGCCCAGGCCCAGAGTTCAGGCCCCACGACCGGACCCCCCCAAAAAAAAGAAAAAAAAGAAAAAATGAGTTCTTTCTCTCATAACAGCTGGTGTCACACCATCAGTCACGCTGCTGCATCCATACCTTTGAGCGATGAGCCTCAGTTCGTTGGTCAGAACATTAGCATCAGAGGTGATGCCGGCCACACTGCACGCCATGTCCCTGGGAGGAGAGAGGACTGATGTTTAACAGGGAAGGGGTTAATAGGGGGGTCAACGTCAAGGAGCACAGGAACTATTAGGATTTCACCAAACTTGTTTAACAGAAGCAGCTAAAATCCCAAGTTTTATCTTGTGTGTGTGTTCCAATCTAGACATCATCCACTGTCACAAAGCCTAGTGAAGCCTGTGGGCTGCTGAGCAGGCTCCAAAGAGTCTCCGTACTAAGTGCCAAAGGCTCCAGTGACCAGCTAATGACCAGCTTTCCCCTGCTGGCCAATGAAGGTGGGATTTTCCAACTTTCCATTAACTGCAAAGTTTGTACACCCAAACAGGATAGAAATCCTGTACGACTGGGGGTAGTTGGCCTATGCCCAAACTTCCAACAGCTCTCTTCTTTGGTAAAGATTTGGTGTAATTCTACATTTCTAAACAGCCTTTCTAAATACTTCAAGGGCCTGCTATATGCCAGGCAGTCATTACATTCATTTTATAGTATTTAGACTTAAAAAAAAAATCACCCTGAGAATCTGTAAGGCCTAAGTCAATAGCCAGCATAAGCTTACATAGCATATATTGGGGAAGCCCAAATCTGAACTCAAATTTAAGGTTCACCAGGTGCTGGTGGCTCATGCCTGTAATCCTAGCTACTCAGGAGGCTGAGTTCTAAGGATCACGGTTCAAAGCCAGCAATCGATTCCTCAGTACCACATGCACAGAAAAAGCCAGAAGTGGTACTGTGGCTCAAGTGCTAGCCTTGAGCAAAAGAAGCTCAGGGATAGTGCCCAGGCCCTGAGTTCAAACCCCAGGACTGGCAAAAAGGAAAAAAAAAAAAAAAACTACATACTTACATTATAATAAATACTCTGAATAAGTAAAAAAGGATTAACACAGAATACTGAGCCTCAGTTTTCAAGCAAAATAAAAGCATAACAAGTTTTCACAAGTAACAATAAACTGCTCAATTCCACCTTGTCACCCACAAGAACCCTGCCCAAGCATGCAGATGCCATGTTTGGGAGAGAGTAAAACAGTTAAAACTCCTTCCCACCTCTCACTTACTCATTGAGTTTGTAAATTTTTTCGGAAAAAAAGACTTCATCGAGAAGCTTGTGGATGTTGCGTCTCTCTGCAGCAAGCAAAACACCATCATTTGCCAAAATTCCCAAGCAGGTGCCTGCATGTCCAATGGCTTCCATGGCATATTCAACTTGATATAAGCGACCTGCAAAACACAGCGGTGAAGGAGCCTGGGCTCCTCTGTGCTCCTGCCCCACTGTCCAGAGAAAACCAGCACGGCTCCAGCCACAGTCCCATTCAGTTTCCTTATGCATGAGAATAACCCTAACATCCCCCAAAATGTATATAGATTTCCCTTCACAAAAGTCTAACACTTTAGCTGGGAACTGGTGGATCACCTTATAATTCTAGCCACTTAGGAGGCTGAGATCTGAGGATGAAGGTTCAAAGTCCAGGGCAGGCAAGTCCATGAGTCTCTTTATCTCCAATTAACCACCAGAA
This sequence comes from Dipodomys merriami, assembly GCF_024711535.1. Taxonomy (NCBI): domain Eukaryota; kingdom Metazoa; phylum Chordata; class Mammalia; order Rodentia; family Heteromyidae; genus Dipodomys; species Dipodomys merriami. The sequence continues at coordinate 1,577,856 of NW_027204826.1, read as the reverse complement.
AGACAGAAGTGGTGCTGTGGCTCAAGTGGTAAAGTGCTGGCTTGAGCTGAAGAGCTCACGCCCATAGTTCAAGCCCCATGACCAAAAGAAGAAAGGAAGAAAGAGAGAGAGAGAGAGAGAGAGAGAGACAGAGAGAGAGAGAGAGAGAGAGAGAGAGAGAGAGAAAGGAAGGAAGGAAGGAAGGAAGAAGGAAGGAAGGAAGGAAGGAAGGAAGGAAGGAAGGAAGGAAGGAAGGAAGGAAGGAAGGAGGGAAAGTACTTTAGGCACATAAAGCACTTTTAATTTTTTTACCTTCTGGAGAAAATATAGTGGTTCTGGAATCATATCTTCGAGACTGCAAAAGAAAAAGCATACAAGTGATTGCTACATACTGAATACCAACTTGTAAAAGCCCACAGATCTTCTAAGCCACAAAGCGTATCTTGGGGCACAGAGTTCAGCCTGGGGGAGGAAGCTGATAAGGAAGAAGACATCATTCCTGTTTCTTCTTCCTTCCAATCCAATTTTCTCATGCAAGTCTGTTTGCTGAATACAGCAATATTACTCATTAGGAAAAGTTTATGTGTATTATCAACTCACCATTGTTTCTTAACTTTACAAAATTCCTGCAAAAAAAAAAAAAAACAGAACCATCAAAATAAAATTCACACACACAAACAAAATATAACTCACGATTATTTTCTGGTTCAGGATAACCCACTTCTAATCCCAGCTACTCGGGAAAGGGAAGAATAGAGTATCATAGTTGAAGGCCAGTTTGGATAAAAGTCTAAGACCTTTTCTGAAAACTAAGGCAAAAAGGGCTTGGGGTGTGGCTCAAGTGGTAGAGAGAACATAGCACTAGGCCCAGGACCAGCACCAAGACCAAAAAGTGTTTCCTGACTTCATTCGGCTGACTTTTAACTCAGCACCTGAAAAGTGCCAGGAAGCATGCTCCATGGTAGAACATCAAGACATAGGTAAATCCAATCCTTACACAGATTGTATCTCTTTCCTTTTAGGTCTGAGACTGAACTTAGAACTCAGTATCTGACTCTCATTGGTTAGCGCTCTACCAACTGAGCCACACCTCCAATCCCCAGGCACAGATTATAATATGGAAAGAGGCATCCATTGTGTGTGAGGTGGAAGAGGGATGGAGACAAAGGAGCTCTTTTTTGAGAAACTGATACAAGAAATGAGAAGACCAGAGACACAGGAACAAGCTGAGAACCCTCAGGTACACAAGAAACAGGGGGAAAGAAAAGCAAAGGATACCCCAGCCAGAGGAGCACGTGGGACCCAGCTCAGGGGGGCACGAAGCACGCCCACGGCTGAAGTTTGGCCCACGGCTGAAGTTTGACGCAGGGTGCTAAGCTTGGGGAAGGGGGTGGGGAGGTGGACACAGGCGACATCAGCTGGGGCAGCCTTTCTTAGTTCAGCAAAAAAAAAAAAAAGACAATCCTGAGGGCCGGGGCTATGGGACCCTCCCAAAATTGGGAGGACCAAGAATCAAGCCTGGAAAGGTAAACACCAGTGTGCCCAGCTTGGTTGAAACCAACCAACCAACCGAGGGCTGGAGGCCTGGCAGGGCTGGATGGAGGCCTGGCAGGGCTGGAGGGAGGCCTGGCAGGGCTGGATGGAGGCCTGGCAGGGGTGGAGGGAGGCCTGGCAGGGCTGGATGGAGGCCTGGCAGGGGTGGATGGAGGCCTGGCAGGGCTGGAGGGAGGCCTGGCAGGGCTGGATGGAGGCCTGGCAGGGGTGGAGGGAGGCCTGGCAGGGCTGGATGGAGGCCTGGCAGGGGTGGGCAGAGCGCTGGCCCAGGAGTTCGAGTCCGGATGGGGGCCAAACAACTACTGAATTTCACCTCTAAATGTCAGGGGGCCCCGTCCGGCCCCAGGGCCGTCGGGACAGAGGAGAGGCAGGCGGGGTGGGGGGGGGGGGCCCGCGGGGCGGCGCTCGGGGGGGAGGACGGGGGGGGGACGGAGGGGGGACAGGCACGCTCCCGTCTCCACGCCCGGCACCATCGCGGATCCACCGGCGTCTCCAGCGCCGGCCTCCCGGGGACAGGAGCCCCGCTGGGCCCTCGGCCCGGCCCCGCGCGGGTCGGGAAGGACGGCGGCCCGTGGGGCCCAGCGCAGGCCCGGCCGTCCCCGAGTCATGGCGTCCGGGACGCCGCGCGGGCCGGCTCGCGCTCCCCGGGGGGAGACAGCCACCACGCCCCGCGGAGCCCCCACACACCCGCCACCGAGACGCTCACCCAAAGGGACAACGGCGGAGGACCGCAGACCCGGGCGTCGGCCGCGGCGCTCGCTGCTCCGCTCAGGAGGAATCACTACGGCGGCCGGAAGACCCGCGACAAAGATGGCCGTCGCGCACGCGCAGAAGCGCCGGTGGGCGTGGCGGCGGAACACGGAAGTGGCCGTGGGGGCGGGGCCGGCGGCCCGAGCTCAGGCCTGGCCCCACCGAGGCCCGCACCCTGCTCCGAGCTCAGGCCTGGCCCCACCCAGGCCTGGCCCCACCGAGGCCCGCGCCCTGCCCCGAGCTCAGGCCTGGCACCTGCTGATATCGGTTATGTTGTGCTGGGCCCTGGGTCTTGAATGCAGGGCCTTGAACTTGGTCTCCCTCCCCGCCTCCCCCCCCAGCACACACGCGTGCACACACACACACACACACACACACACGCATGCACACACGTACGCACGCGCACATGCACACATTATGCGTGCACACACACGCGCACGTACACATACACACGCACACACATGCGCGTGTGCACACGCGCGTGCACACACGCACATGCACGCACACGTACACGCACATGTACACACACGCACACAGCGCAGCTGAAGCTCTACTGCTTGAACTACGCCTCCGGTTCTGGCTTTTGTGCCATGAGAGACTCTTGGATTTACCTGTCCGTGGATGTCCTCACCATATGACACAGGACTCCAGGCTTCACACTCAGGAAGACCAAAGGAGGACGGCTCTTAGGAGAGGGACACAAAGGCCCCACGCCTGTGTGCCTCTGATCGTGTAAAATAGTATGGATTGATGCTCGACCAGAAATGCACTCATTGCCTTTCTCATGCAACTGTAACCCCTCTGCACAGCATCTTTATGATTTAAAAAAACAGATTTTCTTTTCAGGTTCTAAGCAAAACAAAACATAATATTTATTGAAATGAACTCCAGGAAATGCAAAGAAGTGGATTTTTTTTCTTTGTTGCTGTTTTTTTTTTTTTTTTCTTTTCTTTTCAACTCAGGGCCTGGGCACTGTCCCTGAGCTTCTTTTGCTCAAGGCTAGCACTCTACTGCTTGAGCCACAGCACCACTTCTGGCTTTTTTCTGTGTATGTGGTACAGAGGAGTCGAACTCAGGGCTTCATGCATGCTTGGCAAGCACTCTACCACTAAGCCACATTCCCAGCCCATCTTTTTGTCCCCTTCGCGTATCTGTCTTGGGAGTGGTGGGGTGGAGAAATGGCACAGAGGGATGAAGGGTGGGCAAATGCAGCAGTGGTTCTCACTGGACACTGTGGAAAGTGAACTACACAACTGTGGGAAGGGAGTTGGAAAAACAGGAGAGATCCAGGGAAGAGGGGACAATGGTCCAAAAAGAAATGTAATCCTTTTGGGCACTGGTGGCTCACGCCTGTACTCCTAGCTACTCAGGAGGCTGAGATCTGAAGATTGCAGTTCAAAGCCAGCTCAGGCAGGAAAAGTTCGTGAGACTCTTATCTGCAATGAACCACCAGAAAACCAGAAGTGGTGCTGTGGCTCAAGTGGTAGAGTGTTAGCCTTGAGCTGAAGATTTGCGTTCAAGCCCCACCATTGACCAAAAAAAAAGGGGGGGGAGGAATGTTCTCCTTGCCTGATTTATGTAACTGTAACCCTTGTGTCCATCACCTTTATAGTAATAAGAAAAACAATTTTTTTTTGTCAGTCATGGGGCTTGAACTCTGGGCCTGGGCTCCGTCCCTCAGCTCTTCAGCTCAAGATTAGCACTCTACCTCTTGAGCCACAGTACCACTTCTGGTTTTCTAGGTTTATTGGGGATGAGTCTCACAGACTTTCCTGCCCAGGCTGGCTTTGAACCATGATCCCCAGATCTCAGCCTCCTGAGTAGCTAGATTACAGGCATGAGCCACCAGTGGCTGGCTAAAAAAAGTTTTAAAACTTGGTCCTCACAGCCTCTTGCCCATCATTTGTTAAGTATATAAAACAATCATGACTAGGCTCACTTTTGTGTGTGTTCATTTTGGTCTCTGCTTCTGAATGTTATTTCCCTTGTTAGTATCAAAATGCAGTATTTTATTTTTGCTGAACTGGCCATGTTTGTTCAATACCTACCTGTCCTTTCCAATCTTATTTTTATTTGTGCCAGTTCTGGGGCTTGAACATAGGGCATGGCTGCTGTCCCTGAGCATTTGTGCTCAAGGCTGGCACTTTGCCACTTGAGCCACTTCTGGCTTTTTTGGTAGTTAATTGGATATAAATAGTTTTACAGGCTTTCCTTCCCTGGGCTGGCTTCTAACCATGATCCTCAGATTGCAGCCTCCTGAGTAACTAGGATGACAAACATGAGCCACTGACACCGGCTCTACTTCGTTGTTTTTTGTTTTTGTTTTCTGGTAGTTTATTGGAAATAAGAATCTCATGGACTTTTGTCAGGACTCGCTTCAAACCACGATCATATCTCAGCTTCCTGGATAGCTAGGATTACAGGTGTGAGCTACCTGGCTTGGCATATTCTCATGAAGTCTTTACAACTAATCATGAGACAAGTACCTTGATCTTACAGAAAAGGAGACTGAGGCATTAGAAATATTAAAAAGGGGGGCTGGGAAGTTGGCTCAGTGGTAGAGCGCTTGCCTTGCATGCCTGAGGCCCTGGGTTCAATTCCCCAGCACCACATAAGCAAAAAATAAAAAATAAAAAAATAAAAAAATAAAAAAAAAGAAATATTAAAAAGGTACAATGCAAGTAGAGTCAGAAAGATGTAATTTTGGAAAGTATAGACAGGCTGGCAGGCAGAATCATTACTTACAGAATCATCACTTATTCATACACATCCAATAGGTAACTATGGACAGGGTGTTTGAGTACTTAGGCTTCCAGTGTTATCTACAAAGAATGGGTAGTTCAAACTATAAGAATGAATAGCATGTAGCTGGATCCAGTGGCTCATGCCTGTCATCCTAGCTAGTCAGGAGGCTGAGATCTGGGGATTTCAGTTTGAAAAAAAGAAAAAAGAAAATGAATAGCATGTCGTAGTACACACCTATAATCTCTGCTACTCTGCAGTCTAAAGCAGAATGATCACTTGAGCCCAAGACTTTGAGTCTAGCTCAAATAATTTAGACTTCCTGTTTCAAACGAAACACAACAAAACCCTAAATATAAGCAAACAGCCATTTACTAAATTATACTGAGAGCTGTTAAGAGGAATCAGTGAAGGAAACAGTGGTATAATTTAAACCAATTATAAAGATAGTTTTACTGACTTTATATATTCATACACACATACACATATATTACAGAAAAATGAAAAATATCTGGTAGGGGCATGCTGGATGTGCCTGTAGTACCAGCAGGGGGATGCTAGGCTAGGAATGTGAGACCAGTCTGGGCAATGTAGTGAAACCATGTCTCAAAAAAAAAAAAAAATCAGCAGAGGGTCCTTTCTGGGATCAGCCTGCACACTTTTCCTTTGGTGCCAGTCCTGCTGGGGCTTGAGCTCAGGGCATGGTTGCTGTCCCTGAGTTTTTGTGCCCAAGGCTAGTGCTCTACCAGTTGAGCCACAGCTCCATTTCTGTCCTTTTTGCTGGTTAAATGGAAGTTAAGAGTCTCAGGGACTTTCCTGTCCAGGCTAGCTTCAAACTGTGATCCAGCTTGAAAATTTCTTCTATTTAGGCAGCTTTCCCTTGCTTATAGTAGAAGCATCTGTCTTTGGAGTTCCAGAGTCTGAGTCTGCTTCCATCTCAAGTTTTTGGTTGTTTTTTTTTGGTTTGTTTTTTTGTGCCAGTACTGGGGCTTGGACTCAGGGCCTCATGTTCATTCTTATTTGGCTTTCTTTCCCAAGGTTGGCATTCTACCAATTTGGACAACAGTTCCACTTCTGGCTTTTTGGTGGTTAATGAGAAATAAGCATCCCAAGGACTTTGAACTACAATCCTCAGATCTCAGCCTCCTGAGGAATTAGGAGTACAGATGTGAGTCACTAGCACTCAAGTTATACTCAAGTTATACTCAAGTTTGAACAGTAATCATGAGAGATGACTTGAAGATCTTACAGGTTTTATGTGCTCCATGAATATTCACAATGAATCTTCCCTATCGATGCAGGGGAAAAAGTTCCTTCACAAATTTTGACTCGGTCCTATTGAGGTGTGTGTGTGTGTGTGTGTGTGTGTGTGTGTGTGTGTGTGTGTGTGTGTGTGTGTGTGTGTGTGTGTGTGCTGGTATTGGTGTGTGTGTGTGTGTGTGTGTGTGTGTGTGTGTGTGTGTGTGTGTGTGTGTGTGTGTGTGTGTGTGTGTGTGTGTGTGTGTGTGTGCTGGTATTGGAACTCAAGGCCTGGGTACTGTCCCTTAGCTTTTTCACTCAAGGTCGGCACTCTATGTCCAGCTTTTTGCTGGTTAGTTGGGGATAAAAGTCTCTTGGATATGCCTGCTTAGGCTGCCTTCCAACCAAGATCCTCCTATCTCAGCCTCCAGAGTAACTGGGATAGTAGCTGGGATTACAGGAGTGAGCCCTGGAGCCCAGCACCCACTGAGTGTTTTGTTGTTGTTGTGTTTGTTTGTTTAATCATCCAACTTAATGTGAACTTTGATCCAGTCCTGGAGGGGGGAGCCCAGATTCATAAGACTTGGCGGTCTGAAACCAGATCTCTTCTACAGCTTGCTGGCCTATATCAAACATCAGTTGCAAGTGCTTCCACCCTGTTTTGGCTGTGATCATGAGGTATTCTTCATTCTCTGGGTGCAGCTGGCAGGAGTGGGCAGCCATAATGAGGGACTGGCTGAAGCGGCTGCAGACAAGGAGGAACAAAGCACCCCGTTCCACGGCTGTCAGGGGGATGACACTCTCAAACCCAGCGAGCACATGGCCTCCCACGTGCAGGGGGTTCTGGCTCTCGATCATCATGTACATGATGGTGATGGCTGCTTCGAACACGTAGTACCCGAAGCTCATGTCACCAAAATCCAAGACGCCCGAGACTTGGTACGGGGTATCGCCGAAGGGCACTCTGCTGGGCTCCACTAGAATGTTGTGATCATTCAGGTCGCCATGATTAAGACCTGCCGGTGGAGAAAGCATACGAGAACAGTTCAGTTCACTCTGTTCCGTTCCCCCCCCCCACACACACACCTTTTTTTCTTAGTGCCGGTTGTGCAGCTTGAACTCAGGGCCTGGGCACTGTCCCTGAGCTCTGTTGCTCAAGGCTAGTGCTCTACCATTTTGAGCCACACAGCACCACTTCCCATTTTCTGGTGATTTATTGGAGATAAGAGTCTTAGGATTTTCACTGTCCCAGGCAGATTTCCAACCATAGATCCTCAGTTCTCAGCCTCCTGAGTGGCTGGGATGACAGGTATGAGCCACTAGCACCCAGTGGCATTTTTGGGTTTTTTGATCATTAACTGGAGATAAGAGTCTCAGGGAAAGCCGGGCGCTGGTGGCTCACGCCTGTAATCCTAGCTACTCAGGAGGCTGAGATCTGAGGATCGCGGTTCAAAGCCAGCCCGGGCAGGAGAGACCATGAGACTCCTATCTCCAATAAACCACCAGAAAACCAGAAGTGGTGCTGTGGCTCAAGTGGTAGAGCGCTCGCCTTGAGCTGAAGAGCTGAGGGACAGCGCCCAGGCCCAGAGTTCAAGTTCCACGGCCGACAAAAAAAAAAAAAAAAAAAAAAAAGAGTCTCAGGGAAGCTGCTCACGCCTATCATCCCAGCTACTCAAGAGGCTGAGATCTGAGGATCGTGGTTCAAAGCCAGTCTGGGCAGGAATAGTCTGTGAGACTCTGATCTTCAATAAACTACTCAAAAAACTCAGAAATGGTGCTGTGGCTCACGTGGAAGAGCACTAGCCTTGAGCACAAAGAGGCTCAGAGACAGTGCCCAGGCCCTGAGTTCAAGCCCCAGAACCAGCAAAAAGGAAAGAAAAAGAAAGGAAGGAAGAAAGAAAGAAAGAGAGAGAGAAAAAAAGAAAGAAAAGTATTAAGGATGGCAAACTCACACTCTCGAAAATGACTTAATCTGGGGAGGATTTCCTGCTTGAACAGCTGGATGACTTGCTCGACAATCTCCCGGTTTCGGTTGTGGCCCAGGGCATCCACAAATTTCTCCAGAAGAGGAATATTCTTCAGATTCCAGATGAAATTCTCCCGGTGGAGGAGACTCAGTTTGGGGTGATGAAATGTCTAAAGCCAAAGGAAGAAACAGCTTCTTGATAGACATTCAAAGTCACCATCATTGGGATCTGCTAGGGGCTTAACTCTTCACTTCAACGCCAGCTTCTCTCAAGGACATTGACCTACCCGATTTATAATAGGGCAAATGCAACCAGGCATGGTGGGGCATATCTGTAATTCCAGCACTCTGGAGACAGAGGTGGCCTAGGCTACTTAATGAGCCTTAATGTCTCACTCAGGGACCTTTAGCCACTCCTACTCTACTTGTACCTCTTCTGGTTACTCAACTCTAACCACATTTGGCCACCTGCTGGAGAAGCCTCAGGGCCTGGCCCTGGTGGTCCTGTCTCCCGTATCCGCCTAGTTAATGTCCTGCATTTCCACCAGGCCTTTTATTCAAAACTGCCTCTCCTGCAGCAGGTGCTGGGTGCCAGTGGCTCACTCCTGTAATCCTATCTATTCAGGAGGCTGAGATCTGAGGATCACAGTTCAAAGCCAGCCCACACAAGAAAGGCTATGAGAGTCTCATCTCCAGTGAACCACCAGAAAACTGGAAGTGGCACTGTGGCTCAAGTGGTAGCTTGAGCTGAAGAGTTCAGGGACAGAGCCCAAGCCCAGAGTTCAAGCTCCACGACTTCCACGACGACCACCACCACCACCAACAAAAACCCACAAAAAAACAAAACTGCCTCCATGCAAGGACTTCCTAATCATTCCAATTAAAATTCCAGCCATTGGTCAGAGCCCAGTGCTCACACCTGTAATCCTACTTATTCAGGAGGCTGAGGTCTGAGGATCGTGGTTCGAAGCCAGCCTAGGCAGGAAAGTCCATGAGACTTTTTTTTTTCTTTTTGCCAGTCCTGGGGCTTGTACTCAAGGTCCCAGCTTCTTTTTGCTAAAGGGTAGCCCTCTACCACTTGAGCAACAGTACCACTTCTGGCTTTTTCTGTGTATGTGGTACTGGGGAATCAAACCCTAGAGCTTCATGCATGCTAGGCAAGCACTCTACCACTAAGCTACAGACTCTTTGTATTTTATTTTTGTCGGTCGTGGGTCTTGAACTCTGGGCCTGGGCACTGTCCTTGAGCTCTTCAGCTCAAGGCAAGTGCTCTACCACTTGAGCCACAGCGCCACTTCCAGTTTTCTGGTGGTTAGTTAGAGATAAGAATCTCATGGACTTTCTTTTGTTGTTGTTGTTGTTGTTTTTTGGGTCTGGTCGTGGGGTCTGAACTCTGAGCTGGGCACTGTCCCTCAGCTCTTCAGCTCAAGGCTAGTGCTCTACCACTTGAGCCACAGCACCACTTCTGGCTTTTTTTTTCCTGCTTATGTGGTGCTGAGGAATCGAACCCAGGGCCTCATGCATGCGAGGCAAGCACTCTACCACTGAGACAACTTCCCAGCCCTCATGGACTTTCTTACCCGGGCTGGCTTTGAACCATGATCCTCAAATCTCAGCCTCTTGAGTAGCTAGGATTTACAGGCATGAGCCACAAGCACCCGGCTAGTTTTTATTTTTTATTGTTGGTTGTGCCCTTGAACTCAGGGCCAAGGCACTGTTCCTGAGCCTCTTTGTGCCCAAGGCTAAGACTCTATACCACTTGAGCCACAGGGCCACTTCTGGTTTTGAGTGGTTAATTGGAGGTAAGAGTCTAATGAGGGGGGCTGGGAAGGTCGCTCAGTGGTAGAGCGCTTGCCTTGCATGCCTGAGGCCCTGGGTTCTATTCCTCAGCACCACAGAAGCAAAAAGAATAAAAGCCAGACGTGGCCCTGTGGCTCAAGTGGTAGCGTGCTAGCCTTGAGCTGAAGAGCTGAGGGACAGCGCCCAGGCCCAGAGTTCAGGCCCCACTACCGGACCCCTAAAAAAAATAAATAAATAAAAAGAGTCTCATGAGGACTTTTCTGTGGGAGCTGGCTTTGAACCTCAATCCTCAGATCTTAGCCTCCTTGAATAGCTAGGATTAAAGGCAAGAGCTGCTGGTGCCCAGCTAGCCCCAGACTCTTATCTCCAATGAGCCATCAAAAAGCTAGATGTGGTGCTATGGCTCAAGCGGTAGAGTACTAGCCTTGAGAAAAAGAGCTCAGGGACAGTGCCCAGGTACTGAATTCAAGCCCTAGCACTAGCAAAAAAAAAATGAATGAGTCAATAAACAAAAATCCCTCCTCAACCAAAAGGATCCCGAATCTTACCTCCAGCGTTTTATCCAACTTGGCAGCTAGTCTTCCAATTTCATACAACAACGGGGGGCCAACAGGAACTTCGGCAATGGGTCTGCCCGGGAGATACGTCATCAGCCTCACCAAGTGGTTTTTGATTCCAGATCCACTGTCTAGACACACAAAATGACATATTCTGTCAACTCTCTTGATCAGTTTTGGGGCTTGAACTCAGGGCCCACTTCTGGTTTTCAGGTGGTTAATTAGAGCTAAGAGTCTCATGGCCTTTCTTGTCCAGGCTGGCTTTGAACTGTGATCGTCAGATCTCAGCCTCCTGAGTAGCCAGGATTACAGGCATGAGCCACTGGTGCCTGGCTAGGAGTGTGATTTCTACCTGTGGTCAAAATGCAGCCATGTGATTGGACAAGAGCTGTCCTGGTGAGCCAGTGGGCTCTTACCAATGGACATGAGGAACATGGTGCTGTCCTCTTTTGTGCGGCACACGGAGGCGGTGGGGAAGCCAGCTGCTTTGAGGAACATGATGATCTCATTCTGCATTTCAATCAGCTCGGCGTTCTTGCTGCATTCCGTGTTGCTTATTTTGAGGACATACTCGAGGGGCCTGTCCGCACCATCTTGGGGGCGTGAAATGTGAATGTGGAAGTTCTGGTCATCATAGCTGGGAAGTGGCTGGATCTTGGACACTTTGAACCCAAACACAGACTCTACCAGTGCAGAGGCCTGTGGCTCGGTGAATGTGGGCTTGGCGAGGGCCGGGGACGGGTGCGCATCTCCACTTGACATTATACCTGGCGGAAAACAAACGAGAAGCAGAAAAGGAGGCAGAGAAGAAAGGGACTGGTTTAAATGCATTCTCTCAAGACACCAGTATTTCTCTATACTATTTTTGGTGGTTGTTGTTGGTCATGGGACTTGAACTCAGGGCCTAGGCACTGTCCCTCAGCTCTTCAGCTCAAGGTGTGCACTCTACCACTTGAGCCACAGCGCTACTTCTGGCATACATTGATTGATTGATGATTGATTGATTGATTTAGTGGGTTGTGGACTTGGTGCTAATGCTCTATCACTTGAGCCACGACTCCACTTCTGGCTTTTTTTTCTCCTGGTTAACTAAAGGTAAGAGTCTCATGGACTTTCCTGCCTGGCTGGCTTTGAACTGAGACTCTCAAATCTCAGCCTGAGTAAATAGGATTAAAGAGGTGAGCCTTCCATGCCCAGCTTTTATTTCTTTTTGTTTTGGTCCTGGGGTTGAACTCAGGGCCTGGGTGTTGATACCTGAGCTTTTTTGCTCAAGGTTAGCAATCTACCACTTGAATTATAGCTAAGATTACAAGCAAGGGCCACTGATGCCTGGATCGTTGTTTCCTTTTTGACAATAATTTCCCACCCTTAATTTTAACCACAGCATTTGTTGTTTTCAGAAGCAAAATTAAGCTGCCCAGCCTTTGTTGACTAAAGATATTGTTACAAAGTCTAAAGGTTTTAAAGCCATTTTTGCACCTGCAATATATGGGAACCAGTATATCCTGTCCAACTGTTTGGGACGTAAGACTTTTAAAGGAATTTTAGCCAGGTGTTACTGGCTTACACCTGTAATCCTACCTACTCTCGAGGCTGAAATCTGAGGATCACCATTTGAAGCCAGGCTAGGCAGGAAAATTCCAAAAGACTCATCTCCAGTTAACCATTAAAAAAGTAAAAGTGGTGCTATGGCTCAAAATGGTAGAGTGCTGGGGCTGGGAAGGTGGCTCAGTGGTAGAGTGCTTGCCTTGCATGCATGAGGCCCTGGGTTCGATTCCTCAGCACCACATAAGCAGGAAAAAAAAAAAGCCAGAAGTGGCACTGTGGCTCAAGTGGTAGAGCGCTAGCCTTGAGCTGAAGAGATGAGGGACAGCGCCCAGGCCCAGAGTTAAGGCCACGACTGGACCCCCAAAAAAAAAAAAAAATGGTAGAGTGCTAACCCTGAGCAAAAAAGCTCAGGGATAGCACATAGGCCCTAAGTTCACACCCCATGACCAACAAAAATAAATAAATATAAACTGGTTTAAGGCCTGGATTCATTTGTAAGATGAACTGAAGTATTAACTCCTAGAGGAAAGCCTGAAATTAAATTTCACTTCCCAAAGTGCTAAGGATGAGAACAATTCTGAATTTGATAGAAATTATTGGTGTGTGTGTGTGTTGTGTGTGTGTGTGCACATGTGCGCACGCGTGTGCATGCACTAATACTGAAGCTTTAACTTAGGGGCCTTGGGACTCTCATTTAGCTTTCTTGCTCATGGATAGTGTTCTACCACCTGAGCCATGCCTCCATTCTGGCATTTTGCTGGTTAATTAGGATGGATTCTCAAGGACTTTTCTGCCCCTAGCTGGCTTCAAATCTCTTTCCTCCAGGTCTTAGCCTTTTCAGTAGCTAGGGCTACAGGTATGAGCCATCAAAGCCTCATTGAATGATTAGCTGGTAAAGTTGAAAGGAACAGAGGTTAATCTCTCTCTGATTCAGAACATTTTCCTTATGTGCAGCTCTAGAAAAGCCCTGTTTTTGCCAGGCACTTGTGGCTAACACCTGTAATCCCAGCAACTCAGGAGATCTGAAGATCCTAGTTTGAAGCTAGCTCAGACAGGAAAATCCTTGAGATTCCATCCCCAATTTATCAGCAAACTGCCAAGACTCTTATCTCCAATAAGTCAGCAAATAGCCAGAAGTGGAGCTGTGGCTTAGCCTTGAGCAAAATAGCTCAGGGACAGTGCCAGAGTTCAAGCCCCAGGCCTGCATTGTTAGCAAAGTCAATATGACCAACCAAAAAGTTGCCAAGGGGGAGAAGTATGTTATACTTAAGTTTCACTGCAGTTCCCAGACCACTGAAACTTTGATTAACCACTTTATAATAGATTATCCCCTAAATGTCTTTTCAAGCTCTGATAACAAACTGCTCAAATTCTCTTTGGGGGCTCTAACAGGCCTTCCCTCCACCCCTTGAACCTAAAGGACTCTAAGTCATACAAGCCATGACACAGAATCGATCTGCTCTTGATAGTAAACAGGGGGCTGGGCGCTGGTGGCTCACGCCTGTAATCCTAGCTACTCAGGAGACTGAGATCTGAGGATCGCGGTTCAAAGCCAGCCCAGGCAGGAGAGACTGTGAGACTCCTATCTCCAATAAACCACCAGAAAACTGGAAGTGGCGCTGTAGCTCAAGAGGTAGAGTGCTCGCCTTGAGCTGAAGAGCTGAGGGACAGCTCCCAGGCCCAGAGTTCAAGCCCCACGACTGACAAAAAAAAAAAGAAAGTAAACAAGGGGCTGGGAAGGTGGCTCAGTGGGAGAGCGCTTGCCTTGCATGCATGAGGTCCTGGGTTCTATTCCTCAGCACCACACAAGCAAAACGAAAAAAAATCCGGAAGTGGCGCTGTGGCCCAAGTGGTAGAGTGCTAGCCTTGAGCTGAAGAGCTGAGGGACAGCGCCCAGGCCCAGAGTTCAGGCCCCAGGACCGGACCCAAAAAAAAAAAAAAAAGTAAACAAATACACAGGAAGAAACAGGAACCACGATCTCTGGGCAAAGCTTGGAATCCTAGGTAGTCAGAAGGCTGAGATCAAGGTTCAAAGCCAGCCTGGGGGGAACAAATCTGTGAGACTATTATCTCCAGGCAACCAGCAAAAAGCCTGGAGCTGTGGCTCAAGTAGTAGCAAAAAAAGCAAATCAAGGGCTGGGAAGGTGGCTCAGTGGTAGAGTGCTTGCCTTGCATGCCTGAGGCTCTGGGTTCGATTCCTCAGCACCACATAAGAAAAAAGGAAAAGCCAGAAGTGGCGCTGTGGCTCAAGTGGTAGAGCGCTAGCCTTGAGCTGAAGAGCTGAGGAACAGCGCCCAGGCCCAGAGTTCAGGCCCCACAACCAGACCCCCCCCCAAAAGAAAAGCAAATCAAGAGCATGAGGCCCTGAGTTCAAGTCCTAATATTGGCACAAGTGCGCCCGTGCACACACATACACAATATGGCAAGAGGAGGAAGGATCCAAATCCTACAGGTTTGCTGGTTTTTCTTTCTTGCTCTTGAAAAACCCTCAGGAACCAAGAATTTCCAACTTCAAGGTTGGTGTCAGCGCTCACGATCTTTGATCTTTGTCCCGCTCTCAGAGCCGGGGGGCGGGGGGGGGTCGGACCTTCACCTCTGCACTTGGGGCCACAGATGGAACCAGAACCCCTCAACATTCTTCCCTCTCTCCCCGGGGCCAGTGAACCAACTGCAGCTCGGCACCTCTCTCAATCTACCTTTCTTCTGCAATCTTCTGCTCCGTGCATTCAAGGCTGGGGAACGCGAATCGAACGCTCCACGCCTGGCCCATGAGGACCCCAAGGTTGTCTGCACCCCAACACTCCAGGGCCCATCCAACTCCTCCAGGTGGGGCTCAGGGGCGGATCTGCAGGGACTCTAACCTCTCCAGTCCCAGGCTTTCCTTCTGGGGTCCCAGCCCCGCCACTGACTGCAGCGAGGGGGACGGGGCCGCCAGGTCCTCCGCGATTGTGGGGTGCAGCGGGGTGCTGAGGAGACCCGAGGCACCCGAGTGCCCGCCCGAGGCTCTCTGCAAGCCTCCCGGCTCTCGGGGACGTCCCCCACCCCGCGGGACTCGGAGGTCGCCTCTGCCTCCCCCTGCTGTGCCCGGCTCACCCGCCACGATCCGACGTCCAGGTCCGAACCCGCGGTGCGCCGCGCAGCGATCCACCCGCCGCCGCGCACTCAGGTAGAGTAGGAGGGGCTGCGCCCAGCCCCGCCAGCGGCGACTTCTGATTGGCTCCTCCCAGCTCCGCGCCACCCAATCAGCACGCACTACTGCAGGCCAGGTTTGGATTTAACGCCCCGGACTTTGCCCAGCCCCACCCCCAGCGGCTCCAAAGAGAAATTCAGAGGTGAGGTTTCTCATTGGCTTACTGCAACCGAAGCCCCACCTTTTCTAGGCTAGTACCCCAATCAGAATCCGGATACCTCGTGCGTGATTGAAACTCTTGCCTTTCGATTGGCTGCGCGAAACTTCACTCGCCGGCAAGCAGCCATTTAGAATTCTTGGGGCCCATGAGTGGCACCTCTCGGTTCCGCCCCATCCACACCAGAGGTGGCGGCGACTTGGACCTTCTTGGCCTTGTAAAGTGTCCAAGTGTCCCAGCGTGGAACTCCGTGTCCTGGCTTTATTCCTACTCTCCGGTGTCTTGGAGGACACCTTCGGAAAGGGCGGCTTTCCAGCCAAGCAGGACCTCTTGATTGACAGGTCAGAGCTGTCTCCACTGCGGGAATTCTGCTTGACAGATCAGAACGCTCTTTCTACTGCGTGGTTTGATTGACAGGTCAGAACGCTGGCTCTAAGGCCTGGGCTCTGATAGGTCAGAATGTCTCTTCGGTGTGGTTTGATTGGCTGATTGGAACGCTCTCTACGGTGTGGATTCTGGACATCCATCACTGATGGCCTGCAATTTGGTCTCTATTTTGTGTCGGTGTTTCCACATTGCACCTGCTCTTTTTTCCCCTCTGTAAGGACACAGCAGGCTATGTACAGTCACGATTATTTATGGGCTTGGATGATTTTCCCAGCCTCCATCAGCCACCTGCCTTATGTGGTGGCTGTGTGTAATTTCGGCACTGGGGAGGGAGGCTAAGGCAGGAGTATCTGAAGTTTGAGGCCACCCTGAGCCACATAGCAGTACCTCCTCTCAAAGAGTGTGTATGAAAGGGCTGGGAATGTGGCTTAGTGGTAGAGTGCTTGCCTACCATGCACGAAGCCCTAGGTTCGATTCCTCAGTACCATATAAACAGAAAAAGCCAGAAGTGGTGCTGTGGCTCAAGTGGTAGAAGCTCAGGGACAGTGCCCAGGCCCAGAGCTCATGCCCCAGGACTGGCAAAAAAACCCAAAAGGGTATATGTAGCCCCACCACACACACACACATACCTCTTGAACCTTTTAAATCATCTTTCTGCACTTTGCATATGGTTCTTCTCTGCTTCACAAATAGCAGGGCTGGGGCTGGGAAGGTGGCTCAGTGGTAGAGTGCTTGCCTTGCATGCATTAGGTCCTGGGTTCGATTCCTCAGCACCACATAAGCAAAAAGAAAAAAGCTGGAAGTGGCGCTGTGGCTCAAGCGCTAGAGCACTAGCCTTGAGCTGAAGAGCTGAGGGACAGCGCCCAGGCCCAGAGTTCAGGCCCCATGACTGGACCCCCCCAGCCCCAAAGAAGGGCTATCTTTCTGCAGCGCCAGGGATGACATACTGAATTCCCTCCTTTAGGTCTTCAGGTAACTCTGATAGCCCAGGCAGCACCTTAATTCTCCCCACTTTCCCACACTATTCCACTTCTATTCATGGTTTTTCAATGAGGATTAAAGAAATTTTAGAGAAAGGACTAGACCCCCAACTGTCTCCTTTGGTATGCATTGGTACTCCCTGGAACTTCTTCACAAATATTGTACTTTTGTCAGGTGTGGTGGTGCATGCCTATAATCCCAACTATGGGAGATAGGAGTCAAAATGAACACCAGGAAGCAAACACATTTTGTCTGACAGGTGGGTTTAATGGGAAGTGAGGACAGAGGAACGGACCGAACGGTCAGTGAATAGTCAGACTTAATGTACTTAAATCGAAGTAGAACTAGGTGGGAAAGATGGTATAGGTGACATTGATCAAAAAGCATTAAACTTATAAATTGACATATTGAATTGAAACCCATTTGTGCAACTACATTATTTTTTTTAATGCCTTTCTTGGGGAGGCGGTACTAGGGCTTGATCTCAGTGTCTAGGTGCTGTCAAGCTTTTATGTTCAAGGCCAGTGTTCTATCTCTTGATCCACAGCTCCACTTCGCTTTTTGCTGGCTAATTGGAAGCAAGGGTCTCAGGACTTTCTTGCTGGGCTGGCTTCAACCTGATAACCTCAGATCTCAGCCTCCAGAGTGAGCCACCAGTGCCTAAGGCTGTCCAATTAAGAAAGGATCCTGCCTTAGGCAACGTTAATCTCAATTAGCGGAGGGAACAGAACACTCCTTAATTTAGCTCAGACTTCGCTTCCCTATGTTTTCCCACACCAGTGTCAAGCTTCTACATTCACTCCCAGGAACAGAAGGAAGCGAGAGGCCTGTGTACCACGGAGGGCTGTGTACGTCACACAGCCTGCAACTAGACTGTCTGAACATTTAGACAACCAGGAGAAATTTCTGGATGCCATTTCATTTCTTTACAACTTCCAATGTTTTCTTTTTTAATTACTACAAAAAAAGTATTTTGTGGGACTTGCTGGCTCATGCCTATAATCCTAGCCATTCAGGAGGTCAAGATTTAAGGATTGTGGTTTTCCCAGGTGGGAAAGTCCATTGGTTAATCTCCAGTTAACCATCAAGAAACCCGGAAGTGGACCAGCGGATCAAAGTTGTAGAGCATTAGCCTCGAGCATAAAAGTTCAGGGACAGCAGTGAAGCCCTGAGTTCAAGCCCCAAAGCCCATGACCAACCAAAAAAAAAAACAAAAAAAAAACAGGCAGCAGGGAGGAGGAGGGAGGGAAAGTGGGAGAAAAGGGAGGAGGTAACAATGATCAACAAGAAATGTACTCAATTAATTATGTAACTGTAACCCCTCCCTATGACATCACCCTTACAATAAAATTAAAAAAGTCATACCCAGTAAGATGTGATAATACAATTCTCTTTATTAAAAATAATTTACAGCATCAGTAACATATACACAATTGTCATCAACTAAACTTTGCCTCCAATATATTTCTGTACAATACTTAACATTATCGAACTTCAAACTGTTACACTGTTTTGTTGGCTTTAAATAAGAGACAACAATTCATAGTTACTTTAGAGAGATACAGAGATGGTTCAGAGCCAGACTACATACGAAATGGATGGCAACATGGGCACTGTGGCCCTGAAGGGACAAGAAACAAAGGCCACATATATCTCCTCCCCTTTCCACATCCAAGCAAACTAAGCCAGATCACCTTCCAGTGACTTCTAAACCTAAGGTCAAAGGCAAGGGGACATGTAAGTTCCCCGATGTCCAGAGCTCCTGCTTTTATCATTTACCATCGAAAAGCCTAAAGCACCCAACACTGTGACCCATAATATGATGGGATGCGTTCTCAGCTTCTACAATCCCTGCCACCTGGATGAAGGAGTTCTGCCACCTCATTCAAGTGTCAGCATGGAAACAGGACACAATGGTGACCGTCATATTGGGGAGGAGTACTGTGTAAGTAATACAGACAATTCAGCGGCTGGGTGACACTGCCACCCATTTCATTTCATTTTACTTCATTTCATTTCATAGGAGTAGCAAACCCTAAAGGTTTAAATATGGTATTCAGCATATTTGTGTGCGTTGGTTCTGGGGCTTGAGCCACATCTCTACCTCTGGCTTTTTGGTTGTTCAGTAGAGATAAAAGTCTCCCAGACTTTCTTGCCTGGCCTGGTTTTGAATTGCGATCCTCAGACCTCAGCTCCTGAGTAGCTAGGATTACAGGTGTGAGCCACCGCACCTGGCATACTTTCTTAAAAGGTAAAATGACCTTTTGGGCTGCACTTGAAGTTCACAATTCTGATCTGTTTCTCCGTGTGCCTGTTGGACTTCCTTTTTACGTCAGGTTATTATTTTCCTATATCATGAAATCATCCAGCTCCAAGTCAACAAAAGGAGCAAAGTAAGACAAAAACAAAGAAAAAACAAACCGCCTGTTTTTGTGGCATGTGACTGGAGGCACAGTTAGAAGGCATCCACATTGGGAAAAATGCTTGGACTCTCCTTTCCTAGTTAAAGCCAGGCTTCTCTGCTTTAGTTCATTTATGAGCAAGACACTAACCAGACTATGTTTCTGCAACATGAGACTTGCTTGTATGATGATGACTGGGTTAGGCAGACTGGAATGTCAATGGCTGTGTGGATCAACTGATTATCACACTGTCGTACCATTACCCAACATCTACAAACAGCATGCCTTCAAAACCATACAGGTATTTTCTCCCCTCACACACTGTGCGATTACCATTTCTTTAAAGCATATCAGCTTATAACATTCTCCATCCCTAGCTCATGTGTCCAAAGTTAAAATATGCCCAGCATCCAACAAGAGCACAATACGACGGGAGTGCGAGAGAAAATATTGATGAAAAGATTTGAAGGACAATTGCTTTGTCAAACTTACTGTCTAAATACATATTTGCAAAGTATTTTCAAATCACGGCACGAGTGATTATGTGCATATTCTCAGTGTCCTTCACTTCCTGGTTTGTGAGTATCTGCATTTTAGCACAAAACAAGTAATTTCTTATTCTGTGCATTGAAAGCTACCTCTGAATTGCAGCAACTATGAAAGCTCCACATGGTAAAGATCATTCTAAATGGCCTTTTGCTACTAATAAGCTAATTTCTTAGAAAAGTATAGGACCTTCTGAGATGATCAAATCTTGTTTTATGAAAGGATGCCCACACTGTCAGGATGCTGCTGTGGCGTGGGATCAGACTGGCACAGGGCTCGGCCCTGAACAGAAGCAACGTCACTGCTCTCTGGCCAGCTGTGGTCAGCCCTAAGCAAACTGCAACAGCCATGAATCCCGGACAGGAAATCAGCTCACATCACTGAGAGATTACATTTTTTTTAAATGCATAGGGGCAAGCACCCATATCATGAGGTGTGGACTGAGAAATCTCAGAGGAATCAGGTAAGCATTGAAAGACACAGGGTTCTCCTCCAGCATCCACCAAAGGGGGGTGGGGGAGAACTCAGTGATAATTCAATCAGGTTACAGAAGTTACAGCATCACAAGAAATGAGCAAAATAAGCTAAAGCAATGAGCAGGATGTGGCCTGTGCCTCATCAGTGAGCACTCAGGGCTGCATCTTGTTCATACTTTAGCACATGACACACACACACACACACACACACACACACACACACACACACACACACACACACACACACACACACACACACACACACACACACACACACACACACACACACACACACACACACACACACACACACACACACACACACGACCATGGTCCATCTTCAGATGTGGAGGGACTGGCTGCACGGCACAGAAGATGGCGCCCTGGAACAGACTCAAACCGGTGGAGTTAGGCCCGGGTAAACCTGGCTTTGGACAAGTTAGGAATGCCCACTGTGCTCAGCTCCATTCTGCCAAAGAATTCATACACTCAAGTCCATCTATGTAAATCACATTCCAACTTCCAGAACTTCCCCGTCTAACCAGGCTTCTATTTCATTCTGTAAGTAATGGGACAGCAGTACAGCTTTACAGGTGCAAAACAAAACAGACAACTTCAGGAAGGTTACTCATATAAGAATTTCCAACACAAGGTCCAATTCTGCCTTTTATTTACAAAATGGTCTGATAAAATACCCCCACCCATACTTACAGGCTCTTCCACAACACACATCACACGTTGATTTCAGCAGTGTTAATAGCACCATTCGTATAGTATTTAAAAAGATCGCTTTTCAGTCACTATATTGATCACAATCACTTACGTCCAGGATGAGTCACCAGGACACTGGACCTGCTGTGGCGCTGTCGCAAGGACCCCTGGGGCCGGCATGAAAGACTATCTGCAGTTACCATCACCCGCGCCTGGCATGGCGGGGAGAAGATACTAGGAGAATCTCCGTGCCACAAAGTTTAATAATCCTCCATGTTTGAACAAGGTTATTTCCACATCATTTTCAAATGAAGCAATCACGCTGAATACCTTTCCAGTGCTTGTCTTGAAACAAAGAACATATATATGAGTGTCAAGATTTCCAAGGTACAGTAATCATTTGTCTTCATAAACATGATCATGATCTGGCCCTATTTTGCCCGACTTTCCTGAGTGTAATTTCAACTTTGATTGCCTATAACCTTTCTGTGGTTTGAAAAACACCCAAGGTGTCTCACAATGGCTCCTCGGCTAAGTAGAAAGACAGGTGTTTCATCCCTGATCCTAGAGAGCAAGTATCATGTGACCTAGAAAACACTACCAAAGGGTTAGCTTTGGACCAATCAATGATAAGCACTCATTACATCAATGCCCACCATCCATCCATCTCCTCCTTTTCCCTGATGCTGGCCGGTGGAAAGGGAAGCCAAGAGTCCCCATGCACCCTCCTCATGGCCTGAGCATACAGAGAATGCTGGCTAGACGCACACTTAGATTAAGGCCAGAGGAAGCAAAGCAACATACACTACCAATGGTGCACATGACTGACATTGCTATGCAGTTACAACTGCTTCTTCCTCAGTCTCACCCAGCCCGCCCTCAGAGAACCAAAGCATGACTGTGCATGCAAGAATTTCCAAGGTACCTTCATGTTCAATGCCATTCCAGGAGATAGCTCTTCAGGAAACGTCAAGGAGAAGGTCTCCCTGCCAGACAGCCCCAGGGAGTCTGCATTCTCTCCTGGAAGGAACTCCAGTGGGGCTATGCCCATCCCAACCAGATGATCTTTGTGGATTTTTTCATAACTTTCAGCCAAAACAGCTTTCACACCCTGTAACCAATGTGCATTTTACTTCTTCCACTTCTGAAAGTTGATTTAAGCATTTTACTTTCTCCAAACCCTTTGGACACACTGTACCACTCTGTACGCTGGCAGTATGGCAGGTACTTACAGAAGCCGGCCCACCACACAGAGCTCCCTAAGAGGCCCTTCCTTTGGCTGTCAGGGCCCTGGGGATTGCCTCTGAGCCCTGGTGGGTGTGATATACATGGCCACTGGAACCCTCTCTTGAATGCCACTTCAAGAACACTAGAGGGGATCAGATGAGAAAATTCTCTAAATACTTAGAAGAAGCAGGTGCTACACTTCACAGGGATGTTGAGCATGTAGAAGGGTTTGCTCAAGTTCTGTCACTGGACGGTGGTTCCCTCCCTTGTTTCCCAGTTTCCACACTAAATCACAGCTCTGTGAGGTCCATCCATGAGACACATCCATAGAGGAGGTCTGGCAAGGATTTCTTGTGGTATAACAGGGTCAAAGAAGGGAGAGACTGTCTCCTGTTCTCAATGCAGAAAATAGGAGGTAAAGCCTCAATATGGTGGAAGCTATCTGCAGCTTTAACTGGGCACTGTTCTTGAGCTTCTTTTGCTCAAGGCTAGCACTCTCTCAGCTGAGCCACAGCCCCACTTCTGGCTTCAAATTGCAATCCAAAGACTTATCTCAGCCTCCTGAGTAGCTAGAATGACAGGTATGTGCCACTTGGCACATAAATCAGTTTTTAAGAAAAGTCTAAATGAGTCAGGTGCCAGTGACTTACGCCTGTCATCCTAACTACTCAGGACGGGGAGATCTGAGGATCAGGCTTTAAAGCCAGCCCAGGCATGAAAAGTCTGTTCAGACTCTTATCTCAATTAACCACCAGAAAACTGAAAGCAGCGCTGTGCCTTAAGTGGTAGAGCACTTGCTTTGAGCTGAAGAGCTTAGGGACAATGCCCAGGCCCAGAGTTCAAGTCCCATGACCCACCAAAAATCAAAACAGAAAAAAAAGGGGGCTGGGAAGGTGGTAGAGTGCTTGCCTTGCATGCATGAGACCCTGGGTTCAATTCCTCAGCACCATATAAGCAGAAAAAGCCAGAAGTGGCACTGTGGCTCAAGTGGTAGAGCGCTAGCCTTGAGCTAAAGAGCTGAGGGACAGTGCCCAGGCCCAGAGTTCAGGCCCCATGACTGGCAAAAAAGAAAAAAAAAAAAAAAAAGAAAGAAAAAAAAGTCTAAATGACTAGGCTGTCAAGAGCAAAACTCCACTGTAAATAAACAGAAGGTTTTAAAATTAAAGGAGCCTAGTCCAATAATTAATGAAATACTTAGAATTACTATCTCAGAAAGATAATACCTGGCTTACAATTCCTGAGAACTGACATTTTAAGGAAGAGACAACGCCTCCTAAAAGAAGGTGGCAGACAAATCAGCCAACGACAAATGCTGGAGGGGATGTGGAGAACGAGGAACGCTATTACACTGCTGGTGGGAATGTACACTTATACAACCACTTTGGAAAGCAGTCTGGAGGGTCCTTTAAAAGCTAAAGATTGACCTCCCTTACGACCCAGTCATACCACTTCTAGGCATCTACCCTGAACAGGAACCAATATACAAGGACACGTGCACCTCCATATTTATTGCAGCACTGTTCGCAATAGCTAGGATATGGAAACAACCTAGATGCCCCACCACAGATGAATGGATCCAAAAATTGTGGTATCTATACACAATGGAATATTATGCAGCCATTAGAAATGACAAAATAATGGCATTTGCAGGGAAATGGATGGAGCTAGAAGGAATCATGTTGAGCGAGGTAAGCCAAGAACGAAGAGACAAACAGTACATGGTCTCCCTGATAAGTGGATGATAAATCCAAAATGTTAGGTGATATGACAAAACTAACAGGACTTAAGAAACAAAGAACTCCCACTCATCTGGTTGAACCACTACCAAATATCTCCATGCTGCTGATCACATATATGGTATATAACATGTGAGCACCATTATATATTACAGACTGTGATAGACAATTTGCTCCAGGAAAGTTAGAATGAACTTGTGACTTTAAATGAGCATCATTATTCCACAATACTGTGAATTTCCGGAAATTAAGTAATCACTTAATCACAATCAAAAAAAAAAAAAAAAAAAAAAAAGAACCTCGGGGAAGGGAGGGAGGGAGGGGATGGTAGGGGGAAAACAATGGAGGGGGTAACAATGTTCAAGAGGAAGTGTACTTATTACCTCACTCATGTAACTGTAACCCTCTGTACAGTATCTTTACAATTAAAAAAAAAAAAAAAAAGAAGGTGGCAGAGGCCTGCACTCTGCTTCTTGTGCATGTGGAATGTCAGCAAGTGCAGGTGCCCACCACCCTACCACAAAAAGGAAATAAACAACAACAACAAACAAGCAGTCTAAAGAGAAGCATCTTCTGCTAGACAACTGGCAGCAGAATCTATTTGGAGGTGAGAAAGGTAAGACTCAGCCCATTACCTAAGTCTCTTAGCTGCTAATGGAACAAATAAGAGAAAATACAACAAAACCAGGCAAGCAAAACTATGAATGGGCACAAATAATGACTATAATGCAACAGCTTAAGAATTCTTCTTTCAGGGGCTGGGAAGGTGGCTCAGTGGTAGAGCACTTGCCTTGCATGCATGAGGCCCTGGGTTCGATTCCTCAGCACCACATAAGCAGGAACTATCCTTCCAGTGGCAGAGAAACTAGTAAACTGAAGCACATGCCCCAGGGAAAGTCCTTGGCTTGACTTGTGCAACCAACTCCTAAAGGTGTCATGCATACAGTTGCATGCATGCATCTCATGCATAAACTTAAAACTGTGGGCCAGCAGCCTTGTGTGTGCCAGCCTGCCACTGCTGCTCTGAACTCCCAACTCTCTGAGCCCCGCAGAGCCAGAATTTCTTCAACCACGTTTGCTCTGGAGCCACTCAGCTCAGCCGCTGTTTTCCTAACGATGGGCTTTCTATTAAACTCCTTGTTACTTTACTTCTGTGTGTGTCTTTATTTAATTCTGTGCTTGAGACTCCAAGAATCTAGAATTAGAATATCTGCCTGCACAGCTACTAGTGGTAATTAAATGAATCCTCACCTAAGACTTACAGATGTAACTATGTGAGTACAAAGATTATTTAACATTACTGAACTGAAACTCTCAATTATGAGGCCCAAATAATTGCAAAAAAATTCAAATAAGCAAAATAAACTCTGACAGGATGTTCCTGACAGAGGAAGAAGGCAATTTCTTTGAAGTTGTGAAGATAATCAACCTCCCCTAACCCCGGCCCTTTTTGATAGCACCAAGTAGTTGTGCAGGGAGGGTTCACTGCGACGTGTCACATGTGAACCTTGCTCAGACCCACTCCTATTGTCCCTCTCCCCACTCCTCATTGGAAGAAAATGAATGTGAAGACATACCAGTAAATACGGTCCTTTGGCGGCCCAATCTCTTGAATTCCCCGAACCATACTTCTTTCCTGCTAAAATAATCAGTGGGATACCTTCTTTTTGGTACAGTTCTGCAGCTTCAAATACATCCATCTGTAGAGGTAAGCAGACACACAAATCCTTAGCACAAATGCAGATCGCCAGAACCAGGCATGCCCCAATCACCAAGCGCCTGCCTTACCGTGTGTCCTGATGGAAAATGGATTGTTTTGGGAGCTGGCTTTCCAATAAACTTATTAAAAAGCTTGATGTTTGCAAAAGTGCCTCTTGTCATCACGGCATCATTGCCTCTCCGGGCTCCGTAAGAGTTGAATTCACGAGGGGTAAGGCTACAAGAAAGTCAGGGAAGTGTTCATTGTAGGTGGGAAGTAACCACACATTACTGAATTGTAAAACCTATCTGAATACTTCTTTATTGCTATGGAAACTTGCCCCAGGTCTCCAGCCCAGGACCACTGGGGCCTCTTAGACATGCCCTGCTCACTTATTCACAGAGCCAGCTTGTAGGCTTTTACCTTTTACCTGAAAGCTCTATCACAAAGTCACACCCTCAGTTAACTCCTTGGAAAGTATTAGGTGCTCAAATTAATATCTAAGTACAATTCACATGCATTCAGTTATTTGAAGCCTCTTATAAAACCTTTATGTTCCATTTCCATTTTTCCTTCCTTTTAGTTTATCTAAAGAAATTTTAAAAAGCCAGGTGTCGGTAGCTCACGCCTGTAATCCTAGCTACTCAGGAGGAGGAGATCTGAGGACCACAGTTCAAAGTCAGCCCAGGCAAGTAAGTCCATGAAGTTCCTATCTCTAATAAGCTACTCAGAAAACAGGAAGTGGTGCTGTGGCTCAAGTGGTAGAGCACTAGCCTTGAGCTGAAGAGCTCAGAGTTCAGGCCCCACGACTGGACCCAAAAAAAAAAAAATTTGCTTCTAAAACCAGTTGTTTATCTAGACTCAACTCATTTTTTTTTTTTGGGGGGGGTTGTGGGGCTTGAGCTGAAGAGCTGAGGGACAGTGCCCAGGCTGAGTTTAAGCCCCACAACAGACCAAAAACAAAAAAAAAAAGAAAGAAAAATAATAATAATTTAAAAAGCAACATAGAAAAAGCCAGAAGTGGCACTATGGCTCAAGTGGTAGACTGCTAGCCTTGAGCACAGAGAGGCTCAGGGACAGTACCCAGGCCATGAGCTTAATCCCCAGGACCGGCAAAAAAAAAATAAAATAAAAATAGCAAGCCACGGGCTGGGAAGGTGGCTCAGTGGTAGAGCGCTTGCCTTGCATGCTTGAGGCCCTGGGTTCGATTCCTCAGCACCAGTTAAGCAAAAAGAAAAAAAATCCGGAAGTGGCGCTGTGGCTTAAGTGGTAGAGCACTAGCCTTGAGCTGAAGAGCTGAGGGACAGCGCCCAGGCCCAGAGTTCAGGCCCCATGACCGGACCAAAAAAAAAAAAAAAAATAGCAAGCCAGGTGCCAGTAGCTCACACCTATAATTCTAGTTATTTGTGAGGCTGAGGTTGGAAGATGATAGTTTGAAGACAGCCAGGGCAGAAAAAGTCCAGGAGACTCTGATCTCCAATTAACCAGTAAAAAGCCAAAAGTGGAACTGTGGCTCACATTTTAGAGAGGACCTTTGAGAAAAAGCTCAGGCACAGTACCCAGACCCTGAGTTCAAGCCCCAGGATTGGTACCAAGAAAAAAAAACCCAAACTGAAAAATAAAAATTTTGCTTCTAGGGGCTAGAAGGTGGCTCAGTGGTAGAGCACTTGCCTTTCATGCCTGAGGCCCTGGGTTCGATTCCTCAGCATCACATAAGCAAAAAGAAAAAAGCCAGAAGTGGTGCTGTGGCTCAAGTGGTAGAGCGCTAGCCTTGAGCTGAAGAGCTGAGGGACAGCGCCCAGGCCCAGAGTTCAGGCCCCATGACCGGACCCCAAAAAAAAAAAAATTTGCTTCTAAAACCAGTTGTTTATCTAGACTCAACTCATTTTTTTTTGGGGGGGGGGAGGGATTGTGGGGCTTGAACTCTTGTCCCTCGGTTCTTCAGCTCAAGGATAGCACTTTACCACTTGATCCACAGAGCCACTTCAATTTTCTGGTGGTTTATTGGAGATAAGAGTCTTACAGACTTTGCTGCTCAGGCTGGCTTTGAACCCATGATCCTCAGATCTCAGCCTCCTGGGTAGCTAGGATGACAGGCATGAGAGACCAGTGCCAGGCTACTTTTTTTTTTTGAGATAAGGCCTTGCTGGTCTCAAACTTACCAGCCTCCTGCCTCTGCCTCACAAATGCTGGAATTAAAGGCAAGAGCCAACATATAACTCAATTTAAATAGCAATTTAAATTTCTGAACTTATAAGCAAAGACAGGTCCAATGGGTGCCCCCTAGTGCCTCCTTAGTGATATGTACTAACAAACAAATGTGGGAGACAGCGTGTGCCACTGAGGAAGGATGGCAGGCAGTGCTGGTTCACCCCCGCTTGCAGAGAGGGCCAGATCAGGCAAGCAGACACGTACCCTCTGTTTGTCAAGTACTTGGCAGCTGCACTGCTCCGTGCGATGCTCCCAGCAGGCGATATGTGATCGGTTGTGACACAGTCCCCCAAATACAGCAAGACGTGAGCATTCTTGATAGGCCGGACGGCAGCAGGCTCTTTGGTCTACAAGGAAAAAGTTCAAAGAAGTCTGAGCTCTGCACAAGGGTGTTTAATCTGTGATGATCTTTTAAGAGATCAAGCAACAGTAGTACTTACAAGCTTGTCAAAAAACGAGGGACATCTGATATAAGTTGACTTCAAGTCCCACGGGAACAAAACGGAGTCGGGGGCTTCTAGAGAATTCCACCGCTTGTTTCCCGTCTGCAAATATGATTCAGGCAGATAAACCCAAGAAAAGGTAAAAAAAAATCACAAAAAAGACTTAGGAAGACTCTAGGTAAGACTGAAATATTAGGTTTCCTCATCTACTTAGAGGGCTAAGGTAGTGAATTCTATTATCTACATCGTTAACATTCATACCTACTCAGGAGGTTGTGATCTGAAGATCACAGTTCAAAGTAAGAGCAGGTAAAAAGTCACTGAGACTTTTTTGTTGGTTGTGGGACTTGAACTTGGGGCCTGGGCACATTCCCTGCACTTTTTGCTCAAGGCTAGGGTTCTACCATTTTGAGGCACAGTGCCATTTCCAGTTTTCTGATGGTTCATTGGAGATGAGAGTCTCACAGACTTTTTTGCACAGGCTGCTAACTTGTCAATCTGAGCCTGGTGTGGTGGTTCATCTGAGCCCTTGGAGACTGAGGCTGGAGGATGATAGGGTTAAAACCAGCTTAGATTATAAAATGACACTATATACTGAAATGAAAAAGAAAAAAAACATCAAAACTCCTACAATCTACTTTGCAAAATTGATACAACTGTTTTATGCAAATTATCCCAATTAAGTCTTTTCCATAGGTCTTTACTTTTTTTTGTTTTCCCTGTCAGTTGTGGGGTTTGAACTCAGGGCCTGGGCACTGTTCCTGAGCATTTCTGCTTAAGGCTAGTGCTCTGCCACTTTGAGCCACAGCGCCACTTCTGGTTTTCTGGTGGTTCACGGAGATAAGAGTCTCACAAGAGACTTTTCAGACCTGGGCTGGCTTTGAATGAACCATGATCCTCAGATTTCAGCCTCCCAAGCAGCTAGGATTACAGGCATGAGCCACCAGTGCCTGGCTGGTCTTTTTAACATGGTGTGCTCTTTACCTATTTTCTTGATAGCACACTGTGTGAAGTTTGTGTTTTGTTCAATGATACACTAGAACACGTAGAGGCATCTGGCACATAGTATGACTTTAAGTGTTTGCTAAGTAGGTGCTTTTTTTGCCTTCATATTTCCAGTTTTAAAAATTAAAACTTTGAGCTAGGTGCCAGTGGGTCCTGCCTGTAATTCTAGCTAAACAGGAGCTGAGAGCGAATGACCACAGTTTGAA
Organism: Dipodomys merriami; assembly: GCF_024711535.1. NCBI lineage: Eukaryota > Metazoa > Chordata > Mammalia > Rodentia > Heteromyidae > Dipodomys > Dipodomys merriami. The sequence goes on along the minus strand of NW_027204826.1, from coordinate 1,548,344 downwards.
GCCAGACCAGGTAGAGAAATCCAAGAGACTTTCATTTCCAACTAACCACTACAAAGCTGGAAGTGGAGGTATACAAAGTGCTAGCCCTGAGTGACAAAGCCAAGGGAGAATTTGAAGCTGAGCTAAAGCCCAGTAATGGTACACAAGCACACCCACACCTATTTCTGAAAAGATCATTGATTTCTAGAAAGGCAAAGTGCATAGGCAGGAAATTGGTGAGACGAAGATTTCAAGGTTTGCTGTTATTTCCTGTGAGGGAAATTTCTATGAAGTGTGCCCTCTACTTAGTCATAGCACCCAGTAAGGAAAGTGAATGACATCAATTCTAATACACTAAGCCATTCTCTTTGTATTTAGCAATTCCAGATACAAAGTGCTATTACTAAGACCCATGTATCCAAACTAATGTCATTTAACTTTTTATTCTATCCAGAAAGATTCATGATAAAAAAGAAACCACCTACAACATTCTTAAGCTCTTGAAGAAACAGGCCAGGTTCTTACCTCTATCTTCCCTTTCAGTGCTTTAAACATGGACAAAATAACATGTTCTTCTTCTATCCGTTGAACCTCTTCTCGACTAGGCCAAATATCACGCAGGTAAACATCCTTGCCAGTAGGATCAGTCCCTGGTTAAGAGTTTGACGTGATATTGAGTGTTAGAATACGCTCCTTCAAAATGCTTATGTCATTTCAAAGACATACAACAGAACCAAGGAAAGGCTCGACATCATGTACAGGCATCAGCCGCCACAACAACAGGTATCTGCTTGCTTTATGTCCTTCATTGGGATGTAGAAATTAATGAGAAAACTAAGAACTTCTGGGGGAAAACTGTACGTGAGTGTATGATCTACTTACACACAGATATATTAAAAATATATATATTTATATATGGGAGCATACCTAAAGGCTCTGTCTGGAAATCTATGTTCACTGTGCCTGCCAGGGCATAGGCCACCACCAGTGGGGGAGAGGCAAGGTAATTGGCACGGACGCAATCACAAAGACGGCCTTCAAAATTTTTGTTTCCGGATAAAACCCCACAGGTAACCAAATCACCCTGAAAAACACAACACAAACAAAAACGCCACACACATAAATACACTTGATTCACAAGCTCATACAAACTTGGATAATCCTATGTAAGCAATCTCAGTATTATAGTTCTGTGAATAAGATAAGAAAAGCATACCACTAAGTTTTAGGTACAGAAACTACAAATCCTACACATAGCTAATAATTCCTTTCATTAATAAGGAATCATTCCAGAAATGTAGAAATGATTCTTCAAATCATAGAGACTCAGAGTTTAGTCTTTCCAAGAGGTGCAATAACTAGAGAAACATAAACCCATCAATATGTATTTCTTGTAATCTAACAAGACAGTTTACAATCTGTGCTCCATGCTAGGTGATCACACTTTACCTGTTTCACTGCATTTAGAACTGCTTCTGATAAGGGCGCTGTGTTCCCCACACAGGTTGAACATCCATAGCCAACTATTTCAAATCTGTGTTTTCAAAAAGGACAACATGATTACACAGAGCACAACGATGAGATTACTCCAAGACTGTTCATGGCATACAGATTATTAACCTATATCAGGTGTATACTAATTTCACCATATGCTTAGAATTAGCATGCTGAAACACTCACTGGCCAACTATGTGTATTACATCACTCAAGGGAACTCTTCAAATACAACATACTAAGAACATAATATAACCTTCTAAAAATAATCATGCCCAGGTGCTGGTGGCTCACACCTGTAATCCTTGCTACTCAGGAGGCTGAGATCTGAGGGTCGTGGTTTGAAGCTGCCCTGGGCAGGGAAGTCCCTAAGACTCTTATCTCCAAAATAACAATCAAAAAGTCAGAAGTAGAGCAGTAGTTCAAGTGGTAAGAGTGCTTGCCTTGAGCAAAAAAGCTCAGGGACAGTGCACAGATCCTGAGTCCAAACCCAAGGACCAGCATTAAAAAGAGAAAAAAGAAAAATCTTTCTTTATTAAATCATTTTTTTTTTTTTTTTTGGTGAGTCTTGGGGCTTGAACTCAGGGCCTGAACTGTCCCTGGGCTTCTTTTTGCTCAAGGCTAGCAATCTACCACTTGAGCCACAATCCCACGTCTAGCTTTTTCTGTTTATGTGGTACTGAGAAATCAAACCCAGGGCTTCATGCATGTTAGGCAAGCACTTTACCACTAAGCCATATTCCCAGCCTCAAACAAATTCTATTAAGCAAACCCAAAGGCCTTGTTTAATATGCAAAGTACCCAAGTATTGGCTGGAACAATTCCATCAAAGACTCACCAAAAAAACAAAACAAAACAAAGTAGGCACTATAATAAAAGTGAATGTTGCTGGGCATTGGTGGCTCATGCCTGTAATCCTAGCTACTCAGGAGGCTGAGATCTGAGGATCGAGGTTCAAAGCCAGCCCAGGCAAGAAATTCTGTGAGATTCTTATCTCCAATAAACCACTCAGAAAAACGGAAGTGGCGCTGTGGCTCAAGTGGTAGAGCACTCATCTTGAGATGAAGAGCTGAGGGCAGCGCCCAGACCAAGTTCAAGCCTCATGACCAACAACAACAAAAAGTGAATGTTACCTTTTTCTACTCATTAAGCCTAAGAAGATACCCTACCAAAAATTCCAATACAAAACATTGTAAGCAAAATCTAAACTACCTTTAGCTGCAGTTCAAAAAGCAAAAAACAAACAAAAAAAACCCCTAAAATTTATCAAGTTTTCAAAGAAGCTAATAATTTATGTAAGAAAATATGTTCCAAAATATATACTGAAAATATAATTAGCACCATCAATTAATTTTTTTTTTTTGGTTGGTCGTGGGGCCTGAACTCTGGGCCTGGGTGCTGTCCCTGAGCTCTTCAGCTCAAGGCTAGTGCTCTACCACTTGAACCACAGTGCCACTTGCAGCTTTTTCTGCTTATGTGGAGGAGGAATTGAACCCAGGGCCTCATGCTTGCAAGGCAAGCATTCTACCTTAACCACCGTCCCAGCTCCAATCAATTTTTGACTATGTTAACAAATACAAGCCAGGCATCAATGGTTATACCTATAATCCTAGTTACCCAGGAAGCTGAATTTGTCGTGCACACGTACACAAAACACACACACCGAAATGTACGTTGCTTTCTCTACATTTAAGGGACAACTCATGTATTATAGACAATCTTACAAAATCCCAATTAAGACAGTTTAGTGTTAATAAATGCAGCCAGAAGGTTTTCTTCTTTTCTGAGCTGTATACAGAATGCATGAGGAGTAAGTGCTCTGAGACACCACTCAGACACTGAGGCTATGGTTCAGTGTTTATTTCATTGTCTGTCATGTATCTTCTCTAAGGATCCTGAAGTGAGAGATCATATAAATCTGACTGCCATGTCCCTACAGGGCCTCGCATACTTCTGTTTAGTGAAGAGGCCTCAGAGACACCATGGAAATGGCAAACTACTCCCACCACAGCATGCTGCTTCTTTCCATCTTCTCTTGGTTTATGAAAGGCCTGTTAGGCAGCACAGAACCAATGTCAATAGCAGTCACGTGAAGCCACTTACCCCAGCTTACTAAGATAGGGCAGCACACCACTTGAGCTGAGGTAGTGAGTCACCATGCCACTGCCTGGAGACACGCTTGTTCTTATGTATGGCTTCACACGCAGCCCAGCTTCCACAGCCTTCTTAGCCAAAAGACCTGCGCCACCAACAAACAGGACTGATTAGAGAGGTGACTTCCTTTCTTCACGTTGGGAGTAGAAAGCAGAAAGGAGAAAGGTCTATTGACCAGACTGGATGCTAAGCCCAAAGCCTTAAACATATCTTCATCATTTTGTCTACTTTCAACAATGGATTCACCTCATTTAAAACAACTTGAAATTATAGTAGATGTGTGCTAACCATTATGTCAGAAAACAAGGACGTGTACACACAATAAAGACACTGTTGACTGGGATATGAAGCCAGACACTAGTGTCTCACACCTATCACCCTAGCTACTCAGGAGGCTGAGATCTGAGAAGCAGGGTTCAAAACCAGCCCAGGGAAAGAAATTCTGTGAGGGACCCCCCCCCCTTTTTTTTTCAGTTGGGAGGCTTGAACTCAGGGCTTGGGTGCTGTCCCTAAGCCTCTTTGTGCTCAATCACTTAAGCCTCAGCTTCCAGTTTTTGAGTGGTTAATAGGAGATAAGAGTCTCCTGGGAACCTTTCTGCCCAGCCAGCTTTAAACCATGCTCCTCACAGATCTCAGCTTCCTGGGTAGCTAAGATTACAGGCGTGAGCCACCAGCACCTGGCTCTGTGAGACTCTCACCGCCAATGAACTACCAGAAAACCAGAAGTGGCGCTGAGGCCCAAAGTGGTAGAGTGCTAGCCTTAAGTGAAAAAGCTCAGGGACAGCGCCCAGGCCCCAAGTTCAGGCTCCACAACCAATATAACCAAACCAAACCAAACATGTAGCCCCCAAGGCACTGCTTACCTGCAGCAAGCATGACAGAAGGGTTGCAGTTATTGGTGCAGCTGATGACAGCCGCAATGACCACCGACCCGTGAGACAGCTTATACTCGCTTCCTTCATAATCAATGCACATGACGTCATTTTGTTTCTCAGCAGCAATTTGGAAGCCTCTAAATCCAACCTACCAATGTGCATATGAAGAGAAGATAAGTAGTGCGGGCTTGTATAGGAAATGCAGGTAGAAAACAAAGCAGATACCCGACATGGGGGAATGGCCTTTTGCTGCTGTTTCTGAGCCACACAGAAAGTCCTGACACTCAGTAGTCCTGACTCAGCAAAAGCCTAGTCGGATTGGAGTCTCGTAGTTTCACACAAAACCTTCACCCCTGAATCCAGCCAGCTGGCTCAGAACCCACACCTTACTTGGTCCATCCCTGCCTACAGTGACTCTCATGACACAGTACAGACTATTCCTATCTGAAGATCTGTTCCAAAGCAATCCTATCCGCAGCAGAAGTGAACCACGGTGGGCCACGGGTCAACAGGTGCTGAGAGGGTAAGAACTACACAGCAGTCTCTGCTCTGCTTTATTTCTGTATGACTTTTACATTTTCAACATAAAATGCCAAGAACCAGGCACTGGTGGCTCATACCCAGAGGAAGTTGAGCTCTGGGGACCCAGGTTCAAAGCCAGCCCAGGCAGGAAAGTCTGTGAGATTCTTATTTCTAGTTAATCAGCAAAAAGCTGGAAATGAAGCTATGGTTCAAGTGGTAGAGTGCTAGTCTTGAGCAAAAGAAGCTCAGGAAGAGCATCCAGGCCCTGAGTTCAAGCCCCAGGATCTGCACTAACAAGCAAGAGAAGGGGGAAAAAAAAGCCAAGAAATTATAAAAAGAAATAGTCTGAAAAGAAAGCTGACTTCTAGAATATAGAAAGTGGTAAGATTAGGGGCATGACTCTTAAGTAGGAACACAACCTCCCAAAAAGCAGTCGCTTCCTACTCATTTTCGTGTGTCCAGTGATGAGGATCAGTGTGCCAGTGTGTGTGTGTGTGTGTGGGGGGGGGTCACAGGCCTCTAGGGCAGAGCTGCCTAACTTGGTTCTCTGTTGCCCAGTGCAAGAGCCACAGCCACACAATACTGAACAGCACTTGATATCAGACTACTCAGACTGAGAAACTATTAATTGTAGTTAATTTAAAATTTAACATAAGTAGCTGGGTGCCAGTGGCTCATGCTTGTAATCCTTGCTACTCAGGAGGCTGAGAACTGAGGATCATGGTTCAAACCAAGCCCAGGCAGCAAAGTCCATGAGACTCTTCAATAAACCATCAGAAAACTGGAAGTGACACTGTGGCTCACGTGGTAGAGAGCTCGCCTTGAGCTAAAGAGCTGAGGGACAGCGCCCAGGCCCAGAGGTCAAGCCCCATGAGTGACCCCCCCCCCAAAAAAAAATGTTAAGTAGACACAATCACCTGATTCTCATAGTGGAACTGGGAATAAGGCCCCATCAATGACTGACCTGTCCAGCAGATAGAAGGGTGAAAAAAAAGGCCACTGTGTGTGTCAGAGCTATAAAAATTATGGCAGAAGACTGATTTACCAAGACTTAACACAAGCACGTTCAAACACAAACAACAAAAGGACTCACCTTTTCATTTAGGCAAGCCTGGAAATCACTTTTCATATCCGTCACTGCGACTCTGTCCTGAGGTCTTTTGGGACCACTGACAGTTGGAACAATTGAGTTTAGGTTAATCTGTATCACCTAGAAAAAGATAACAGAAAGAGAAGGAATGAAAATTTCTCCATACAGATTCCCATTCAAACAGTTCTTTCTAAAAGCACAGTGAATATACTCAGATTCAATGCAGTGTTTGAATGGTAAAACAAACCTGTTAAAAGTTTGTGAATGATACCATGAAAACACCAAACTAACAGATCAGTGTATAATCAAGCTACACCACCAACTGTAAGACCCGGATGAAATTTGTGACTCCCCCAACGCAAACACTGCCGGCAAGTGTGCACACTGTGGGACTGAAGTCAAATCAACAGAGGGTGCTGTAAGGACACAGAAGGAAAAGGCTTGCCTTTTTCTGAAAGAGACCAATTACTTCTACTTTCCTTTAATGGAGCTGGCAACCCTTGTCTTTGCCTCAGTCTATACTAAGAAGTTTCTTTGAAAACAAAAATCTGATTGTTCTGATGGATTTAAGTCTATTTCTTTATAGGGCCAGGGTTGGGTTTTTCCTTTTGGTATTAATTTATTTTTATCAGTCATGGGACTTGAACTTTGGCCCTGGAAGTTGTCCCTGAGCTCTACAGCCCCAGGCTAGCACTCTACCACTTGAGCCACAGTGCCACTTCCAGTTTTCTGGTGGTTCATTAAAGACAAGAGTCTCACAGACGTTTCTGTCTGAGTTGGCTTTGAACTGTGATCCTCAGATCTCAGCCTCCTAAGGAGCTAGAATTACAGGCATGAGCCACAAGCACCTGGCTCAGTAATTTTTGTTGTTGTTGGTGGTGGTGGTGTGTGTATGTGTGTGAGTGTTTAACAGATATGATTTTGCTTAGACAGGCTGATTTAAACTTACAATGCCACAGGCTCCCAAGTGCTCGCATTACAGGTGTGCACCACAATACTTGGTGAGATTTCTTTTTTTTTTTTTTTGGTCAATCATGGGGCCTGAACTCAAGAAGTGGTGCTATGGCTCAAATGGTAGAGTGCTAGCCTTGAGCTGAAGAGCTGAGGGACAGCGCCCAGGCCCAGAGTTCAAGCCCCACAACTGACCAAAAAAAAAAAAAAAAAAGAAAAGAAAGAAAGAAAGAAATAACTGCTTTGATTATAAAGGAAGTTTAAGGCCATGTAACTGTAGCTTTTTAATGATGGGACTGGGGAAAAAAGTGTCAAATCTGATGTAGGAATCATTCAAACTGAAATTTGGGAATACAGGGGGAATGTTGTAGTACTTTCTACCACAAAATAAAATTTAAATTTCATAAAGTATTATAAAACTACAGCCACAGAAGTCTATATAGTGGCCTAGATGGGTAGTCAAGAGCAGAGCACCTGCCTAGCAAGTGCTCTGGGTCCAATCCCAGTATTGTCAAAAATAAAACAAATAAAACAGCATAGTGATGGGGAGGCAGCTGATTAGAAACTGTCTTGCCATGAATGGTGTATCCAGGAAGGTGAACCACTCAGCCTCGAGGAGGTAAGATCAAGAGAATCTCAGTCCAAGGACAGCCTGTCAGACAGTTTCCGGCCAACAATTTGTTGGGCATAGTGGCTCATGCTTGTAATCTCAGTCATGTAGGAGGCACAGGTAAGTAGGTCACAGTACAATACCAGCCCTGGGAAAAACACAAGACCCAGGCTGGGTATTGTGGCTCACATCTGTAATCCTGTTCAGGAAGCGGAGATCTAAGGGTTGCAGTTCATTAACCAGCAAAAAGCTGGAAGTTGATCCTGAACAGAGTTCCAAGGTCATAACAAATTGGAGAGAGACTCAATAAATGGGACTACATTAATATAAGAAGTTTTTGCACAGATAAAGAAATAGCAACCAAACTAGAATGAAAGCCAACTAATTGGGAAAAAATATTTACCAAAATATATCAGACAAGGGTCTCATATCCATTATATACAGGGAACTCAAGAAACTAATCCCTCACAAATCTAACAAACCAATCCTTAAAGGGGCAAGGGAGCTAAGGAGAGACTTCTCAGAAGAAGAGATAAAAACAGCAAAGAAACACATGAGGAAATGTTCATCATCCCTGGCTGTAAAGGAAATGCAAATAAAAACAACCATGAGATAGCACCTTACCCCATCAGAATGGCACACATCCTAAAGTCCGCCAATGACAAATGCAGAAAAAAAGGAGGGGGATGCAGAAAAAAAGGAACCCTACAGCATTGCTGGTGGGAATGTACACTTATTAAACCACTTTGGAAAGTGGTCTGGAGGTACCTCAGAAAGCTAAATATCGACCTCCTCCCCTATGACCCAGTCATACCATTCCTAGGCATCTACCCTGAACAACAGGAGCCAGTATGCAAGGACACATGCATCTCCATGTTTGTTGCAGCACTGTTCACAAAAGTCAAGATATGCAAACAACCCAGATGCCCCATTACTGATGAGTGGATAAAAAAATTGTGGTACCTATATACAATGGAATATTATGCAGCCATTAGAAAGGACAAAATAATGGCATTTGCAGGGAAATGGATGGAACTAGAGTAAATTATTTTGAGCGAGATAAGCCAAGAACAGAGACAAACGGCACATGGTCTCCCTGTTATATGGATGCTAAAACCAAAATGCAAAGAGATATGACAAAGTAAACAGGACTCCAGAAACAAAGGAAAGCCACTCATTTTGTTGTTGCTAAATGACTTCATGTTCTTGACCATATATATATATATATATATATATATATATATATATATATATATGCACACAATGGAGGGAAGCCAGGAGGTGGGTGCAGAATAAGTGGGAAACGGACCAACATACAACAAAGGGGCCCATCAGCTGCACTGGACATAGAAGAAGAGAACTAAACAACCAAAAGACGGTGATGGGAAGGGAGGAATGACAGGGAAAGGCAACAGCTTACACTAAGCAAAAGGAAAGAAATGTAAACATCACCTGATGTGGAAGAAATAATTGTATTTCAAAGCTCATAGAATTCACAAACTTTATAGACTATGATAATGACAATTTGCCTCATGAAGGTTAGAATGTGTTTGTGACTTTAAGTATCACTATCTCACAATACTGTGAAATTTGTGAACTTTTTGTAATCACCTAATTTCAATTAAAAGAAAAAAGAAAAAAAAAGTGAGAGAAGGGATGGGTTAGAAGGGATGGGTGACAATGTTGTCAGATATCTTGTATTCATATACTGTTTTGTAGAATGGGAACTTCTTTGTACAACTACTTAGAGATAACTTTTTTAAAAAAATGTGCCAGGTACCGGTGGCTCACACCTGTAATCCTAGCTACTCAGGGGTTGAGATCTGAGGATCTTGGTTCAAAGCCAGCCCGGGCAAGAGAGTCCGTGAGACTCTTATCTCCAATAAACCACCAGAAAACCGGAAGTGGTGCTATGGCTCAAGTGGTAGAGCGCTATCCTTGAGCTGCCTAGGCCCAGAGTTCAAGCCCCATGACAGACCAAAAAAAAAAAAAAAGTTAAAAAAAATCTGGGGGGCTGGGAAGGTGGCTCAGTGTTAGAGCACTTGCCTTGCATGCTCGAGGCCCTGGGTTCGATTCCTCAGCACCACATAAGTAAAAAGCCGGAAGTGGTGCTGTGGCTCAAGTGGTAGAGCGCTAGCCTTGAGCTGAAGAGCTGAGGGACAGCGCCCAGGCCCAGAGTTCAGGCCCCACGACCGGACCCAAAAAAAAAAAAATCTGGAAGTTGAACTGTGGTTCAAGTGGTGGAGGAGCAGGACATTGCCCAGGGCCCAAGTTCAAGCCCCAGGACTGACACACACACAGACACACAGACACAGACACACAGACACACACAGACACAGACACACACAGACACACACAGACACACACAGACACAGACACAGACACAGACAGACACAGACACAGACACACAGACACACACACACACACACACACACACACGGCTCAATCTGAAAAGCAAAAATAAAGGGCTGGAAGAGTGTGGCTCAAGTGGCTGAGTACTTGGCCCACAAGTGCTAGGCCCTGAGTTCAAACCCTAACCCTTAAAAAAAAAAAAAGAAACCTAAAAAGTCACTAATAAAATCAAAATAATGGATTACAAATAACAACTCTTAAGCAGTATCAAAAGCTAATTATTAAGTATTTACAATGTACCTAAAACTGGTCTATGAGGTACACATGAACACAGAGATGAAGAAACTGAGGCAAAAAGGTTAGATAAACTGCCAAGTTACTCAGCTGGTGAGTGAGCCCGTGGCCCCAGGACCCAGACCCCAGGACAGGTACCAGATCTCACACTCTGAGTCACCTCGAGGTGTGCTACTGGCACACACCTGTGAGTATTCAGGCTCAGAAGAACTCTGGTCATTCCTAAACAACTTCACAGCTTTCAGGTATTTTTCCACAGACTCAAGTTTGGTTTTGTCAAAACCTATAAAAGAAGAAACAATAATGAAGCAAGCGTGAATTTCTCTCTCCACACAGGAGAGTTTTGCATTTTACAGGGCCTATTCTTTCCAGGGCTTAATATGAACCATCATCCATTCTGCTATTTGATTAACTCATTTATAACAATGTGCCCCCAAACTGCAGAGTACAGAATGCATCTCTGAAGATATAGCTCTGATTAGAAAATAAACAGCTCAACGATAATATCTTCACACAAAAAGGAGGAACAAAAACATGGACTGGCTTTATGAAATATCAACAGTCAACAGGAGAATGGTCAAAGATCTTAGTCAACCAGGCTACAAAAACACCTTGAACTGGAACCTTCTACTGTTGTTAACAAAAGTATGTGCTTCTAACTCTTTGGAAAAGACTGATGTCCAAACTTCTGCCTGGTGGCTCCCTGACTCATGGTTACAGCAGAGGACAGCTGAGAATGTACCTAAGTTCACTTCCGTAAGGAAAATTCATCACTGGCCCAGCACCACTGGCTTGTGTCAGAAATCCATACTATTCAAGAGGCTACAGTCTAAGGATCTCAGTTTAAAAGCCAGGGCAGGAATAGTCCATAAGACTCTTATTTTTAATGAAACACCAAAATGCTAGTAAAAGCAAAAGCTCAGGGACAGGGTCCAGGCTGAGAGTTCAAGTCCTAGTACTGGCAATGGCTGGCATACATGAGCACATGCACACAAAAAGAGACAAGAGTATTTCATAGTTGAGTGGAGAATGTGCTCAGAATGACTTCCACACTGGGGGGCAGGGAGGGAGGCAGGGATCCTTCACTGTGGGAGACAGGTCAGGTGAGGATTAATGGATCACAGGGGGCTGAGTTTTAAATCTGCAGACATCTGATGTCACTGTTTCAAAAGAAAGCCATAGTATGAATATTAGATAATGACATTGTAATTTATTATATTGTCAGTCAGGCACACTGGATATACAGTATGTTTGTTCCAATGATTGCACACTCTTACCTGTATGTTCTAAGTGTTTCAATGTCACATTGTCAACAGGGAAAAAGCTGAGGATAGCACCATATTCTGGACACATGTTTGCTATGGTAGTTCGATCGACAACAGATAACTGTGAAACTCCACTTCCGAAAAACTCAACGAACTTTCCAGCCACTCCTACTTGTCTGAGGTGCTTTATAGATAGGCAGAAAGACACAAAGTTAGCAATAACAGGAGGAACATGGATTTCCTAGAAACTATATCCAATTTTTTTTTTTTTTGGAGGGGGTCAATCATGGGGCTTGAACCTTGGGCCTGGGCGCTGTCCCTCAGCTCTTCAGCTCAAGGTGAGCACTCTACCACTTGGGCCACAGCACCACTTCCGGTTTTCTGGTGGTTTATTGGAGATAAGAGTCTCATGGAGTTTCCTGCCTGGGCTGGCTCCGAACTGCGATCCTCAGTTCTCAGCCTCCTGAGTAGGATTCACAGGCATGAGCCACCAGCACCTGACCAAGATCTAATTTTTAACTAATACCAAGGACAAGATCTTTCATTCTTCCTATCAAATACTCTAGTTTCACAGGCATTTTGTAAGAGTTTTTAGTAGAGTTGTCCAATGTCATTGTTAATTGGGGCAAAAGTTCCAGAAGGCTGATTCATGTGTCAATGACTGAGTCAGGGTACCCTAACTTCTCATGTGTTCTCATTCAATTGGAAACTTTTTCCTTTCTTAGCAGCCCCTCACACAAAGTTGCTCAAAACCACTGGTGGCCTCTTAGATTTAGTGAGTTAGTACTACTAACGATGAGACTGAAGTTATGCTAAAATGATACAACCATAAATTCTTCCAATTGCAGCTACAAGACAAAATATTTAAGACATCATTACCGATAAATTCCGTTTTGGCAAGACTTACCATGATTTTAAACTCTTTTTTTTTTCTTCCGGGTTTGTAGTGGGGTTGAAATCAGGGCCTGGGTACTATCCCTCAGCTCTTTTAGCCCAAGGCTAGCACTCTACCACTTTGAGCCACTTGCACCACCTATGGTTTTCTGGTGGTTAATTGGAATTAAAGAGTCTCATGGACTTCCCTGCCCTAGCTGGCTTCAAACTGCGATCCTTAGATCTCAGCTTCCTGATTAAGAAGATTATAGGCACCTAGCTACTGAGGAGGCTGAGATCTGAGGATCACAGTTCAAAGCCAGCCTGGGCAGGGAAGGAAAGTTCGTGAGACTCTAATCTGCAATAAGCCGCTAGAAAAATGGAAGTGGTGCTGTAGCTCAAGCGGTAGAGCACTCGCCTTGAGCTGAAGAGCACAAGGACAATGCCCAAGCCCAGAGTTCAAGCCCCACGACCGACCAAAAAAAAAAAAAAAAAAAAAAAAAAAAAAGGATTATAAGCATGAGCCACCAGTGCCTGGTTTAAACCTAATTCTGTACAAGATTACTCTCAGTAGCAAGTTAATACACACAAATAATCATCTTTTCTAATTAGTAAAGAGGTCTCTAACTGACATGGGGAAGGTGCAAGTGAGGTAACAGAGGTAACAGAGAGAAACAACCCTCAACCAACGAGTAAAATTCAATCCCAACATTTTAGAGGCAGCTCAGAAACACTTTGCCCAAACTCATTTTTAAAGATGTAGAAACTCAAACATTAAAGATGTCCTTTTCTAGTTGTGGTTTTATACTTTGAGAAAGAAAAACCTAGATCACAGATACTAAGCCAAATGCTGTCTTCATATTATTAAGAGAATGGGACCTCAAAAGAAATAATAAGCTAGGCGCAGGTGGCTCACGCTGGTAATCCTAGCTACTCAGAAGGTTGAAATCTGAGGATAGTGGTTCAAAGCCAGCCCGGGCAAGAAAAGCCCAATTATCTCCAATTAACCAACAGAAAACCAGAAGTGGCACACATAATAGGTTAAAATTTTAATCAGCTAAATACCAGACAAAAACATCACTAAGGAAAAACCATCACGAGAGGTTTAAAAACAGCATTAATTTTTAAAGGACATTGGAGGATATTTCTTTTCCTTTAGGAGTAGTCCTGCCAGCAATTCTCACATTGACTTGATGATCTTTGGCATGACTTCCCAGATCAATCACTGCTCTGGGATGTCTTTTTCCTACTTAAGAAGGAGGATCAGGGTGGGAGAGGAAGGACAAGAGTTGGGGAGGTGGGGAAGAAAGGGATGATAGGGAAAAAATAAAGGAGGTTATAACAGTGCTAGATAGGAACGGACTCATTACCCTGCTCATGTAACTGTAACCCCTCTGTACAGTTTCTTGACAATAAAAAATATATATTAAGAAAGAAAAAGCCAGGTGCCGGTGGCTCACACCTATAATCCTAGCTATTTAGGAGGCTGAGATCTGAGGATCATGGTTCAAAGCCAGCCCAGGAAGCAAAGTTCGTGAGACTCTTATCTCCAATTAACCACCAGAAAACTGAAAGTGGCGCTGTGGCTCAAGTGGTAAAGCACTAGCCTTGAGCTGAAGAGCTGAAGGGCTGAAGGACAGCGCCCAAGCCTGGAGTTCAAGCCCCACAACCAACCAAAAAAAAAGGAAGAAGGATCAATATTAACTGCTGAGAGGGATGTATTACCATTTTCTTGCCCGGTGGGATATCCTGAAAGCCTTCAGATCAATGATCTAACCAAAAATTCTGAGAAGCTGGAATCCTAATTGTAATTTTGTATGGAACACTTCCCACATGTAGTCGTTTTTAAAATGGGATTTACAAGTCCCTCGAGCTCACACATTAAAGGCATGATGCTGGTTTTAAAAGTTCAGAGCAAAGGGCTTCTACATGATACTTCAAAGAAAAGTTCAATCAATAGATAAAGTTGACATGTCTCTACGGTCCCTATTTTTGAAAGCATTATTTAATAGTGTACTGGTTTTGAAAGGGCAAATAATTCCATTAAATATTAAAGGAGTGGCAAAGACACTTTTACAGAATATGGCATTTTAAAAATTCACATGACGGGCTGGGAAGGTGGCTCAGTGGTAGAGCGCTTGCCTTGCATGCCTGAGGCCCTGGGTTCAATTCCTCAGCACCACATAAGCAAAAAGAAAAAAGCTGGAAGCGGCGCTGTGGCTCAAGTGGTAGAGCACTAGCCTTGAGCTGAAGAGCTGAGGGACAGCGCCCAGGCCCAGAGTTCAGGCCCCACAACCGGACCAAAAACAACAAAAAAAATTCACATAGTGTATAGTTATCTACTGAGTAAGTACTACAAAACAGTTCAGTGGACTTTGCTTGATAGCCTGGGTTAGTTCAGGCCCTTCAGCTTCTCAGAATTAAAATAGCAACAACCCCCATCTCAGAGGCTTATAATGGAATAGATGCACTGGCGCATTAAATGAACAAAATCAATTTCTCATACTTACTACTAAAATTCAATGTTGTACTTGCAGTTGCTATGATAACTACGGAAGCCCTAAACCGAAATCCTTGTTCTTCTGGCTCCTCCCCTTAGATAAAAGCAATGTCCTGTAAGTCACAAAAAGACCTCAGCTCACACTCACCTTTGTAATGCCAAGAACAACATCTATGGATGTCACGAAAGGATTGCACGAGCCAGTGAGCTCACACCCAACCACCTCTGGTAAAGTAAGAGACACGGGCAGGCCAAGCATGACCGCTTCTGTTTCAATGCCTCCCACTCCTGGAGACAGACAAGACAGTACATGAGCCGAAGGCACGGAGGAGGACTGAGTCAGCTCCGTAACCCTCACACAGAGCTATCACTGCTAATACTGCGTGTCCTGAACCCATGCCTTCCCAAAGAGACTCTTCACATGAATCAAAAATTAATGCTTTTATCCTTATTAAAATTTCTAAACACACAGTGTATAGGGTATAGATTAGGCATTTTTGTACTCTGCTCACAACACAGATATAGTTGGGTGCTAGTAGCTCACATATATAATCCTAGCTACTCAGGATGCTGAGATGTGAGGATCGTGGTTCCAAGCTCGCCCTAGTGGGAAAGTCCATGAAAATCTTACCTCCAATTGACTACCACCCTATCACCACCACCACCATCACCCCCCAAAAAACCCACACAAATAGAAATGGAGCTGTGGGTTAAATGGTAGAGTGCCAAACTTCTGGAAGAAAAGCTAAGAACAGTGCCTAGGCCTTGAGCTCAAGTCCTAGTACTGGTATCAAAAAGACATGTATGAATATTGTCCAGTTCACTTTAAGCTTAGTCTAATATAAACAAAAATTAACTATTATAACACTGTAAAAGAGTAAGCAAAGGTGGGTGCTGGTGATTTATGCCTGCTATCCTAGCTACTAAGGAGCATGAGATTTGAGGATCATGGTTCAAAGCCAGCTCAGGCAAGAAAGTCCATAAGACTCTTGTCTCCAATTAAACACCAGAAAACCAGAAGTGGCACTGTGGCTCAAAATGGTAGAGCACTAGCTTTGAGCGAAAAAGCTCGGGAATAGCACCCAAGCCCTGAGTTCAAGCCCCACAACTGACAAAATGAAATAAAATAAAAAGAGTAAGGCTGGGCACTGGTGGCTCACACCTGTAATCCTACCTACTCAGAGGCTGAGATCTAAGGATCGTAGTTCAAAGCCAGCCCAGGCAGGAAAGTCTGTGAGACTCTTATCTCCAATAAACCACCAGAAAACCATAAGTGGCGCAGTGGCTCAAGTGGCAGAGCACTAGCCTTGAGCTGAAGAGCTCAGGGACAGCTCCCCAGGCCCAGAGTTCAAGCCCTATAACTAACAACAACAACAAAAAAAGAGTAAGGAAGAATAGATCCTCAACTCAAGTGAGAAGTAAAGGCTCCCAGGACGCCATAAGCACATCTGGAGGCAGGATTAATAGTGGCCGCATTCCAACAGCAGGATAAAGGAGTGCTTGTGGAAACCACAGGGAAAGAACACCACAGCCCATTCAGGGAAGTAGAGTATGAGCCTCTACAATGGGTATGGGTGAAAGCATGTATGCAGGGTGCATGCGTTCCCCACAAACACTCTACCACACACCCGACACTTGAACTAAGGGTTGTTGCTGTTATGATTGATGAAGTAACAGAGCTTCAAAGAGGCTACACAGACTGTCCACTTACTCCTCAATAATGTTCTAGACTTTGGGTCCCTACAGAAATGAATACACAAAGTTGTTTACTTACCCCACCCAAGAATCCCCAAACCATTGACCATGGTGATGTGAGAGTCTGTGCCAACTACGCTGTCAGGGAAGAGGAAGCCCTTGTCTTCACAAACCACTCGTGACAGGCATTCTAAGTTCACTTGGTGAGCAACTCCAGTTCCAGGTGGTATGACAGCCACATTCTTAAACACTCGTGAGCTCCACTGCAAATTGTAATGATTTCAGAAACACTGGGTATGAGTTTGTTACCCAGATACAAATACTGACACTAATATAAATATAACATTGGCAAAATATATTAAGTATACATACAATGTATTTATATAGACAATATATGCTTATATAGACACTAAAATGTTAAAAATAATCAATATAGCCAATTTAAAGTTTATAATACATCCTAAAATGGAAAACATATACTCAAGAAGGCTGAGATTGGAGGATTGTTGTTTAAAGCCAGCCTGAGCAGGAAAAGTCCATGAGACTCTTCAACTTAACCACCAAAAATTCTGCAAGTATACTGGGCGCCGGTGGCTCACACCTGTAATCCTAGCTACTCAGGAGGCTGAGATCTGAGGATCATGGTTCAAAGCCAGCCTGGGCAGAAAAGTCCATGAGACTCTTATCTCCAATAAACCACTCAGAAAACCAGAAGTGGTGCTGTGGCTCAAGTGGTAGAGCACTAGCCTTGAGCTGAGGGACGGCGCCCAGGCCCAAAGTTCAAGCCCCATCACTGACCAAAAAAAAAAAATCTGCGAGTAGAGCTGTGGCTCAAGTAATACAGTGAAAAGGCTAAGGAACAGAGTCCAGGCCCTAAATTCAAGCCCTAGTTCTCACATTCATACACACACACACACACACACACATACACACACATAGATACCAACATGTATACTGAGCCTATGCCTTTCATTTTGTTAACTATTAAATTAAATTAGGTCAAAAGAACCTGTTCAAATAGTCCATATAAATGGTAGTACTCAGCTCTTCCAGCTTCTTGGGAGCAGGAAGGTGAGCAGCGGAACTCCAGGCTCATCTGAAAGAAGCCAGGATTTCCCCCCTTTACACATAGGAGATGGGGGAAGACATAGGAGTGCTTCCAGTAAGATTACCAAAAAGCCTTTAAAACCCCAAGTCTACATATAAAACTGTACCATGTCAATACAAATCCATCTCTTATACCTTAAAAAATTGAAGTCTTTCTCGATTTCTGCCAAATTCAACTTCTTGATTTTTTAACACTGCTTCAGGTCTAAAAGAGGAAAAGAAAAGAAGAAAACGTGTATCAGAACAAAGACGTACCTTGCTAAGACTTGACCCTTATGCATGAATAGACAAGTATTAAAAATCATGGGAAGGACAATTTACTAAATTTCTTTTTGAACAGGAAGCTCTTTCTGATTTACACAATACCTACACAGCCACAGAAAGGAGTTATTTCACCAGGTATAACAAAGCCAGTTCATGCAAGTGCCAACCAGTTAGAACTATACTAACACACACTGTTGTGAGAACAGAGGTGAGATGGTAATACAAGTAAAATGGCAAACTGTGTTGCAATTTTTGCTGCTAGCAATAGCAAAGTATTCTGGGCACTAAGTAAGCAGTCTCACCCACTTGTTTCATAAGGAACAGATACAGAATAACTGCTCCACAGTCTATACAACACAGTACATCCATGTGAAATCATTGCAACAGGTATTGGACAAGAGAATGCTAACTTCCTTCACTGAAAAACAAGCTGGCACTAATGAATACCAACAGAAAGCATTCATACTCAGGCACTGGTTGCAAATGAAAAGGACACAGGATGGGTGTGTTCTCGATCTGTGAAGAAAATGTTCCTGAGGTTCGGCTTAGCTCTCCAGAATCGCATGGTCCTCGGCAGGGAGTCTGGCCTCGACACGGAGGAGGCTTCCTGGGTGCTCGCAGTGGAGAGAGCTTTCCTGCCTTCTGTAGGTCACCACCTCCAGGATTGGGTGCATTTTGTATTGCACTGTTACCCCAAAAGGAAACAAAATAAAAAACATTTACAAGTGACAGAAAACTTGGCTCTTCAACAAACTCTACCTGGGAGTAACTGATGTTCCAAGGCTCATATCCATCATTTAGTCCAGATGCCAACAGCAAATTCAAAGCACAGGACCACAGTGTAAACCCCTCCTGGGTTCTCATGTAAGTCAGTACTATTCAGCTACTCCAGAGCACATGGAAAAATGCTGATCCAGGGGCTGGGAAGGTGGCTCAGTGGTAGAGTGCTTGCCTTGCATGCATGAGGCACTGGATTCGATTCCTCAGCACTATGTAAGCAGAAAAAGCTAGAAGTGGTGCTATGGCTCAAGTGGCAGAGTGTTAGCCTTGAGCTGAAGAGCTCAGTGGTAGCACCTAGGCCCAGAGTTTAGGCCCCACGACAGAGGAAAAAAAAAAAAAAAAAAAGAAAAAAAATGCTGATTCATACCAATGGCAATCAGTCTTCTGTAGCTTGCCCTTGGTGAAAGGCCCCAGAAATACTAAAAACTAAGTTGGGAGATGGCGGCTCACACCTGTAATGCTAGCTACTCAGGGAGGCTTTGATCTGAGCATCACAGTTCAAAACCAATCTGGGCAGAAAAGTATGTGATAATCTTATCTCCAACTAACCAGCAAAAAGCTGAAAGTAAAAAGGTGTAGCTCAAGTGGTAGAGCACCAACCTTCAGCATAAAAGCCCAAGCCTGTGGGTGCAGGTGGCTCACGTCTGTCATCCTAGCTACTCAGGAGGCTAAGATCTGAGGATCACGGTTCAAAGCCAGCCCGGGCAGGAAAGTCCATAAGACTCTTATCTCCAATAAACCACTCAGAAAACCCAAAGTGGCATTGTGGCTCAAGTGGTAGAGTGCTAGCCTTGAGCTGAAGAGCTGAGGGACAGCACCCACTGAGGCCGAGTTCAAGGCCCACGACCGACAAAAAAAAAGCCACGAGCCCAAGCACTAGTACAAGCAAAAAACAAAAAACTTTTTTCAGTGGAAAGAACGTAAGAGCTTTCGTAAATGCATGGTTTTTGTTCTTTTTGTTTCTGTTTTTTGTTTTTGTCAGTCATAGGGCCTAAACTCTGGACCTGGGCACTGTCCCTGAGTTCTTCAGCTCAAAGTTAGGGCTCTACCACTTCAGCCATCACACCACTTCTGGTTTTCTGATGGTTAATTGGAGATAAAAGAGTCTCACTGATTTTCCTGCCCAGGTTGGCTTTAAACCACAATCCTCACATCTCAGCCTCCTGAGTAGCTAGGATGACAGGCGTGAGCCACTGGGGCCCAGCTTAAATGCATGGTTTTTAACCACCAATTTAAGACAAATCTTTAGGGCTGGAGAAGTGGCTCAAATGGTAGAGTTCCAGTTTATCCCCAGTATCTCAAATGAAAGAAAAAACTTAATTCAGATATTGACTCAAATCACAGCTCCTGAGACTGTCCACTTTTATCAAATATGGTGGCAGAAATACACAAATATGAAACCAGTTTTAAACTCAGATTGAGTCCAGAAAGTCTCACTAACCTAAACCTTTCCACCAATTTTCCATGCCCCTAGTCAGTACCCATGCAGGCGGTCCCAGGGCGAGCCTGCCTCTGTGCCCTACCTCTACACTAGCCACTTCCACACCCTGAGAGACAGTACCATTTGCTGAAGTCTATCTGTAAAGAGTGGTCAACCGTGAGGTCAGTTGGACAAGCAGGGTGCACTTTCTTAGGGTCTCCGCCAAGGGTTTTCACTGCTTCTCGCATAGCAGCAAAATCCACCATAGCTGGTATTCCACTGAAAAATAAGTACCAAGTAACAGTTACACAGTTGCTGGTATAGAAGCTTATTATAAAATGGCTAACATAGTGGCTCTGTGGCTCAAGTGGTAGAGTGCTAGCCTTGAGCAGAAGAGCTGAGGGACAGCGTCCAGGCCCAGAGTTCAAGCCCCACAACGGACAAAAAAAGAAAAGAAGAAAATGGCTATCATGTACACACTCATTTTAATTTTTAAAAAGTACCTCTTCTTAGTTTGGATTCTTTGTTGTTGAGAGGGAAATTACTGGGATTTGAACTCAAGGCCTCACACTTAAGGCAGGTAATTCTACTGCGTAAGCCATATATCAAGACCTTTACATGTTATTTAGCACTTTATCTTGCATTTTTGCTTTGGCCAGCCTAAACCATAATTTTCTGACCTACACATACCACAAAGTAGGGTTACAGAAGCATATCACCGAACTTGACTTATTTTGTTGGGATAGGGTCTCACTAAGTTTTTGTCTGGGCTGTTCTCAAAGTATAGGTAGTCCTTTAAATTGAATCTCCCAAGTAGCAGGGATTACAGGCGTAAGATACCAAGCCTGGCTTCATTTGTATTCATTTCTGATCATGTACTTATGCTCTAAAGGAGGATGGACTCTGGTGTAATGAAAATTAACATGAAATATTATCTGAGAACTTGAGTACTCTGGGGTGAATGTCCCCCAAATAACAAAACATATCATCTTTATCTTCATTTTTTTTATTCTTCTTAAGCAATCATACAAAGGGGTTTCAGTGTGACAGTCTGTGAGTATAATGCATCTTGATCACTGTCTTCCCCCATCTCTCACCCCTCGTTACCTGGTTCCATTTTACATATGTAATGGAATATTATAGCTGCATTCACTTATTCTTCATTTCTCTACTCATCTAACCCCAAAGACGTGATTTCTGTAGACGTAAGTAATCATCGAAGGACTGCCTGCAGAATTCTTTCCTTTTGTGTTCAAGTTTTTCCTATTGTTTTCCTTTTCTTCCTTTGAGACAAGATCTTACTACATAGCCTGGGTTAATCTTGAACTCCTCATCCTCCTGTCTCAGGGTCCTGAGTGCCCTCCACTCCACCCCACCCTGCTCCCCCCGCCATTCCTGCTTGCCTTCCAGTTTCTGAAGCTCTTTCCCTTTTTTCCTAGGTGGAGGCTCTTTTTCCCAAATGCTTGTATGTTGCCTCAAAGATACCCACCCTTGTTTTCCACTCTACATACACCTCTCCATACATACAGCTTACTACACAGCAAGGATGAGCAGCCTTCAGTGTCGAGCTGTTGCCATACCAAAGCTCAAATACTAATTGCAGAATACTCCCTGAACTATTACAGTGGCAGCATTATGGACACATGGAGCAGGGCACGTGAACCAGACTCTGATGGGTGACGGGACTGGCTACCCAACCCCAGGCGCCTTCAAAACCTAGCTTATGCTGAACTCTTCTAATAAATAATCTCTGGACACCCAGATCAGACACTCTTCCAAGACCCTTTGTACTTTATCCTACATGGGATGGAAGCCATGTGGGTGTGGAAAAATGGTGTGACCCACTCAGCATTTTTAACTAGGCCCACCATCTACTGTGTAAAGAGTAGACTGCAGATGTAAACGTGGAAGCAAGGATACCAGGTAAGAGACTACTGCAGCAGTTACCATCTAGGCAAGAGCAAAAAGAGCAGGGAACCCTGTTCATGCCTTTAATTCCAGCTACATACAAGATGGAGATAAGGGAAAATCACAGATTGAGACCAGCCAGGACAAAAAGTTAGAGCCCATCTCAAAAAACAGGTCAATAGCCGGCTACTGGTGGCTCATACCTGTAATCTTAGCTACTAAAAAGGCTGAAGATCTGCAGGAAAGTCTGTGAGACTCTTATCACCAATAACCCACCAGAAAGCCAGAAGTGGTGCTGTGACTCAAGCGGTAGAGCACTAAGCAACAGCATCCAGACCCAGAGTTCAAGCCCCATAACCAACAACAACAACAAAAAAAACCAAACAAACAAAAAACAGGCCAAGAGTGATGGCACATGCCTGTATTTTTTTTTATATTGTTATAAATAAATAAATAAACCTAAGATGGCCCCTTTTGTT
Organism: Dipodomys merriami; assembly: GCF_024711535.1. Taxonomy (NCBI): domain Eukaryota; kingdom Metazoa; phylum Chordata; class Mammalia; order Rodentia; family Heteromyidae; genus Dipodomys; species Dipodomys merriami. Next base: position 1,525,732 of record NW_027204826.1, on the reverse strand, counting down.
TACTTGCTGAAACTATGGAATAGTCTTTGGACAAGCCACAAATAACGGATTCTATGAAGGCCTGTTGACATGCCTGTATTTCAAACTCCACAGATGTTAGGTGGCCCTGGGACAAAAATGAAGATATCTTACCCTAAAGATAATAAAACAAAAAAGGTGTGGGCATGGCTTAAGTATCAAAGTACCTGCCTAGCATGTTGTGGGTTCAATCCCCAAACACCAGTACAGCCACAAAGAGAAAGAAAAAAAAGGGAATCAAGAGAGATGAAAATGGAACTAGAACCAGTGTGACAGTGATGAAGATGATTAGAAATATTTGGAGGGGGTGGAGGCTACAATGCTTGATAAGAAATGTACTCATTATCTTGCCCATGTAATTGTAATCCCTCTGTACAGTATTTTCATAATAAAAAAAAAGAAAGAGGGCTGGGAAGTTGGCTCAGTGGTAGAGTGCTTGCCTTGCATGCCTGAGGCCCTGGGTTCGATTCCTCAGCACCACATAAGCAAAAAGAAAAAAAAAGCCGGAAGTGGCGCTGTGGCTCAAGTGTTAGAGCACTAGCCTTGAGCTGAAGAGCTGAGGGACAACGCCCAGGCCCAGAGTTCAGGACTCACGACCGGACCCAAAAAAAAAAAAAAAAGAAAGAAAAAAAAAGAAATATTTGGAGAGGTAACACTGACAAAATTGCTAACTGTCTGGTTACAGGGTATTAAGAGAAGGACCAAGATGATTCCCTAGATTTCCAGCACAGAAGACTTAGAAGGACAGGTGATATGTGTGAGGCTGACTATGACGAGACCTGGGTTTGAGAAAGTTGGTGTCTGTGGGGATGGCCACAGACCATGGAGGAGAAGGCGCTTCAATGTCACAGACACAGCTACCTATTCTCAGTGCAATGCTTCTATTCATAGAGGGTGACTCCTCTCAACTGACATGAGCCAAAATCAAACATTAGAGATTATATTTTTCAAAGACATCATGAAATTCATTCATGAACAATGAATGCATCACTCACGTGAAATCCTGGAGAAGGACACGGGCAGGGAAAAGGGGCACTTCAACATTGCGCTGTTTGGTTTTCCAGTCTAAAATGTTCATGACATCTTCCCTTTTCATGAAAAAGCCATCACAGTTTCGCACAGCAGCTTCCAACAGGACCCGTATTGAGTAAGGCAGAACATCTGGTTTAAGAGAAAATGTTACAATTAGGAAGAGGTTATTTACGTGTATCTATGCACTGTAAAAATTACAACAGTGGGAGAGAGCAAAGGAAGGAGGGACATTGCCCCCCAAAAGAAGTATACTCGTTACTTGACTTAGGAAGTGGTAACCCCTCTGTACAACACCTTAATAAAAAAAATTGTATTTTAGAAATTATAATAGCAGCCAGGCGCTGGTGGCTCATGCCTGTAATCCTAGCTACTCAGGAGGCTGAGATCTAAGGATCATGGTTCAAAGCCAGCCCAGGCAGGAAAGTCTGTGAAACTCTTACCTCCAATAAACACTCAGAAAACTGGAAGTGGCACTGTAGCTCAAGTGGTAGAGCTCTAGCCTTGAGCTGAAGAGCTGAAGGACAGCGCCCAGGCTCAGAGTTCAAGCCCCACGACCGACAAAAAAAGAAATTATAATAGCAAAGAGATAAAAGGCTCTATTCTCCCATTCATTTTTGGATAAAAAAAAAAATGTGGTACCTGCCAGGTGGCTCGTGCCTGTCATCCTAGCTACTCAGGAGGCTGAGATCTGAGGATTTCTGTTTGAAGCCCCCCTAGGCATTAAGTTCCCGAGACTCCCATCTCCAATTAACTACCAGAAAACCAGAAATTGAGCTGTGGCTCAAAATGGTAGAGTGCTAGCCTTGAGCAAAAGAACTCAGGGACAATGTCCAGGTCCTGAGTTCGAGCCCCAGGACCAGTTAAAAAAAAGTGGTACCTATGGGGCTGGGAAGGTGGCTCAGTGGTAGAGTGATTGCCTTGCAAGCCTGAGGCCCTGGGTTCAATTCCTCAGCACCACATAAGCAAAAAGAAAAAAGCCGGAAGTGGCGCTGTAGCTCAAGTGGTAGAGCGCTAGCCTTGAGCTGAAGAGCTGAGGGACAGCGCCCAGGCCCAGAGTTCAGGCCCCATGACCGGACCCCCCCCCCAAAAAAAGAGGAGGCAACAATGCTTGATAAGAAATGTATTCGTGGGCTGGGAAGGTGGCTCAGTGGTAGAGTGCTTACCTTGCATGCATGAGGCCCTGGGTTCGATTCCCAAGCACCACATAAGCAAAAAGAAAAAAGCCGGAAGTGGCGCTATGGCTCAAGTGGTAGAGCACTAGCTTTGAGCTGAAGAGCTGAGGGACAGTGCCCAGGCCCAGAGTTCAGGCCCCATGACCGGACCCAAAAAAAAAAAAAAAAAAAATGTATTCGTTATCTTGCTCATGTAACTCTTTTGTACAGTATTCTCACAATAAAAAAAAAAAAGAGTAATAGAGTGGTACACAATAGTCAAAGTAAATTACATGCTTGTTTTGAACAATCAACAATCACAATGAAAACCCTTACTGTATACAATTAATATATCCTTCAAAAGGATAATCATTTTCCATGAAAAATATGAAGTTGCACAGTACAACAATCTTTCACTACATGGACTTGATGGGATTTATAGCGATAATAAACAATTTATGAAAAAATAAGCTGTACTATTTGTGGGTGGAGATTGGAGGGGAAACTGGGAGAAAGCAAGGGAAGGGGTAACACTGTCCAAATGTACTCTTTACCTGACTTGTCACTGTAACCCCTTTGTAATTTATAATAATAATTTTTAAAAAACTATCGATGAGGTATATGGAAGAGTATAAAAGATTGGTTCAAACTTACTAAAGTCCAAAACTGAAAAAAAAAAAAAATCAAGAAAAAGCAGTAGAAGCAAGACTAATAATACGGAAAAAATTACTAAAGAGAACAGCTAAGAAAACTGAGGAGGCCGGGCGCAGGTGGCTCACACCTGTAATCCTAGCTACTTAGGAGGTTGAGATCTGAGGATCACAGTTCAAAAGCCAACCTGGGCAGGAAAGTCTGTGAGACTCTTATCCCCAATTAACCACCAGAAAACCAGAAGGGGCACTGTGGCTCAACTGGTAGAGCGCTAGCTTTGAGCTGAGCAGCTCAGAGACAGTGCCCAAGCCCTACAACTGACAAAAACAAAAGCAAAAACAAAAACCTGGGGGGTAGGACAAGAGGCTGATGTTTTGGCTATATTTCTGGTGGCATGTTTGTTTGGTGTGATTTTTTTTTTTTATAAAATACCTCCTACTGTTAGTTTCCCCTGTGTGCCTTTATTTCTAATGTTCTTTGTTCTATATAAATTGTCAAATTTATTATTTTTTTTATTTTTTAATTGTGAAAATACCATATAGAGGGGTTAAAATTACATGAACAAGGTAATGAGTACATTTCTTTTTTTTCTTTTTTTTTTGGTGTGATTTTTGAGACTGAGTCTCCCTACATAGCCCAGGTTGGCCTCAAATTCATGATGCTCCTGCCTCAGCTTCATGAGCTGGGATTACAAGTGTGTGTGCACCACCACGTGCAGCTTGGTCCAAGTTTTTAGCTCTTACCTTTTGAAAATTAAAAGGAAATCATCAAATAAGAATGGTATGAAAACAACAAATAGAAACTAGACATTTTTCATTAAGAAGCACTATTACAAACCTGTCTAAATGTGGGCTATACAGACCTGTAATCCTAGTTACCCAGGAGGTAGTGAAAGGGTATGGAGTTTGAGGCTGGCCCAGACAAAAGCCTGGGACCCTAACCTGAAAAATAAACTAAAATGCAAAAGGTCTGGGGCGAATCTCACAAAACACGGTGTCTACCTAGCAAATGTAAGGCCAAGAACAGACGAACCAGTACCACCAGAACAGACAAACAAAAAAAACTCTAAAATTGCAATGATAATGATAGAGACCTACTGAAAAGAAAGATGCAAATTAATACATGCCACGAAAACAACCACCTAATTTCTTATTTCACCCCTTTGTAGCCAAGTCTCCAAGATGGCACCAGCAAAAATTCTCACTTCCCACTTATTTATGCTTCACCGAATCTGCTCTGAATTAGTTCTACTTGGGCAACTAGTGAGAGTATGGCAGAGAAGACAATGTGACATCCAAGGCCAGGATAGAGAAGCAACCGGGACTCAGTCTTCTCCTCTTGGACTACTCGCTCTCTCTGAAGAGCCAGCAGCTCCTTCCTATGAGGCGATTGAGCATTACAGAGGTGCCCACACATGGCAGAACAGAGGCCTTTCCACAATCAGCAAGCACCAAACTGCTGCCAGCTGCATGAACCCAGGTTAGGTCGGCAAGTGACTGGAGCTCAGCTACCAGGTGTGTGAGGTGACCTCATGCAGGATGGTGAGCCAGAATGAATGACTCAACTAGATCTCTGTGGAATTCCTGACAGAAATTGAGATAATAAATACTTCAGCTACACAACTTTTGGGCTGCTGTGCAGTTACTAAGCTCCTCTAATAAAATCCGGCATTACTTTTTTAGGACCCATTCAAGAGCAAGTACTGGGTCAGCTACTTTCTGTCATCTGATTTAGGCCCAGCAGTAGATGTTCAGTATGACTGTAATAGGAAGACTGCTGGCAAACGTGCTAGCATGGCCACAGATGCTTGTGGTTCTCTCTCTCTCTCTCTCTCTCTCTCTCTCTCTCTCTCTCTCTCTCTCTCTCTCTCTCTCTGTCTCACACACACACACACACACACACACAATATTAGCTCTAAATCCATTCTGAAGCCGGGCGCTGGTGGCTTACGTCTGTAATCCTAGCTACTCAGGAGGCTGAGATCTGAGGATCGCGGTTCAAAGCCAGCCCGGGCAGGAAAGACTGTGAGACTCCTATCTCCAATAAACCACCAGAAAACCGGAAGTGGCGCTGTAGCTCAAGTGGTAGAGCGCTCGCCTTGAGCTGAAGAGCTGAGGGACAGCGCCCAGGCCCAGAGTTCAAGCCCCACGACCGACCAAAAAAAAAAAAAAAATAAATAAATAAATAAATTAAAAAATAAATAAATCCATTCTATAACAGGTACAAAGTTCAGGACAGTCCTTAATCTCTTTCTTCCTTCCCATGTTCCCCACAGCTACCTACAAAGACACCATCTTGGCTGTTTTGCTTTTTCAGCTGATATACCCCAGATCTATTTCTTGCCTCAAGAATTTGCTTACTTTCTAATTCCCTAAGTTTATCGGTCACATTTTGCACATCTGTACCTTGCCCTTTCCAAGTGTAAATGCAATCATTTTTTAAAGTAGATTGGCCAAGTTGTGCCACCACATCACGAGTCAGTTTTGGAATGCTTCCACCCACTCCACAGCCCCCTCACGCCCTCGCACTGCTAACACTCAGCTTCTCTCTTGCGATCCCAGACAATCAGTGCACCCTCTGCCTACCAGGTCCCTTGTATGATTCAACCTTTGCATGAAGGTCCCTGGCTTTTTTCACTGAGCATGCTTTGAAGGACTCAGAGCATCCTCATATATGCCAAGGTAGGTAGCTAGGTACGGATAAGTTGGAGCATATTCAGTAATCTCTTTCAATTTTTTTTTTTTTTGGGTCCGGTCGTGGGGCCTGAATTCTGGGCCTGGGCGCTGTCCCTCAGCTCTTCAGCTCAAGGCTAGCCCTCTACCACTTGAGCCACAGAGCCACTTCCAGCTTTTTTCTTTTTGCTTATGTGGTGCCGAACCCAGGGCCTCAGGCATGCAAGGCCAGCGCTCTACCACGGAGCCACCTTCCCAGCCCCCCTTTCAATTTTTGAATAATACTCCATTATATACTAAATTGTGCCTATCCACTGACCCTCTAGAAGGACTGTTGCTAATTTTCACTATGATGAATAATACTCTATAAGATCACTGCTTATAAATCTTGTGTGGATGTTTTCATTTCTTTTGGATAGACTTGTTGGGTCACACTGTAAGTATGTGTGTGTGTATGTGCGCCCATGTGTGCTGGTGCTAGGACTTGAACTCACACTGTAAGTGTGTGTGTATGTGTGCTGGTGCTAGTGCTTGAACTCAGGGCCTGGTCATTCTCCTGTAACTATTTCACTCAACACTGGTGCTCCACTACTTGAACCACACCTCCATTTCCAATTTCTTTTGCTGGTTAATTACAGATAAGAATTTCACAGACTTTCCTACTCAGCTGGGCTTTGGACCTTGATCCTCTAATCTCAGCTTCCTGAGTAGTTAAAAATTACAGGTGTAAGCAAGCCAACAGTGCTGGGCCCTTTCAGTATTTTTGCCAGTCCTGGGGCTTGAACTGAGGGCCTGGGCACTGTCCCTGAGCTTCATTTTGCTCAAAGCTAGTACTCTACCTCTGAGCCACAGTGCCATTTCTGACTTTTTCTGTTTATGTAGCACTGCAGAATTGAACCCAGGGCTTCATGCATGCTAGGCAAGCAATCCACCACTAACTCACTTTCCCAGCCTGACCTTACAGTTTTTCAGAAACTGCTAAATTGTTTTCCAGTGTGTGTGCTTTCCAGTTGTGGGGCCGGAACTCTGGGCCTGGGTGCTGTCCCTCAGCTCTTCACTTCAAGGCTAGTGCTTGAGGCACAGCACCACTTCCAATTTTCTGGTGGTTAACTGGAGAACAGAGTCTCATGGACATTATTGCCTGGACTGGCTTTGAACCTCAATCCTCAGATCTCAGCCTCCTGAGTAGCTAGGATTACAGGCATGAGCCACCAGCACCCAGTTCAGCTATCTTTTTGATCAGGAACTCAGTGGAAGAGTTAACAAGTGGCTCCTGCTTTCAGAAAAAGACATCCAGGATCCTGGCACTGCAGACCCCATTAGTCTGGACTAAATGGATACTATTAGCTGGGTGCTGGTGGCTCACCTGCAATCCTAGCTACTCAGAAGGCTGAGATTTGAAAATCGAGATTCAGAACCAGGCTGAGCAGATAAATCTGTAAGACCCCAATTAACCAGCAAAAAGTAGCCCAAGTGGTAGAATACTAACCTTGAGGGAAAAAGCCAAGCCAGAGTATGAGACCCTGAGTTCAAGTCCAAGTACCCATACCAAACAAATTAACAAAACAAAAACAAAAAGAAAAAGCAAAGCTGAGTGCTGGTGCCTCACACCTATAAACCTAAGTATTCAGGAGGCTGAGATCTAAGGATTGGGGTTTGAAGCCAGCCCAGCCAGGAAAGTCACTCAACTGGTGGTACCTCTGGTTCCTGTAAGCTCTGGCCTAACAGTTTTTCACAAGCATAGGTTTTCAATTCACAAAGTGGGTTCATGCCTCTCATCCACTCATAGCAGGCAATAATGCCTAGTAGTGTGGGTAACTGTGTAGATAATGATAAGCAAAATCTTAACAAATTCTAGTAGTGTTCTTACTGCTACATTCAGCTAGGAAGACACTGGTACTGAGTGGGGGGTTGGTCCTGGAAGCAGAAGACAACGATGGGAGTGTCCTCACTTAGAAGACGAATAAATCCCCCATGAGAGTATCAGGACTATTACAGGTTCATCAACCAGCATTAGAAAACTAAGTAAGACAGAAACACTCAAACTCTGGAAGCACAGTTACTCCTTACCTGCTAAAAGCCTTAACGAGATGGAGGTAACTCTGGAGTCCAGATTGGGAAAAGAAGGCTCATGCCTGTAAGTCTAGCTACTCAGGAGGCTAAGATCTGAGGACCATGGTTTGAAGCCACACACACACACACACACACCCTGAGGACCATGGTTTGAAGCCACACACACACACCCCTACCGAAGTCATTGAACCAATCTGGGCAGACAAATCTGTGAGACTTAGTTCAAGCACCAACACACACACACACACACACACACACACACACACACACACACACACACACACACACACACACACACACACACACACACACACACACACACACACACACACACACACACACACACACACACACACACACACACACACACACACACACACACACACACCCTTAGCTATTCAGGAGGTGGAGATCTGAAGTCGGAGGCTTGAGCCAATCTGGGCAGACAAATCTGTGAGACTCTTACTCAAGATCCTGCTGGAACTAAACCAAACCAAACAACCAAACCAAAACTCTCCTAAAAAATTGAGGTTTCCCTTCAGAGGTGGCAAGGCAGGATGTTTTGTTTTTCTGCAGTACTGGCTGGAGATGGAACTCAAGACCTTGATAGACAAACAAACCTTGATAGGGCCTTAATAGATCATGACAGGCAAACACTGTATCACTGAGCTATGCTTGCAGCCCTTATTTGTCTTTTGTTTTGTTTTTTGAGATAAGGTCTCACTATGAAGCTAAAGCAAGCTTTGAACTAGCTATATAATCCAGGCTTTATCAACTGAACTCTTGATACCCCTGTCTCCGCCTTCTAAATGCTGGGATTATAAGTGTGTACCACCATGCTTAGCTGTAAGTAGGACTAGATACAAAGTTCTGGCTCCATTTCAGGAGAGGGCAGTCTGGTGGTTAGGAAAGCAGCCCAGAAGAGAAAAGGGGTATAGGAGACATAAAGGGGGTCTGGGAAGTGTAGCTGTGGCTCAAGTGGGAGAGCACTAGTCTTGAGTGGAAAAGCTCAAGGACAGTGACCAGGCCCTGAGTTTATGCCCCAGGACTGACACAAAAAGAAAGAAAAAGAGAGGAGAGGGGAGGGGAAGGAAAAAAGGAAAAAGGGAAGGAGACAGGGAGGGGAAGGGGGGAAGAAAAGAAGAAAAGAGAGGAAAGGAGGGAAGGGAAGGGGGGAGGGAGACAGACAAAAACGAGTCTGGGCTTTATACTAGGTTAAAAACAGCTACCCTCTAAATGAACATTTACTATCTCCCCCTTGCAACTTGTTCATTCATGTCTCCATGATGTATGTCTTTTACTTCTCCAGGACTAACCACCCTCTATCATATCCTTTGTTCAAGAGCAATATGACCCACAGTATAACACCTGCTTTCACTGTATTTGATGTCGGTATAATTTGTGGAGGGGAAGGGGAAAAACAAGTTGTTTAAATAAGGATACAGGTGGACCCGTTGCAACAATGAGAAGTACAAGTCGTTATGTCGAAAACAAACTTTACAACTTTGGTGGTGGGGGGGGAAGATTGGGTGGGGGGCTGAGGGGGAGGATGGGAAGAGGAAACAAAGGAGGAGGCTACAATGCTTGATAAGAAATGTACTCATTATTTTGCCCATGTAATTGTAACCCCTCTGTACAGTATTTTCACAATAAAAAATAAATAAAAAATTTTTTTAAAAAGAGCAATATGAGACTCTGCTCCTATTCCTGACAACAGAGATGATAGGTAGAGGCTCAAATGCTGAAAATGACTTTCAGACTCAAAATGTGCATTTCAAGTCAGGGTGGTAGAATATCAAGCTGGGCAGCTCCACAGCGCTGAAAAGGCACTGCCCAGGAGGGAACCAAGAAGGATCAAAATGTAACCAACAGATCTGGGAGCGTGTTTTAGTGGGAGAGTGCTCACCTAGCAGGCATGAAGCCCTGGGTTCAATGCCTCAGTGCCACACACACAAAAAAAGCCAGAAGTAGCACTGTGGCTCAAGTGGTGGAGTGCTAGCCGTGAGCAAAAGAAGCTGAGGGACGGTGCCCAAGCTCTTAGTTCAAGCCCCAGGACTGGCAAAAATAAAACAAAACGTATGTTTTATCTATGATATGTCCACCCCCACACCATGAGTCTAAATTTGGGAAGCAAAAAGATGGCAGTAAAAAACAAATCAAGAGCCGGGCGCTGGTGGCTCACGCCTGTAATCCTAGCTACTCAGGAGGCTGAGATCTGAGGATCGCGGTTCAAAGCCAGCCCGGGCAGGAGAGACCGTGAGACTCCTATCTCCAATAAACCACCAGAAAACCGGAAGTGGCGCTGTAGCTCAAGTGGTAGAGCGCTTGCCTTGAGCTGAAGAGCTGAGGGACAGCGCCCAGGCCCGGAGTTCAAGCCCCATGACCGACAAAAAAAAAAAAAAAAAAAAAAAAACAAATCAAGAAATGTGTGCAAGCCTCTCCCAACCCCTTCTCTCCCTTTTCTTTTTCCAACTATAAAAGATACAAGGCTAAAACAACCACATTAGGGGCTGGGAAGGTGGCTCAGTGGTAGAGTGCTTGCCTTGCATGCATGAGGCCCTGGGTTTGATTCCTCAGCACCACATAAGCAGAAAAAACCAGAAGTGGAACTGTGGCTCAAGTGGTAGAGTGCTAGCCTTGAGCTGAAGAGCTGAGGGACAGCGCCCAGGCCCAGAGTTCAGGCCCCATGACTGTCAAAAACAAAAAACAAAAAACAAAAAAAACCACATCACCTTCTATAAGGTGTATGTGGTCACTGACATTCTACTGGAGGATTTCTTGTTTTGCCCTTCCTGTTCGGAAGACACAATACATATTCCTCAGCCAAAAGAATAAAAGCCAGGGCTGGGAAGGTGACTCAGTGGTAGAGCGCTTGCCTTGCGTGCTTGAGGCCCTGGGTTCAATTTCCCAGCACCACATAAGCAAAAAGAAAAAAAGCCGGAAGTAGTGCTGTGGCTCAAGTGGTAGAGTGTTAGCTTTGAGCTGAAGAGCTGAGGGACAGCGCCCAGGCCCAGAGTTCAGGCCCCACGACCGGACCCCCCCCCCCCAAAAAAGAATAAAAGCCAGGGCTGGGAAGGTGGCTCAGTGGTAGAGTGCTTGCCTCGCATGTTTGAAGCCCTGGGTTCTATTCTCAGCACCACATAAGCAGAAAAAAATGGAAGTGGTGCTGTGGTTCAAGTGGAAGAGCACTATAGCCTTAAGCTGAAGAGCTGAGGGACAGCACCCAGGCCCAGAGTTCAGGCCCCAACATCGACAAAAAAAAAAAAGAATAAAAGCCAAATGAAGCATGGTGGCACACTCATAATCCCAGCACTCAGGAAGTAGAGGAAAAAGGATTCGAATTTTAGGCCAATCTGGGCCATATATCCAAAGTCTCAAAAACCCATGACCTAGGTAGGGGATGTAGTTCAGTGGTAGAGCACTTACCTATTAACATGAGCAAGTTTTTGAGTTCTAATCAGGAAAAAAAGAAAAAGAAAAATGGAAGCCAGGTACTGATAGTTCAAGTGTGTAACCTTAGCTATTCTGAGATCTGAGGATCCTGGTTTGAAGCCAGCCTGGGCAGGAAAAGTCATAAGACTCATTAACCAGAAGTGAAGCGTGGCTCAAGTGGTAAGAGTGCCAGCCTTAGGCAAAAGAAGCTAAGGAATGTCACCTAGCCCGTATGTTCAAGCCTCAGGACTGGGACAAAAAAAAAAAAAAGGGAATAGGAAAATCTAGATCCTAACTAAAATTGATGATACACAGTCCGAGCCTGTTCATCTTAGACTCCTACCTATGTCAAAAACATGACTCAAAAAAAAACAAAACAAAAAAACAAAAAACCATGACTCCCTGTTTGTCAGTCATGTGCAGCCGTTTCTCAGTCTTGCATAGCTGTGGGCATTCCTTACAGGTTGGTACTTAGAAAAGTAGTGCTCAGCCAGGCACTGATGGCGCATGCCTGCACTCCCTGCTACTCAGGAGGCTGAGATCTGAGGATTGAGATCTGATGCCAGTCCAGCATGAAAATCTATGAAACTCTTATCCCCAACTAAGCACCAAAAAAGCCCAAAGTGGAGTTGTGGTTCAAATGGTAGAGGGAAAGCCTTGAGCAAAAAAGCTCAGAAATAGCACCAGGCCCTGAACTCAAACCCCATGACTAGCACCACACAAACAACAAATAAACAAGAAAAACTGGGCTGGGATGTAGCTCAATAGCAAAGCACTTCCCTAGCAAGCTCAAAGTCCTGGGTTCAATCTCCAGTGTCAATAAAGACAAGACCAGCCAGGTGCTGGTGGCTCATGCCTGTAATCCTAGCTACTCAGGAGGCTGAGATCGGAGGATCATGGTTCAAAGCCACCCTGGGCAAGAAAACCAGAAGTGACACAGTGGCTCAAGTGGTAGAGCGCTAGCCTTGAGGTGAAGAGCTGAGGGACAGAGCTCAGGCTGAATTCAAACCCCACAACCACCAAAAGAAAAAAGGAAAAAGAAAAGTTAAACAAAAAATGGTTCTCAATTATCTTCCCTTCCCAACATACATAGGATAGAATGCATTCCCCTCAATAACAGTATTCTTTCTGGCTGTGATTCTCAACCTGACAGGTATCAGAAGGTGAAACAGGCAGTGAATTCTGTGACCTGGATCTTGGTGGTGACCTAAGCAACATCTTCTTGGAAACACATCTGGGACACCACTCAACCCAGTCCTTCCAAACATGTAACAAGAACCTTTTGTTTTGATGCTAAACAATCAAAATGATTCTTCCTTTGAAACTCAATTCTTTTTTTCAAATGCTATCCCCCTTAATTATAAAGAAATAAATAACTATTGGGCTGGGAAGGTGGCTCAGTGGTACAGCGCTTGCCTTGCATGCATGAGGCCCTGGGTTCGATTCCTCAGCATCACATAAGCAAAAAGAAAAAAGCCAGAAGTGGCGCTGTGGCTCAAGTGGTAGAGCGCTAGCCTTGAACTGAAGCTCTGAGGGACAGCGCCCAGGCCCAGAGTTCAGGCCCATGACTGGACCCAAAAAAACAACAAGAAATAAATAACTATTGACAAACCTCTTATGATAATCACTGTATTAAAAAACAAAACAGGGTATTGATTACACACCAAAAAAAATAGAAGTTTTAAGGCTGGGAAGGTGGCTCAATGGTAGAGTGCTTGCCTTGCATGCATGAGGCCCTGGGTTCAATTCCTCAGCACCACATAAGCAGAAAAAGCCAGAAGTGGCACTGTGGCACAAGTGGTAGAGCGCAGCTTTAAGCTGAAGAGCTGAGGGACAGTACCCAGGCCCAGAGTTCAAGCGCCATGACCGACCAAAAAAAAAAAAATGTTTTATGTTTATTACACTCATGAAATTCCAGTAACTCTGAGAGTATGCACAGATCATTCTGCACAGTTTCACAGATATTCATGTCACCTTATTTCCCATCATCAATAACTCTTTCTAATACATTTTAGTTGTTTTTGACTCCCTACAAATTCCCTGAATTGGGAAATATAGGTCATCTTCAAACTGGCATGTTTCTACAAATTACTAACACAGGAAGTATTTGTACCTAAGTTCAAGATCACCTTGATGGTGGAGGTGTAGCTCAAGTGGTAAAGCACTTGCTTTGCAAGCATGAGACCCAGGGTTCAAGCCCCAGTACTCCTGACCCCTAACACCCATCTTTACATGTGCTTTTTCTACTTACTAACCTATGAAATTTGAGTTTTTAAAAACCCTTCCAGCCAAGACTCACTAGATATCTGGGAGAAGGAAGACAAAAGACTTTATTGTGTGTGTGCCAGAGCTTGAATTTAGGACCTGGGCACTGTCCCTGAGCGCCCTCCCCACCCCCCCCCCAGACTGTCAATCTACCACTTGAGCCACAGTTTCACTTGCAGCTTTTAGTGGTTAACTGGACATATGAGCCTCAACAGGCTATCTTGCCCCAGCTGGCTTCAAACTATGATCCTTAGATCTCAGCCCCAAAGCAGCTAGGATTGTAAGTGTGAGCCACCATAGCCTAGCAAAGACCTTTCTTTCTTCTTCTTTTTTTTTTTCCATTCATCGTGCTTGGACTCAGAGTCTGGGCACTATCCCTGAGCTCAGTTCTGCTTAACACTGTGCTCTACCACTTTGAGCCACCATGCCACTTCTGGTTTTCTGGTGACTAACTGAAGATGAGAGTCTCATGGATTTACCTGCCTGATCTGGCTTTGAACTGAGATCTTCAGATCCCAACCTCCTGAGTAGCTAGGATTAAGGCATGAGCCAACAGCAGCCAACAGATCATATGATTTCTTTTTTTTTTGGTCGGCCATGGGGCTTGAACTCTGGGCCTGGGCGCTGTCCCTCAGCTCTTCAGCTCAAGGCGAACGCTCTACCACTTGAGCTACAGTGCCACTTCCGGTTTTCTGGTGGTTTATTGGAGATAGGATTCTCACAGTCTCTCCTGCCCGGGCTGGCTTTGAACCTCGATCCTCAGATCTCAGCCTCCTGAGTAGCTAGGATTACAGGCATGAGCCACCAGCGCCCGGCTAGATCATATGATTTCTTGGACCTTGACAATGCCTACCACTAAAAGATATCTCTGAATGCACAGACACACAAATACTATACATATAAGTTTATAATATTTAAATTCATAAAAACATATAGAAAGCTACTTATGACATTAAGATCTAAGGACTCTAGTTTAAAGCCAGCCCAGGCATACAAATCTGAGACTCCTATCTCCAATTAACCAGAAAAAAAAAGAAGTGGAGGTGGCTCAAGTGGTAGAGTATACCAGTCTTTTGTGAAAAAGCTTAAGTGAGAATGAAAGGCCCTGGATTCAAGCCACAGTTCTGGCATAAGCAAGAGCATACTTACGCGTACACACATACACGGACATATATACACACACTAACTGTAGGGCTGTTTGCCTGAAGAGTAAGAGAAACAATTACATAGAAGTCTGAATAATAAGGTTTTCTTTTAAGGTTATTCATTTCTCTGGGGAAAAATATTATGGTTTAACTTAAAATTTTTCTTTTTTGATTCAAGACTAGGACTCAAACTTGGCACCTGATGCTTTCACTCACTGGCTGGTGCTCTACCAAATGAGCCACACCTCCAATGCCTAAGTTAGGACTTTTAAATGAGAAATAAGTGGATAAGCTTGTATCAAAAAAAGTTGGCAAGGATATGTGCAGGTACCCCTGTTTCAACATGGTGGAAATAAATTTCAAAGGTCCTTCTAGCTCAGGCTGACAGTTACTAGACACTAAATAAACCCAAGAAAAGGCAAAGCTACATTACCATACTTGGCGCCTCCAAGTTTAGGTACATTGAAGAACTTCTTAGGTGATCTGTCATCTAATGTTTCAATAAGGTACTCAAAGGCATATCCTGGAAAAAAAAAATCATGCTTTATTAAACACAGCTACAAAGTATATTAACTCAAAGTAAAGACACCTGGAAACTTGTCCAAGAGAACTTGCTGCAAATGGGTGAAATTAAAAGTACATATAAGAGGCTGGGAAGGTGGCTCAGTGGTAGAGTGCTTGCCTTGAATGCATGAGGCCCTGGGTTCAATTCCTTAGCACCACATATGCAGAAAAATCTAGAAGTGGCACTGTGGCTCAAGTGGTAGAGTGCTATCCTTGAGCTGAAGAGCTGACGGACAGAGCCCAGACCCAGAGTTCAGGCCCCAGGACCAGCAAAAAAAAAAAAAAAAAAAAAAAGCTGTGGCTCCTTCAGTGATAAAGTTATGGGCCAGTAACCACACCGAGTTTAAGCCTCAGTACTAGTATACACACATCACATATGGCCAAGTGTCCACCATATTAGGACAGTATAGTTCTGAACCATGACTTTGTGTATGTGTGTGTGTGCGAGTGTGTAATGTACCAGGGCTTGAACTCATCTCTTAGCTTTGTCACTAAAAGCCAGTGCTCTACCACTTGAGTCATAACCCCACTTCTAGCTTTTTGCTGGTTAACTGGACTAGTTGGGTTCAAATTGAGATCTGTCTTCAGAGTGGCTAGGATTACAAGCCTGAGCCACCCAGTCCCTAGCTGAACTACAACTTGTCAAGTAAAAAGTGGTAATAATCCACTAGTACAATATATTTAAATGCACGAGAAGAGACAATAATGATAATCTAAACAATATACATGGCATGGCTTAAAGATATCCCCTGAAAATTGAGTAAGGACAGACAGAACAATTGAGATAACAATGTTAGAAGGATTAAAAAAAAATAATCTATCGATTTTTACAGAGCACTGAAGAACAGACCAAAACAAACAGGTTCTCAGGTCTCAAAATTGAACATTAAAAAAAAAGTAAAAGCAAATTCTCCTCACGAGATAGGGGTCTCATTTGAATGTGTCCCTGCTCCTAAGGGGAGGTAGGGAGACCTTGCGTTTGAAAAGAACATCCCAATCTTTTGTGCAGATCTGCAGTGGGTGGGCAGGACCCTCAACTCAACAACATTGGTTAACACTTTCATCCAAAATGAGAAGAGATGAGCATACTCCACTCTCGAGAGCGGACAGGGGTGGTTTCTGGGTTTGTTGGGGGGAAAGAGTGAGGGACAGAGAGGTAAATGGAGGCGGTTCAACGCTGCCAATAAACGATCTGGGCAGCCGGCGGCTGAACGCTCAGCCTTAAATGGGCGCCTCACTTCGCTTTCCAGAGGCACAGACAGAGGGAGGGGCCGCAGACTGCTCCGTGCAATCCACAAATAACGGCCTGACGCTCAAACAAGGGGCCACAGCCCCCACCACACCCCCACGGCTGACATCCGGGGTGCGGGCGGGCAGAGGAAGATGGTGGGCAGGCATCTCCCTGTCCCCGTGGTGACTGACACGGGCCGGAGTCGGGGGCATCAAGCGGCGACCCCCAGGGAGGGCGGGTCGAGGACCGAGGCGGAGGCCAGGCCCCCGCGGCCCAGCATTCTGAAGAAGAGTTCGAACCCTAAAGGCCTCAGCGCCCTGAGGGGAGCCCGAACCCCCCAAGGCCCGGGGTGCTGAGTGAGGCCCAGCGCCCTGAGGGCAGCCCGAACCCCAAAGGCCTGGGAGCCCAGTGGGGCTCGGCGCCCTGAGGGGAGCCCGAGCCCCAACACTGAACCCCGAAGGACTGGGTAACGAGTGAGGCCCAGCGCCTTCAGGGAAACCCGAACCTAAAGGCCTAGGCGCCCAGTGCGGCCCGGCACCCTGAGGGGAGCCCGAACCCCAGGCCGCGGCGCCCCGAGGGGAGCGCCAACCCCGACCCCCAAAGGCTCGGGCGCCGAGCGCGGCCCGGCGTCCTGCGGGGAGCCCGAACCCTCACGCGGAGCCCCGGAGGCCCGGGCGCCCAGCGCGGCCCGGCGCCCTGCGGGGAGCCCGGACCCCCAAGGCCCCGCGCCCGCCAGGCCGCTGCGGCCGAGGGACCCACGCAGGCAGCCCCGCACCGACCTGCACCGGGGGCGTCCATGGCTGGGGACCATATTCCCCCGCGGGGAGGGCGGCGGGAGGAGGGGAGCGGGCCGGGAGGACGGGAGGAGGGAGGCGGGCGGACCGGCGAGGGTGGACGGAAGGCAGCAGTCTCGTGCGAAACACCGCGAGAGCTGTTAGAACGGGTCCCAGGTCGGCGTTCGCGGGATTTGACGCCTTACTCCCGCGAGATCTTCAGACCAGGGGAAACAAAGAAAGGGAGGGGGCGGAACCCAAGCGGTTCCCTGCGCAGTCGCAGCCGCTCGGAAGGGGCGGGGCGGGGACGCTTCGAGGGGCGGGGCTCTGTGGGCGTGGCGCCGTGCGTCACTAGCTCCGCCCCCCGGAGCCTCCCGCCAGAGTCTCCAGGTTCTGAGAAAGAGTGGCGGCGCGTCTGAGCGGAGTCTTCCGGACTGAGGGTCTCGGAACCCGAACTCCTAGGAAGAACGGCTAAGGAGGACAGGATTCTCTGAGCCAGGCCGCAGGCTAAGCAGGGGTTTGTGGGGTGTCGCCCTGATGAGCGCAGAGAAGGCGCTGGACGAAGTGTTGAAGGAGTGATTTTTTTTTTGTCTGTGGTGGGGCTTGAACTCGCGGCGGGGGTGCAGCGCAGGAGGGAGAGGCCCCAGGAATCAGGCGTGAGCCCAGAGCATGCTTTTCCCTAAATATTGTCGTTATTTATTTATTTATGTATTTAGTGCTGGTCCTGGGGCTTGAACTCGGGGCCTAGGCGCCGTCCCTGAGCTTTTTCACTCCAGGCTGGTGCTCTACCACTTGAGCCACAGCTCCACTCCTGGCTTCTTGGCGGTTCATTGGAGATAAGAGTCTCAAGGACTTTCCTGCCCTGGCTTCACACTGCGAATGTGAGGCCCTGGGTTCAAACCCCAGTACCAGCACAAGGGGGAAAACAAAACAAATTATCTGCACTTTGCATGTTTCTTCCCACTCTTACCAATCTCCAGTTTACTTTTCGCTCCCAGAAAGGCCTGGGGTCCTGGACAGTGGAACCACTGCTTGCTTACATCACATTTCTCAATCCCAGCTTTGCCCGCAGCACTCCTGGTACTGACCCATAAGAACTTCCTCATGGAGGAGTGTTTGTCTTCTGAAATTCCAGACTATATCTTTCTCCCTAGGGTGCCCTATCTTAAATCTCCTCTGCTTGCCCCTTCCTCCATCCATCCATTAAATGTTCAAATGTTCAAGGCATAAATATGCTTCAGAGCCAGGTGCTGGTGGCTCACACCTGTCACTCTAGCTATTCAAGAGGCTAAGGTCTGAGGATGACTGTTCAAAGCCAGCCTGGCCAGGAAAGTCTGTGAGACTCTTACCTCCAATTGATCACAGAAAAAGCAGGAAGTGGAAATGTGGCTCAAGTGGAAGACTGCTAGCCTTGAGCAAAAATGCTCAGGGAATAGCACCCAGACCCTGAGTTCAAGCCCCAGGACAGGCAAATAAGTAAATAAATAAAAGCTCAGGGACAGGGCCCACATTCTGAGTTCAAGCCCTAAGACCAGCACTAAATAAATAAGCTTCAGAGCTGGGCGCTGGTGGCTCACACCTGTAATCCTAGCTACTCAGGAGGCTGAGATCTGAGGATCGAGGTTCAAAGCCAGCCCAGGCAGGAGAGACCATGAGACTCTTATCTCCAATAAACCACCAGAAAACCGGAAGTGGCGCTGTAGCTCAAGTGGTAGAGTGCTAGCCTTGAGCTGAAGAGCTGAGGGACAGCGCCCAGGCCCAGAGTTCAAGCCCCACGACTGACAAAAAAATAAATAAATAAGCTTCAGGGCTCAGGCCTGATTCCTCTTCATTTCCCCTAGTCCAGTGCACCCTCCCCTCCTTTGGCTGGAGATATGTTTATTCTTCTTAGCCTACCTGACATCCAAAACCACCTAAATCCAGAGGTGTAACCTGCCTGGCACCTGCTGGGCACTGCCAACATCCCATAGGCACCCCAGATACAAAATCGCACTGTTGCTGGGCACTGGTGGCTCACGTCTGTAATTCTAGCTGCTCAAGGAGGCTGAGGTCTAACACCCAGGCCCAGAGTTCAAACCCCACAATCAACGAAAAACAAACATACAGAGTCTCACAGTTTGCCCTAAAACCCACAGTCAATTTTGTATTGCATCCATCAGTGAACTGCTTTGCCACTTGACCACTGCCCAAGCCATGGACCAGCTCATTTTCCATGTGTTCACCCTTTTTTTTTTTTTGGTTGGTGCCCAGGCCAGGCACTGTCCCTCAGCTCTTCAGCTCAAGGCTAGCAATTTACCACTTGAGCCACAGTGCCACTTTCGACTTTTTCTGCTTATGTGGTGCTGAGAAATCGAACCCAGGGCCTCATGCATTCAAGGCAAGCGCTCTACCACTGAGCCACCTTCCCACCCTCACCTTCTTTCTTTAATATCCACACAAGCCCTGTGCTCCAACTTAGAAATTCCACTATTTCTTCACTTTTCTGGCTAGTACTCTGCTGCCACCCAGGGCTAGCTGACAGCCACCGCCTTCTCAAAAAGACTAGGCTGGCCGGGTGCTGAGGGCTCACACCTGTCATCCCAGCTACTCAGGAGGCTGAGATCTGAGGATCTCAATTAGAAGCCAGCACTCTTATCTCCAATGAACCAGCAAAAACCCAGAAGTGGAGCTGTGGCTCAAATGATAGAGCCCCAGGCTTGGTCAAGAAAAGGAAGTAAGAATATGAGGCCCTGAGTTCAAGTCCTAATACCATCACACATCCAACAAAAAAGACTCTAGCACACAAGGACTCTCATCATCTGTTTGTTTGTTTGTTTG
Source organism: Dipodomys merriami (assembly GCF_024711535.1). Lineage (NCBI taxonomy): Eukaryota > Metazoa > Chordata > Mammalia > Rodentia > Heteromyidae > Dipodomys > Dipodomys merriami. Next base: position 1,505,908 of record NW_027204826.1, on the reverse strand, counting down.
TTTGTTTGTGCTGGTTCCGGGGCTCAAGCTCCAGGCCTGGGCGCTGTGAGTTCTACCTCTTGAGCCACAGCTCTACTTCCCGCTTTTTTGGGGGTGGTTCCTTGAAGATAAGAGTCTCATGAACTGTTTTTCCCAGGCTGGCTTTGAACTGCAATCCTCCACTCTCAGCCTCCTGAATAGCTAGGATTATAGGTGGGAATTGTTGGTTCCGGGTACAATCTGTTTTAAGATAATGCAACTAACATTGAAAAGGATGAAGTAACTCACCCTAACTCAGCCACTGAGTTAGGATTTTAACTCTGATCAAATGGATGCATGAGCTGTTGTTTAACTTTGACAATCTGGTGTTTACCGCAACTGTTCATTCATACCCTTCCACACACTGACATTTTAGGGAGAACAATTTCTCTATACCTCTGTGCAATATGGCAGTTTCTGTTCTCTCTCTGTGTATGTGTGTGTGTGTGTTTGTGTGTGTGTGTGTGTGTGTGTGTGTGTGTGTGTGTGTGTGTGTGTGTGTGTGTGTGTCTGCTGGTCCTAGGATTTGAACTCAGAAGCTGTCCCTCAGCTTCTTTTGCTCAAGGCTAATTCTCCACCACTTGAGCCACAGCTCCACTTCCAGCTTTTTGGGTGGTTCATTAGAAGGAAGAGTCACAGACTTTTCTGCCCAGACTGGCTTCAAAACACGATCCTCAGATCTCAGCCTCCTGAGTAGCTGGGATGGCAGATGTGAGCCACCAGTGCCCAGCTACTTTCTGTTCTTTTCTGGAACATTCTACCGTGCAATGCACCACTCCAGCCTTCATTCTGGTTTGTTTGGGTGGTGGATTTTATTTTTCAATGCTAGGAAATCACTTGTTACGTAGCCTAGCTATCCTCCAATTTGTTCCTCCTGCTTCTGCCTCCTGAGTGCTGAGATTACAGGTATGCTTTAAAATGCCCAGTTTCAGTTTGTTCGTTTATTTCCTACAGGAAGTCTGTAACCATCTCTCTACCCTAGTCTAAATTGAAAACATAATGAAATGATTCCCTACCTGCTTTTTTTCTTTCTTCCTTTCTTCCCTTTGTCTCTTCCTTCTTTCTTCCCTCCCTCCCTTCTTTCCTCCCTCTTACTTAGTTCAGGGGCTTGGACTCAAGGTCTCACTCTCTTGCCTAGCTTTTTCTGCTCAAGGCTGATGCTCTACCACTTGAGCCACACCTCTACTTCCAGCATTTTGTTGGTTAGTGGGAGATAGGAGTCTCATAGGCTTTCCTGTCTGGGCTGGCTTGGAACTGTGATCTTCAAACCTCAGCCTCTTGAGTAACTAGGATGGCAGGTGTAAGCCTGGCTACTTTTAGCTTCTGAATCATGCCATGGCCTGTTTTTTATGAGAACCTCCTCTTGTTATATGAGCAAATAAATCCCCTTTATAGAGAGTTCAGAAGATTTATAGGAGTCATTAGTTCAATCTGACCTCGGCAATAGGTCCTAACAGACCAGACTAAAAATGGAGTCACTCATGTTACAGATTCACACTAGCAGGAAATAGTTTCAAGAGGTCTTGACAGGGGAGGGGGATAAGGGGCAGGGGCGGGTTAAGGGGTGGGGTCAGAGAGGGGGTGTAGCCAGGGTAATGTAGGATCCTGACTAAGGGGCACAATGTGCCCATAGCCTGAAGCAGGCCCGTTGTGGGTAACTAGATAAGAAAATCCCTTCTGCTTTAACTGGATAAGAAAGCAAATTTAAACCTGACAACTCCATTTTGTTCAGAATTTGCTTTCTTCAGCCCCTTTTTAACTCCTAAGTTTTTCTGCTCAGCACATCAATACTCTATATATAGGTAGATATACTCTATATACATGTAGATATAGGTATAGATAGATATAGGTGTGTGTGTGTGTGTGTGTGTGTGTTGGGTCTAGGAATTGAACTCAGGGCCTAGATGTTGTTGCTTAGCTTTTTCACTCAAAGCTTCTGCTTTTTGGTGGTTTATTGGAAATAAGAGTCTCATGGAGGACTGGGAAGGTGGCTCAGTGGTAGAGCGCTTGTCTTGCATGCATGAGGCCCTGGGTTCAATTCCTCAGCACCACATAAGCAGAAAAAGCCGGGAGTGGCGCTGTGGCTCAAGTGGTAGAGCACTAGCCTTGAGCTGAAGAGCTGAGGGACAGTGCCCAGGCCCAGAGTTCAGGCCCACGACTGACAAAAAAAAAAAAAACTTAAAAAATAAAAATAAAGGGCTGGGAAGGTGGCTCAGTGGTAGAGCGCTTGCCTTGCATGCTTGAGGCCCTGGGTTCGATTCCTCAGCACCACATAAGCAAAAACAAAAAAGCCGGAAGTAGCGCTGTGGCTCAAGTGGTAGAGCGCTAGCCTTGAGCTGAAGAGCTGAGGGACAGCGCCCAGGCCCAGAGTTCAGGCCCCACGACCGGACCAAAAAAAAAAAGTCTCATGGACTTTCCTGCCTGGGTTGGCTTTGAACCACAGTCCTCAGATCTTAGCCTCCTGAGTGGCTAGGATTACAGGTGGACTTTCCTGCTGGGTTGGCTTTGAACCACAGTCCTAAGCCTCCTGAGTGGCTAGGATTACAGGTGTGAGCCACCAGCACCTGGCTCCAGTTCTATGTTTTGCTGGTTAATTAGAGAGTCTTGAGGACTTTTCTTCTTCAGTTGTCTTTGAACCTTGATCCTCTAGATCTCAGACTCCTGAGTAACTAGGCTGACAGGTGTGAGCTACCAGTACTATGCTTCAGAAATCAAGTTGTTGTTGTTGTTTTGCGAATCCTGGGGCTTGAACTCAGGGCCTGGGCACTGTCCCTGAGCTTCTTTTGCTCAAGAGTAGCACTCTACCACTTGAGCCACAGCTCCACTTCTGACTTTTTCTGTGTATGTGGTACTGAGAAATTGAAGCCAGAGCTTCATGCATGCTAGGCAAGCACTCTACCACGAAGCCACCATTCCCAGCCCAAGGACTCAGTTCTGATGAGATTAAAAGGCGAAAACTTGGGCACCTAAGCCCAGAAGGGTCTTCCAGATGACCAGAGTCCTATGCCAGGAGCCAGGACAAATGTTCTGAAGAGAGAGGGAGAGGGAAGGGCATGGAAATCTGGAAGCAATTTGGGAAGCTGTGGAAGGCATATTCTATTTAACTTAAATATTTCAAAAATACTTTGAAGCCAGGCGGTGGTGACTTCACCTGGCATCCTAGCTACTCAGGAAGCTGAGATCTGAGGATCGCGGTTCAAAGCCAGCCCAGGCAGGAAAGTCCGTGAGACTCTTATCTCCAATAAACCACCAGAAAACTGGAAGTGGTGCTGTGGCTGAAGTGGTAGAGCGCTCGCCTTGAGCTGAAGAACTGAGGGACAATGTCCAGGCCCAGAGTTCAAGCCCCGCGACGGACACACACACACACACACACACACACACACACACACACACACACACACACACACACACACACACACACACACACACACAAAACCACCTTTGAAATACCACAGAGAATGTGAGAACCACCTAGGTTTGTTGTTCTTGTTGTTGGCAGTCCTGGGGTTTGAACTCAGGACCTCATGATTGCTAGCCAGATGCTCTAGCTCTCTAGCCATACCTTCTTCAGCCTGGCCTGCCTAGTTGAAGGCTTTAAGTACTGCTGGAATTCCCACAGTGAGTTAACCAATGACACAATAGCCAGAGCAGGAATCAGAAACCAGATTTGGGGGTGATCTGTACCCTCACTGCTCTAAGGACTTTCCCCTGCTGTTCTTCTGCAGGTGAGTGATTTGTGTCCCCCTAAATATCTGGGAGATCCAGGAGTTACAGCCTTGGGTTGCTGTGTGGTTCAGTGGCTGGCAGGGGGCAGCAACACAAAGCATTGTTCCCTTGGAGACACAGAATGGGGACAGAAGATCTAACTGTAACACAGATACAGAATTTAACAACTGCAGGGCACGAAGTTCTCAGCTGAACCCTCCAGCAGGGCAATAACAGACAACATTCGATTTCACCTGCACCACACTCAGATGGCCCTTTCAAAGCAGCATCCTGGCAGGCTTGGTAGATACTTATCCACAATAACACTGCAGTGACTTGTCTTTCAGATCTGAGGTTGAGCCCTGCCTTTGCCAGCTGTTCATCTAAAGCCAATCAAGCTAAACAAAGAAAAAAAAACTGACTTTTCTAGGTGTCCTGAGCCTGTCTTCCAACAAACTGCTCTTCCCCTGCTGAGATGATATCTATCATCCTTAAGGTAAGGAGTCGTGACACATGCCTGTAATGCCAGCTGTCCGAGCAGAGGTAAGGGAATACCTTGAGTCCAGGCTGGTGAGATCATCAGCTTTGGTGACACAGTGAGGCTTCATCTCACACAGAGCAAGTTGGGCACCAGTGGCTCATGCCTGTGATCCTATTCTGACCTGGGTTCCAGTCCTGACTTTGCTCTGTGTCTTGGGAAAGTCATTTACCCTCTCTGAACTTCTCTTTTCTTTTTACTTCCCCACCCCCCCCAAAGATTGATACCAAGATTTGAACTCATGGCTTCAGGTTCCTGTTTGGCTTATTTTACAGATCTGGCTCTAGGTTGGCATTTTGCCTGCCTACCCCCTTCTTGTGTCTACAAAGACTGAGTAGGGAGCTCAGATAATGACTTTGTATGTGTGTGTGTGCATGCACATGCGCGTGTGCATGTGCACACACACATGTGCGCACACACTAGTCCTGGGCTTGAACTCAGGGCCTGGGTGGTGTCCCTGAGCTTGTTTTGTTCAAGACTAGCTCTCTACCACTTGAGCCACAGCTCTACTTTTGGCTTTTTGCTGATGCATTAGAGATGTAAGAGTGTCAAGGACTTTCCTACCCAGGCTAGCCTCAAATTGCAATCCTCTGGTCTCAGCCTCCTGAGTAGCTCGGAGGACAGGCACTCTATTACAATACTTTTATGTTGAGAAACTGAACCACTAAGGTGTGAAGCTAAACAAACAAACAAACAAAAGATGTCACCCAGGTACCCGTGGCTCATGATTGTCATCCCAGCTACTTCGGAGGCTGAGATCAGAGGACTGCAGTTCAAAGCTACTCAGTCCCTGAGATCCTTATCTCTAATAAACTACCAAAAAAGCCAGAAGTAGCACTGTGGCTCAAAGTGGTCGAGGGCTATTAGCGTTGAGCAAAGAAGCTCAGGGACAGCACCCAGTTCAAGCCCCAGGCCTGCAGCAGGGGGAGGGGGGTAAGGAGGACAGGGGGAAGGGGGGCGGCGGGGGGCAGAGAGGAACCAGATGCCAGGTGGCCCCAATGCCCAAGGGCTCCAATGTCCGGGTGGAGAGTTTGGACTTTGGCCTTTGGTTCTTGGACTGAAGGATTGGACAGGAAAGTAACTGCAATAAAAGTTGGTGTCTGGAAACCCAGCGAGGCACAGGGGATGGTATTGAGTGTAATCCCGGCCAAATGGGGCGGGAGCGAGGGGAGGGGGGGAGGAAAGGGAGGGGGGAACTCAGCTCTCATCCTTTCCCTGCAGCTCTGGGTGGGTTTCCCAGAATCCTCTCTGTGTGTCATGACCACATCACCATGTACCCAGAGACAAAGCTGGGGCTCAAACCCAGGGCTTGGAGCTCTTGCTTGGCCTTTTCACCCAAAACTGGGGCTCTTCCACTTGAACTATACCTGAAGTTCTTCCACTTGAACTATACCTCCACTTCTAGCTTTTTGCTGATGTATGAGAGAAAAGAATCTCAAGGACTCCCCCCCCCCCCCCCCCCCGCCTCCCGCAGCCTGGTTCTGAACCTCTGAGCCTGAGTCCTCAGGTCTCAGGCTCCCCGAGTAGCTGAGATTACAGGTGTGTGCATCAGCATCTGGTGAAGACCCAACTTCCTGCTTTGGTAACATACAGAGATATTCTGGCTCCTGACAACAGGAGAGAAAAAGCGTGAGCTCATGGGGCCTGTCGGCTAGCCAAGGTTTATCCTCCCTGGAGCTGTGGAGCTCTCTGCCACAGAGATTTCTAGAGCCTTCTCTGTCTAGGTTCTGCATTTGTTCAGCTTGAAAAATGTTCCACCTTCCACCCTCTCAGTGCCATATAACCACACCCGCAGCAAGGGCAAACCTTTCTACTTGGAACACTTGTTTTTTGGTATGTGCTGGTACCACTTGAGCCACAACTTCATGCTGGGTTTTTGCTGGTTCATGGGAGGTAAGAGTCGCCTAGACTTTTATGCCTGGGTTGGCTTGGAACCTCAATCCTCAGATCTCGGCCTCCTTGAGTAGCTAGGATTACAGATGTGAGCACCAGCGCCTGGCTCTAGTTTTGTGTTCTGAGATCAAACTGAATAAGTAGTCTCCAGTGTCCACTGCAAGGCTAAGAGATGAGTTTTACATCAAAAGCAAGGCCGTGTACAGGTGAGAGAGCAGAGAATCGGGTATCTGTGGCTCACACCTGTCATCCTAGCTACCCAGGAGGCTGAGATCTAAGGATCACAGTTCAAAGCCAGCCTGGGCACGAAAGTCTGTCAGACTCTTATCTTCAATGGAGTTCTGGCTCAAGTGGTAGAGCACCAGCCTTGAAAAAAACAAAAGGCTCAGGGACAGCTCCCAGGCCCTGAGTTCCAACTGCAGTACTTGCACAGAAACAAAAAACAGACAAAAGAATAAAATTCAAAAGAGATTGAGGGCTGAGGGCAGCTGCTTCCAAATCCTGGTGGAAGGATGAAGCCCTTTTCCATGCTTTAGCAAGACAAGAGGCTGAGCTCATCTGCAAATCCCAGGCCACTGAGAATCTGGAAAGATCAATTAATTCAGAATGGGTTTTATCTCTAGCCTGTTAAATCAGCTACCAGAGGAAATCACCAGCAATCTGGGGCTGAAATCATCCTATGTCCTGAAATCATCCTTATGTCGTGATTGAACCCAGGACCGGCTTGCAGTGACCAACAGCTAGCTAGTTAGTCTCATTATCCCACTTTTGAATCAAGGGTCTCTAAAGGTCAAATACCTACTTCCCTGCCCCCTTGCCCCCCCCAAACCAGCCGAAGTGAATTCATACCTTCTGTAGCTATTATTTGCAGGTTCATAGGCTCCTTAAAATCTTTGTCAAAGTCAGTTGCCAGTAGCTCATGCCTATTATCCCAGCTACTCAGGAGGCTGAGATCTGAGGATTCAAAGCCAGCCTGGGCAGGAAAGTTTGTGAGACTTTTATCTCCAGCAAACTAACAAAAAGCCAGAAGTAGCAGGCACTGGTGGCTTATGCCTATAATCCTAGCTAGAACCTAGATCTAGATCTCAGGAGGCTGAGATCTGAGGATCATGGTTCAAAGCCAGCTTGGGCAGGAAAGTCCATGAGACTCTTTTTTTTTTTTTTTTTTTTTTTGGTCAGTCGAGTTACTTCAACTCTGGGCCTGAGTGCTATCCCTCAGCTCTTCAGCTCAAGGCAAGCGCTCTACCACTTGAGCCACAGCATCACTTCCGGTTTTCTGGTGGTTTATTGGAGATAAAGAGCTTCACAGACTGTCCTGCTCGATCCTCAGATCTCAGCCTCCTGAGTAGCTAGGATTACAGGTGTGAGCCACCGGCGCCAAGCCTCCATGAGACCCTTATCTCCAAGTAACCACCAGAAAACCAGAAGTGGCACTGTGGTTCAAGTGGTAGAGTGCTAGCCTTGAGCTGAAGAGCTCAGGAACAGTGCCCAGGCCCAGAGTTCAAGCCTCACAACCTATTAAAAAAAAAAAAAAAGCCAGAAGTAGAGCTACGGCTCAAGTGGTAGAGGGCTAAACTCGAGAACAAAGGCTCAGGGCTCTGAGTTCAAGCCCCAAGACAGGTGCCCATGTGCATTTACATGCACACACGTGTGTACACACACGCACGCTCACACACACACACACACACACACACAAACTTTGTCATACACTAGGTGGCTCATGCCTATAATCCTAGCTACTCAGAAAGCTGATCTTTGAGATCAACGTTCCAAACCAGCCTAGGCAGGAAAGTCCATGAGAATCTTATCTGCACATAACCCAGAAAAAAGCTGGAGGTGGAAGTGTGACTTAAGTGGAAAAGCTAAAGGGCAGCACCCAGCCCCTGAGTTCAAACCCCAGCACTGGTGTGTGTGTGTGTGTGTGTGTGTGTGTGTGTGTGTGTGTGTGTGTGTGTGTGTGTGTGTCTGTGTGTGTGTGTGTGTCTGTGTGTGTGTCTGTGTGTCTGTGTGTCTGTGTCTGTATCTATCAGTGATCTCAAAAGCCCAACTCAGCCAGGTGGGTCACACCTGTCATCCTAGCTCCTCAGGAGGCTGAGATCTGAGGATGGTGGTTCGAAGCCAGCCCAGGCAGAAAAGTCCTCATGAGACTTTTATCTCCAATGAACCACTCAGAAAATTTAAGTAGCACTGTGGCTCAAAGTGGTAAAGTGCTAGTCTTGAGCAAAAGAGCTCAGGGACAGCACCCAAGCCCTGCATTCAAGCTTCATGACCAACAAAAAACATCACGACCAACAAAAACAAACAACAAAAAGCCCAATTCATCTATTGACTGTTTGGAAAACCTAATTAAGGAGTTTCATTCTCATTTTGGTTTTATGTATGAACTGAATGTCAATGAATTTGGTAAAGAAAAAAAAAACAATGAGAGGCTGGGAAGGTGGCTCAGCAGTAGAGTGCTTGCCCCTCATGCAAAAAAACAATGAAAGGTACCAGTAGTTCACACCTGTAATGGCAGCTACTCAAGAAGCTGAGATCTGGGGCTGGGAAGGTGGCTCAGTGGTAGAGCGCTTGCCTTGCGTGCCAGAGGCCCTGGGTTCAATTCCTCAGCTCCACATAAGAAAAAAGCCGGAAGTGGTGCTGTGGCTCAAGTGGTAGAGTGCTAGCCTTGAGCTGAAGAGCTGACGAACAGTGCCCAGGCCCAGAGTTCAGGCCCCACGACCGGACCCAAAAAAAAAGAAGCTGAGATCTGGGGATCATGGTTCAAAGCCAGCTTAGGTAGGAAAGTCTGTAAGACTGTTACCTCTCATGAACCACTACCACCAACAACAAAAAAGCCAGAACTGGAGCTGTGGCTCAAGTCATAGAATGCTAGCCTTGAGCAAACAACAACAAAAACCAAAAAGCCTAAGGGACAATACCCAGGACCTGAGATCAAGTCTCAGTACTTCCTCTCTTCACCCCCTACCCCCTGTAAATTGATCCCAGAGCTTGTTTACTCACAAGACCTTTTGGTTTTCTTTTTTAAAAAATAGTTGCTTTATTTGTTTTTGTGTATGAGGTACTGAGGAATCAAACCCAGAGCCTCAGCGTGCTAGGCAAGCATTCTACCCACCAAGCCGCATTCCCAGCCTGAGCTTTCGGTTTTCTGTTTTGCATAAATATTATGGACTGTACACAGCTGGGAACTGGGCTCTGGGAAGGCTCTCTTCTCCCGGGAAGGCCCGTGGTGGGGCCGCGGAAGGGTAAAGCCATTCCTGGCAGGGTGAAGCACTAGCAATTTACACAGATAATGGCAGAGGACAGGACAAAGCCAGCACACCAGCCATTCCCTCCGTGGCCCTGGGACTTGAACTCTGAGCCTGGGTGCTGTCCCTTGGCTTTCTCTGCAGCTCAAGGCTTTTCCTCAACCACTTGAGCTGCAGCTTCACTTCCAGGGCTTTTTTTCTGGCTCAGTGGAGATCAGAGTTTTATGGACTTTCCTGCCAGGGCTGCTTTTGAACTGCAATCCTCAGATCTCAGCCTCCTGAGTAGTGAGCCACCAGCCTGGGGCTCTCATTTATAAGCACAGGAGGGGATGTGAGGCATAAATGGTTAAGTAGCTCACTGGAGATTGCACACTATAAGATTTAGAGGCCTGGGTAGGTGGCTCAGTGGTAGAGCACTTGTCTTGCATGCATGAGGCCCTGGGTTCAATTCCTCAGCACCACATAAGCAGAAATAGCCGGAAGTGGCACAGTGGCTCAAGTGATAGAGTGCTTGACTTGAGCTGAAGAGCTGAGGGACAGCGCCCAGGCCCAGAGTTCAGGCCCCATGACTGACCAAAAAGAAAAAAAAAAGATTTCAATGCAGACATCTTGATGCCCTGTTGCCACAGTGAGCGTCTCTCCAGCCCAACCCCTCAATCCCCCAAAAAGATACCCCCAATCTGCCTTACCCATCAACCCCGGGTGGCAGAAAGGCTTGGGCAAGCTTTGCTGCTGGAGAGGAAGGCAGGAGGAAGGATTTCAGTCCTGCAGATATTAATTGGCAATCTCTGCGGGACATCTGAAGGGACCTGGGCTTTATTATTTGCATATTCATGTTGTGGTTGTATATATTAGCTTGGGATGCTTGGCTGAAATGCCTCTGCTCTGCTTTGGGATTTGCAGCGAGAGTTCTACTATAAAGCAAGTGAAAGGGACATTCTAAAGGTATTGGTTTCAGCCTGGGAATATCTTTGTCTTTTGTTGTTGGTGGTGGTCTTGGTGCTTGAGAGTTCAAGCAGAGTTGGGCCTGGGTGCTGCTCAAGGCTGGCCTTCTACCACTTGAACGACAAGCGCTACTTCTGGTTTTCTGGTGGTTCATCAGAGATAAGAGTCTCCCAGACTTTCCTTCCTGGGTTGGTTTTGAACCACAATCCTCAGATCTCAGTCTTCTGAGTAGCCAGGATGATAGGTATGAGCCACCAGTGCCTGGCTGTTTGTTTTGTGTTTTTGTTTTGTTTTGTGTCAGTATTTAGGCTTGAACTCAGGACCTGGGTACTATTTCTTTTCTGTGTGTGTGTGTGTGTGTGTGTGTGATGGGGCTTGAACTCTGGGCCTGGACACTATCCCTCAGCTCTTCAGCTCAAGGCAAGCACTCTACCACTTGAGCCACAGCGCCACTTTTGGTTTTCTGAGTGGTTTATTGGGGAGAAGAGTCTCACTCTCACAGAGTTTCCTGCTTGGGCTGGCTCTGAACCTTGATCCTCAGATCTCAGCCTCCTGAGTAGCTAGGATTACAGGCATGAGCCACCAACGCCTGGCCTGGGTACTATTTCTTAGCTTTTTTTTTTTTTTTTGGCCAGTTCTGGGCTTGAATTCAGGGACCAGGCACTGTTCCTGAACTTCTCTTGCTCAAACCTAGCACTCTACCACTTGAGCCACCGCGCCACTTCTGGTTTTTCTGTGTATGTGGTACTGAGGAATCGAACCCAGGGCTTCATACATGGTAAGCAAGCACTCTGCCAGTAAGCCACATTCTCAGCCCTATCTCTTAGCTTAACAAAATTTTTTTAAGCTCAAAGCTGGTGCTCTACCACTTGAACCACACCTCCACATTTTGCTTTTTGCTGGTTCATGGGAGAAAAGAGTCTCGCAGATTGCTCTGCCTGAGGCTGGCTTCAAATCTAGAATTCTCAGATCTCGGCTTCCTGAGTAGCAAGGACTTCAGGCTTGAGAGCTGGATGCCCAGCTTAAGGCCAGTCTCATTTGTTAGCAGAAGTCCCGCCCCCTCCTGTCACTCATCAGTGCCCCACTCTCCTTGGTTTCTCTGGACAGAACGTGAACCTTTGTCTCTCCGTGAGTCTGTGAGGTCCCCCCCTCTCCAGGGGCAGGAAGAATGACTGCTGGACTGCTTATCTGCCCAGCCCACCCTTGCCACGTGCTCTGGGCGTGGGAGCACATGTGAAGAAGCCATCGATCTTCACAGCCACATTTCCTGGGAGCAGCTGCATCCACGCCGGTCCACGCCAAGCTGAGGACAGCCTGGCCTGGGTCTGCTGCTGTGTGGCTCTGTGTTTCATTGTCACCTGTGCCCAGCTGTCACTGTCCTTAGCCATCCAGCCTTCCATACCTGGCCAAAGCTATCCAGCCACCTATGTGTGGCCTAAAGCATCTCAGGTACTGGAATGCAGGAGAACTTGCTGAAGATTCCACATATGCAAGGCCTGAGATTCTGCCTTTTTTTTTTTTTTTAATTGGTCGTGGGGCCTGAACTCTGGGCCTGGGCGCTGTCCCTCAGCTCTTCAGCTCAAGGCTAGCGCTCTACCACTTGAGCCACAGTGCCACTTCTGGTTTTCTGATGGTTTATTGGAGATAAGAGTCTCACAGACTTTCCCACCTGGGCTGGCTTTGAACTGGGATCCTCAGAAGTCAGCCTCTTGAGTAGATAGGATGAAAGACATGAGCCACTGGTGCCCAGCTATCATCATTATTATTAATTATCATCATCATCATCATCATCATTATCACTATTACTATTTTGGTGCCAGTCCTGGGACTTGAACTCAGGACCTAGGCACTTTCCCTGTGCTCTTTTGCTCAAGATTAATGTTCTACTACTTGAACTACAACTCCACTTCTAGTTTTCTGGTGGTTCATTGGAGATAAGTCTTGTGGACTTTCCTGCCCAGCTGGCTTAGAACCGGGATCCTCAGATGTCAGCCTCTTGAGTAGCTAGGATGAAAGACGTAAGTCACTGGTGCCTTGCTATTTTGATTGTTTGTGCCAATATTGGGGCTTCAACTCAGGGTCTTGCACTCTTGCTTGGCTTTTTTCACTCAAGGCAAGTGCTCTACTACTTGAGCCACACCTCCACTTCTGGCTTTTGGGTGATTCATTGGAGATAAAAGTCTCAAAGACTTTCCTGCCCAGGCTGGCTTTGAACCAAATTCTCAGATCTCAGCTTCTTGAGCAGCTGGGATTACAGGCGTGAGCCACCTGGCTGGTCTCTGTATCATAGCTGAGCCCTGGCCTGCTGTGTTCTGGGGGGCACCTCTCCCTGCTTTGGCCACAAGCACTGGGCAGCCCGAGGCCTGGTAGCTAAGCGGGGCCCAGGGGAAGCAGGAATCAGGGAGTCAATTAAGTTTCCATGGACACAAGGCACTGGAATTCGGGCGCCTGCTCCCTCCCGCCTGGAATGGGTTAGTTTGACCTTCTAGATTGATTAACGAGGTCGTTGTGTAATGCTTTGTTTAAAGGGACCGTTTCTGGACTGTCAGCTCTGCCTGCCTGCTCCCCAGAGCTCCGTTCTGCCCAGCGTTCCCTGCACGTCCAGGGCTGCTAGGTTGTTCCCAACGGCCAGGACATTTTTTGCCCCCTCTGAGATGCTCAGGGACAATGCCCTTCACCTGTCCAGGCCAGTCCACCAAGAGAGGGGAAGAGATACCAGTCTGCACTCAGAAGGCAGAAGGAGGCTGCGATGTGGGTTTCTAGGGGAAGAGCTATCTTCCGCATAGAAGCAACAGCAAGTGCAAAGGCCCTGGGGTAGTGAGTTGTAAGGTTGGTATGATCAGAGTCCAGCCAGGAGGTGGAAGGACACTGAGTGCAGAAAGAATAAAAGCGCCCAAGGAAATGGGTTCCAGAAGCATGTAGCAATCCTATTATGTAATCAGAGGCGCTTGATGGGCTGGTAGACAGGAAGCCCCGTCAGTACTGGCATCTGCTGCCAGAGGGCCTGGGGTACCCGTGCTCTCTTGGTAGGGTGTGAGGATGGCACCTCCTTGTGGTGCAAAGTGGAACCCCTGTGTCCTGGGATCCTCCCCCTCCCCCCCCAGGGCCAGGGCAGCCAGCTGGAAATAGGAAAGACGTATGGTGAAGCACACGTGTAATCCTGCTACAGGGAGAGAGAGGTCAGGAGAATTGTGGTTTGAGGCCAGCTCAGGCCAAAAGTTATCAAGAACCCCCTTTCCCCCCACGCATACAGCCACGTGCTGGTGGATTCATGTCTCAGCTACTCTGGAAGCTGAGATAGGAGATTACAGTTCAAAGCCGGCCCAGACAGGAAGAAAGTCTGTGAGACTCTAATCTCCCAGGAACCAGTAAAAAGATCAAAGCTGTGACTCACATGATTAAGCACCAAGCTTGAGCAGAAAAATGCTAAAGGGTAGTGCCCAGGCCCTGAGTTCCAGCCTCAGTATTCGCATATACACATAAAAGTTTTCAAGACCCCCATCTTCAGTCACAAGCCTGGTGTGGTGGCACATGTCTGAGGTCAGCCTGGCATGAGAGATCCTATCTGAAAAAGAACGGAAGCAAACAGGACTGGGAGAATGGCCCAAGTGGGAGAGTACCTGCTTTGCAAGCATGAAACTCTGAGTTCAAAGCTCACGACTGCCAATAAATAAATATAAGCAAATATTTACTATACATCATGTTTATTCTAACCAATTCACCGGTTGGGAGCTCAAGCAATCTGGTTCTAGACTTCTCAACATTTTATTTGTTTGTTTGTTTGTTTTTGTCGGTCGTGGGGCCTGCACTCTGGGCCTGGGTGCTGTCCCTGAGCTCTTCAGCTCAACCCTAGTGCTTTACCACTTGAACCACAGCCCTACTTCTGGCTTTTTCTGCTTATGTGGTGCTGAGGAATGGAACCCAGGGCCTCAGGCATGCAAGGCAAGCGCTCTACCACTGAGCCACCTTCCCAGCCCATCATTTTTAATTTTTGTATCAGTTCTGGGACTTGAAAGCTCAGAGCCTTGGGTTCTGTCCTTCAGCTTTTTCATTCAAGGCTGGCACTCTACTACGTGAACCATACTTCCACTTGCAGCTTTTGGGTGGTTCATTGAAGATAAGAGTCTCACAGAAGCCGGGGACTGGTGACTGACACCTATAATCCCAGCTACTCAGGACTGAGATCTGAGGATCACGGTTTGAAGCCAGCCCGGGGAAGAATAGACTGTTAGACTCTTACCTCCACTACTACTCAGAAAAGGCCAGAAATGGAGCTGTGCTCAAGTAGCAGAGCATACACCTTGAGCACAAAGAGGCTCAGGGAAAGAGGTTCATGGAATTTCCCGGCTAAGATGGCTCTGAACCATGAACCTCACATCTCAACCTCCTGAGTAGCAGAGATTACAGGCCTGAGCCACCAGCACCTGCCTGGCTTCTGAGCTGACATTTCTCTGACCTTCTCCCTTTTGCAATTGAGTTCCATTAGAGATTCTTCTCTTTCTAACAACCGTAAAAGACTACAGTGTCCCAGAGGACTAGGGACAAAGTGTCCCCGGCTGGCATGAGACCCTCTTCTGTCCTGGCCTTTGGCTTCAGGGTTTGGGGATCCAGGCTGGGCATGTCTCCCTGGGATTGGCCACAAGCATGCAATACCCTACTCCTCCATTTTGCTTTGCTGGCCTCTCTAGCCTCATCTGGAAAGAATAAAGGCACAAAAGAAAAGACTGAGGGCCCCTAACGCAAACCACGTGTGGAGCGGGAAGGGAAATGGATGGGATTTACAGGACATTCTGGTGTCGATTTCCAGCAGCCACGTGTGGTTAGAGAGCTAGGGCGGGTGTTTTCCGGAAAAAGGGACTTTCAGGGTCAGATGGGCCCCAGGACCACGCCTGGATCTGCTGGCAGAGAGAGGCTCTGACCTGCTTCTGAGTCTCTGCAGATGCGCTGCATGCATGGACAAAGACATTTTAGAAATTACAGCTGACTGGGCACCGTGGCTCATGCCTGTAGTCCTGGCTACTCAGGAGGCTGAGATGTGAGGATCACAATTTGAAGCTAGTCCAGGCAGGAAAGTCTGTGAGACTCTGATCTCTAATCAACCACCAAAAAAAAAATAAAATAAAATGCAGAAGTAGAGCTGTGGCTCAAATGGTAGAGCATCAGACTTGAGTAAAAAAGTATGGGGACAGTACCCCAGGCCTTGAGTTCAAGTCCCTGTATATACACTCTGTCTCTGTCTGCCTGTCTCTCTGTCTCTCTGTCTCTCTGTCTCTCTGTCTCTCTCTCTCTCTCTCTCTCTCTCTCTCTCACACACACACACACACACACACACACAGAGGTCTCTTGGATTTATCTGTCTGGGCTGACTTCAGACTGTGATTTTCAGATCTCAGCCTCCTGAGTAGCTGGGGTAACAGGCGTGAGCCACTGCACCCAACTTCGCATTGTACACCGCTCTCATTGTATGCCTTCGCATTTGAGATGTGCGGTACTTACTTTGTGCGTTCTTTCTTTCTCCTGCTTAGCATCCATCTCTCTGCCCACACTGCATTTCATGAGGACTGAGGGAGAGAGAAGAGGGAGGGAAGGAGGGAGGGAGAGAGAGCCCTTGGGAGGCTCTTAGCAGCCCTGCAAGGACCATAAATTCAAAAGGTTGCAGCAGACATTTCCTTGGCTGTCAGTTCTAGCTCTATGATTTCAAAAGCCTTCTTCACACGCACCAATTGCACTTGGTAAATCATCCAGTGTACCAGGTCACAGCATTACTGGGAAAATGACAGCTCTGGAGAAATTGTCTCTGCGCCTCTTTCGGCCTTGCATGAGAGGAAAGGAATGCAGTGGGGTTCATTTCTTGTCTTTTTCTTGTTGATCCTGCAACTTGAACACAGGACCTGCGCACTGTCCCTGATCTCTTTTGCTCAAGGCTACCATTCTACCACTTTGAGTCACGGTTCCACATCTGGTTTTTTTTGTTTTTTGTGTTGTTTTGTTTTGTTTTTCTAGTGGTTTATTGGAGATAAGAGTCTCAGGGACTTTCCTGCCCAGGCTGGCTTTGAACCACGATCCTCAGTTCTTAGCCTCCTGAGTATAGGATGACAGGCATGAGCTACCAGCGCCCAACTTAATCATTCTTTTTTAGTATTTTTCTTCTTGGCAGTAAGTTGGGTTTTGAAGTCTCAGGCCTCATGTTTGCTAGGCAGGTATTCTACTACTTGAGCCATGCCTCCGGCCCTTTTCACGTCAGTTCTTTCTTAGCTGGGGCCTTGTACTGTTTGCCCCAGGGCTGGCCTAGACTGTAATTCTCCCATCTACACCTCCTATCTACACCTATCTACACTTCCTATCTACACCACTAGCTGGGATCCCAGGCAGACATCCCGACACTTGGATTCCTTGTTGAGATGGAGCTGTCACTCACTTGTTTTGCCCAAGTTGTTATACTCTGGCCTCCAATCACAATCCTCTGAATGTCTGCCTCCCAAGTGATAGTTAAATTTAAATAGCCACATGCAGTTAGTGGCACTCATGCTGGACACGGGGATTCTAGAATTGTGCTAATCATAATGTTATTTTAACAAATAAATAAAAGCAGCTGTGTGGGCTAGGAATGTGGCTTAGTGCTTTTCTAGCATTCATGAAATCCTGGGTTTGATTCCTCAGTACCACATACACAGAAAAAACAGGAAGTGGTATTGTAGCTCAAGTGGTAGAGTACTAGCAAAAGAAGCTCAGGGACAGTCCCTAGACCCTGAGTTCAAGCCCTAGAAGGAAAAAAGAACAATGGAGAGAAAGAGATTATAAATTGTCCGACCTTTCAAATAGAATTCCCTCCATACTCAGTTAGACAATTGGAGTTTTACTTTGGACTCAAAGCTAACAGATTTTGTGTGTGTGTGTGTGTGTGTGTGTGTGTGTGTGTGTGTGTGTGTGTGTGTGTGTGTGTGTGTGTGTGTGTGTGTGTGTGTGTTGGTCCTGGGGCTTGAACTTAGAGCCTGGGTACTATCTCTGAGCTTCTTTTGCTCAAGGCTGGTGCTCTATCACTTAAGCCATAATTCCTTTTTTTTTTTTTTTGTCAGTGATGGGGCCTGAACTCTGGGCCTGGGCACTGTCCCTCAGCTGTTCAGTTCAGCCCTAGTGCTCTTAGCACTTGAGCCACAGTGCCACTTCCGGCTTTTTCTGCTTATGTGGTGCTGAGGAATCAAACCCAGGGCCTCATGCATGCAAGACAAGCACTCTACCACTGAGCCACCTTCCCAGCCCTCCATATTTTATTTCTTTATTTTTTAAATGTGTGTGGTTAATTGAAGATAAAGAGTCTTACGAAGCTGGGCACTGGTGGCTGATGCTTGTAATCCTACCTACTTAAGACGCTGAGATCTGAGGATCATGGTTCAAAGTCAGTCTGGGCAGGAAAGTCCCTGAGACTCTTATCCCCAATAAACCACTCAGAAAACTGCAAGTGGTGCTGTGGCTCAAGTGGTAGAGTGCTAGCCTTGAGCTGAAGAGCTGAGGGACAGTGCCCAGGCCCAGAGTTCAAGCCTCATGAGCAACAACAACAACAAAAACCCAAAAAAAACCCGCGATCCTCAGATCTCAGCCTCTTGAGTAGCTAGGATTACAGGCATGAGCCATGGCACTCTGCTAACAGCTTTGACTGCTATATTTTTTCTTTACCTGATCTATGCAGGTGGTAGTGATGTGGCCCACCAGCCCCCGGCCCTTTGCATGTGCCGCTCTGCACCCTGACATCAGTCATGTCAGGGCCACGCTTCTGGAATGGCTGTTGGAGTTCTTTAAGCCGGGACACCATTGCTAACTTTGATTTTTTTCCCCCCCTAACAGACCATGTTCTGGTGTCATGAAATGCATGCTGCATACTGATGCAATTTAATGTTCAAGCTAGCTAGGAGAATGTTTTATTTATGGGGGAACTTTACATCTGCTAGGGAGATAAAGTGCATGCAGAATGATCTTTCTCACGTCTGATTGATGAGAAGCCAGCTGCTCTGCCCATGCCCCATGGGGGGGAAAATCGAGAGGGAAGTGAGGAGCAGGGCAGGGAAAGGAGGTTTTCGACTTGCTAACCTGTGGAAAGATGTCTGTTCTTTTTTTTTTTTTTTCCCCAAGATGGGGATTTGAACTCAGTAACCGACGCTTTCATTCATTGGCTGGTGCTCTACCACCTGAGCCACACCTCCAACCCCATGCCTGATGAAAAGATGGAACAGGAGTCACTCTTCTCCTGGAATCACATTTTTGTTGTTGTTGGTGGTGGTGGTGGTTGTCTGGCTTGAACTCTGGGCCTGGGCGCTGTCCCTCAGCTCTTCAGCTCAAGGCTAGCGCTCTACCACTTGAGCCACAGCGCCACTTCCAGTTTTCTGGTGGTTTATTGGAGATAAGAGTTTCACCAACTTTTCCTGCCCAGGCTGGGCTCTGAACCATAATGCTCAGATCTCAGCCTCCTGAGTAGCTAGGATTACAGGCATGAACCACCGGTGCCTTGTTTTTTTAAGTTCTAAAGAGACTGTAGATAATCATAATTCTTTGAGGGAGGGGGGTCTTAGTACTCCTCACACCGCTTGTCCTTATCAGCTTGAACCTTCGTGTCAATCAACAAACATTGAGCTTCTACCATGTGCTATACATTGTTTTAGGTCCTGAGGCATATATATATATATATATATATATATATATATATATATATATATATACATACATATACATACATGAAGGAAATCAAGGACCTTGTCCTTAAGGATCTTGAGTTCCAGTTTTGAGCAGGGACATAATTTCAGGAACTGAGAAGGAACTGGGTCTAGTGGTACCTATGGATCATCCCAGATACTCAAGAGGCAAGAGAATGGGAAGATAGGGGCTGGGAAGGTGGCTCAGTGGTAGAGCGCTTGCCTTGCATGCCTGAGGCCCTGGGTTCAATTCCTCAGCACCACATAAGCAAAAAGAAAAAAGCCAGAAGTGGCGCTGTGGTTCAAGTGGTAGAGCACTCGCCTTGAGCTGAAGAGCTGAGGGTCAGCACCCAGGACCCAGAGTTCAAGCCCCATGACCAGACCCAAAAAAAAAAAAAAAGTTTGAAGCCAGCCAGGGTAAAGAGCTAGTGAGATCCCATCTCCACCAATAACTCAGTCCTTGTGGGGCACACCAGTAATTCCAATTATTTAGGAGGTATAGGTAGGATGAGCAAAGCCCAAGGCTGGCCCCAGGAAAATTATCTCAAGACTCTATCTGAGAAATAACTAAAGCAAAAAAATAAAAATAGTTGGGAGCCAGGCTCATACCTATAATCCCAGCTACTCAGGAGGCTGAGATCTGAGGATGGTGGTTCAAAGCCAGCCCAGGCAAGAAAGTTCATGAGACTCTTATCTCCAATGAACCACCAAAAAGCCAGAAGTGGAGCCTATGGCTCAAATGGTAGAGTGTAAAAAGCTAAGGAACAATGTCCAAGCCCTTAGGTCCAAGCCCTGAGTTCGAGCCCCAGAACTGGTACAAACACAAACAAAAGAAAATGCCCAGTAGGAAGTTGTGTGACTTTGGAGCTGTTGGGAAATGGTCTGGAGATGGCAGCGGCAGCCACAGGGACAGAGCCAGTGCCTAGAAGGACACAGCAAGCATCAAAAAGAAGCCACGGAAAATGACCCTGGCACAGCACAACTGGAGGCCCGGGGCTGGTCCTTCATGCCACGGGTATCCTGAAGCCAGACTCTGGTGGCTCCCACCTGCCATCCCATCTACTCAGGAGGCTGAGATCGGAGGATCCTGGTTTGAAGCCAACCTGGGCAGGAAAGTCCATGAGACTCTTACCTCCAAAGAACCAGCAGAAAGCCAGAAGTAGAACTGTGGCTCAAGTGGTAGAGCACCAGCCTTAAGTGAGAAAGCCAAGCAAAAGTACAAGGCCTGGCTGGGAAGGTGGCTCAGTGGTAGAGTGCTCGCTTTGCATGCATGAGGCCCTGGGTTCAATTCCTCAGCACCACATAAGCAGAAAAGGCCAGAAGTGGCACTGTGGCTCAAGTGGTAGAGCACTCACCTTGAGCTGAAGAGCTGAGGGACAGCGCCCAGGCCCAGAGTTCAGGCCCCACGACCAACAAAAAAAAAGTACAAGGCCCTGAATTCAAGACCCAGTAAGGGGTTTGTGTGTGAGTGTGTGTGTGAGTGTGTGTGTGTGTGTGTGTGTGTGTGTGTGTGTGTGTGTGTGTGTGTGGAGAGAGGAGAGAAAGAGGCCAACCATCCCATTCCCCTCCTCCACGCTCCAGCACTGGTGTTTAAGTATGGTCACCTGAACTCCTCAGTGTCTGAGATCCTCATAATCTGAGGGACAAACCCAAATTCCACACCCGCAGTGGCCTCAGGCTCCTGCCCACCTCTCCTTGAGACATTCTTCAGATCTTGGGGTGTCAGGGACTCCCCGCCCCCGGCCACCCCTGGCTTTCTATCTGCTCTCTGCTCTGCCTGTGACACCCTTTCTGTCTCCCGCTCATGGTGTTTGGATCTCTTTGTGTGTGTGTGTGTGTCAGGCCTGGGGCTTGGACTCAGGGCCTGGGCACTGTCCCTGAGCTTCTTTTGCTCAAGGCTAGCACTCTATCCCTTGAGCCACAGTGCCACTTACTGGCTTTTTCTGTGTATGTGGTACTGAGGAATCGAACCTGGGGCTTCATGCATGCGAGGCGAGCACTCTACCACTGAGCCACCTTCCCAGGCCCCAGCCCCTGTGTCCTGGGCGCAGCCTGGCCTGTGTCCACGGGGCCTGGGCCCAGCCACGCCTGCGCAGAGCGTAGAGTTTGCCTCCCAGGGTCTGCATCAGGGGCCTGGGGTAACTGGGTGACCGTGGGCAGGATGGGGGGACCCGGAGGTGACTGTGGCTGGAGTACTGTGTTCACTGTGACCCACTGCCCAGTGCAGGACCTGGCCATCGCGGGGCCCCAGAAACACACTTTTGAGGGGACTCAAGTAAAGCAGATTATGGCCAGGCCCTAGTGCTCACGCCTGTTATCCCAGCTGCTCGGAAGGCTGAGATCAGAGGATCCCAATTCAAAGACAGCCCACCACGGAAAGTCTACGAGACTCCTATTTCCAATTAACCACCAAGAGAGCCACAAGGCCAGCTGTGGCTCAAGTGGTAGAGCACCAGCCTTGAGTGAAAAAGCCAAGGACAGAGTGAGGCCCTGAGTTCAAGGCCCATAGCAACACATTTCCCCCCGCCCCACCCCCACAGCCCCACCCCCACAGCCCCCTTTGCCATACAAGGTAAGGTTTACAGGGTCTGGCAATTAGGGTGTAGACATCTGGGACACCATAGCCACCTGGCCCTTTAATCTCTGCCATCAAGATATCATCCCTTGGGCTGGGAAGGTGGCTCAGTAGTAGAGCACTTGCCTTGCATGCCTGAGGCCCTGGGTTCGATTCCTCAGTACCACCTAAGAAAAAAGCCGGAAGTGGCGCTGTGGCTCAAGAGGTAGAGCGCTAGCCTTGAGCTGAAGAGCTGAGGGACAGCGCCCAGGCCCAGAGTTCAGGCCCCACAACCGGACCCAAAACAAAAAACAAAAAAAGATATTACCCCTTGCCGGGTGCTGGTGGCTCACACCTGTAATCCTAACTATTCAGAAGCTTGAGATACGAGGATTGGGGTTTGAAACTAGCCTGGGCAGTAAAGTCCAGAAGATTGTTGTTGTTGTTGGTCATGGGGCTTGAACTCTGGGCCTGGGCGCTGTCCCTCAGCTCTTCAGCTCAAGGCTAGCGCTCTACCTCTTGAGCCACAGTACCACTTCCAGTTTTCTAGTGGTTCATTGGAGATAAGAGTTTCACAGACTTTCCTACCCAGGCTGGGTTTGAACTGTGATCCTCAGATCTCAGCCTCCTGAGGAGCTACCCCCCATCAGCCAAGAAATTCTTATCTCCAATGAATCACCAAAAAAGCTGGAAGTGGAGCTGTGATTCAAGTGGGAGAGCACCAGCCTTGAGTGAAAAGCTCAGGGACCTCACCCAGGCCCTGAGTTCAAGCCCCAGGAGACACACACACACACACACACACACACACACACACACACTTACTCACACACATATAGAATCACCGCTAGCTGAGCGGTATGCATGACCTATCCCACATCTCTGATCAGTGTTTGAGAGAGACTGCGTTCTGAGAATTGGGATCAGAGGGAACAAGGGGAACTTTCACAAAGCCACTCCCCTCCCCCAAATCTCAGCTTTTCTGTTGACAAAATGGCAGGGCAGTCAGGGAGGAGAGCATCTGGAGGGAGAGCCGAGGGGTGCTGGGTGACTTGTTTCCAGCAGTTACTCAGCAGCTCACGCATACGCCGGCCACACAGGCCGCTCACACAGCCTTTCTCCAACAATGAGCCATACTCTGGGCAGCAGCTTCATATACTGTTTAAAACAAAGAAAAGAGGGGCTGGGAAGGTAGCTCAGTGGTAGAGCACTTGCCTTGCATGCTTGAGGCCCTGGGTTCGATTCCTCAGCACCACATAAGAAAAAAGCCGGAAGTGGTACTGTGGCTCAAGTGGTAGAGTGCTAGCCTTGAGCTGAAGAGCTGAGGGACAGCGCCCAAGTCCAGAGTTCAGGCCCCACGACCGGACCAAAAAAAAAAAAAAAAAAAAAACAAAGAAAAGAAAAGAATTGCTGGATGAAGAGTTAATGGACAGCGCCAAGGCCCAGAGTTCAAGCCCCACAACTGTCAAAAAAAAAAAAAAATTTGCTGGATACCAGTAGCTCACACCTTGTTATCCTAAGTACTCAGGAGGCTGAGATCTTAGGATTGAGTTTTGAAGCCAGCCCAGGGAAGAAAGTCTGTGAGTCTCTCTCTCTTTCTCTCTCTTTTTTTTTTTTTGGTTGGTCTTGGGACTTGAACTCAGGACCTAAGCATTGTCCATGAGCTTTTATGCCCAAGGCTAGCATTCTACCACTTTGAGCCACAGCACCACTTCTGGTTTTCTGGTAGTTTACTGGAACTAAGAGTCTCAAAGACTTTCCTGCCTGGGTTGGCGTTGAAGCACGATTATCAGATTTCAGCCTCCTGAGTAGGTAGCTAGGATGATAGAAATGAGCCACCAGCGTGCAGCTTAAAATACGTTTGTTTGTTTATTGTCGGTGGTGGGGCTTGAACTCAGGACCTGGGCCTGGTCCCCGAGCTTTTCTGCTCAAGGACTCTACCACTTCAAGCCACAACGCCACTTTCCCTACAAGTCTTTTATCTCACCCAAAAAGCCAGAAATCAGAACTTGGGGCTCACGTGGTCGATTGTCAGCCTTGAGTGAAAAAGCTAAGGACAGCATCCAGGCCCTGATTTCAATCCCCTAGATCCAGCACAAACAAAACAATCCTTCCCACACAGCCCCTGTGATTGTTCCAAGACAGCACAGCTGCATTTTCCACACACATGCGTTTCACCAGTGCCTCCTTCCATCCTTCCTGAAGGGGGATGAAGCGGAGGCTGGTGTGTGGAGGCTGGTGGGTGGAGGCCGTGTGTGGAGGCTGGCAAGCAACTGGCTGGCTCACGATTGAAGGCCCACATCATATCATCCCTGATCTGCTGCAGTCTTGTCTCCCACATCTGGATGCACTTAGAAGTGGGCCGGAAGGCCTCAGCAGGGGCCCCTCAGGCCCAGCTGCCCCCCGCCCCTTGCCCCGCTGCTGCTGAGTCTGACTCACCAGGCTAGGATCCCTGAGAACAGCTCACACTGGCTGCCACCAACCAGAGCCCCTGATACCCACAGGGGTTGGGGGGGGGATGCTGTGGGTCGCTGGGCTCTTCAGTACCTGACTTCTGCAGCTCTGTGAGGAGGATCGGCTGTGGGGAGAGCGGAGGGGTCACCACTGTGCATCCAAAATCAACCCTTCCACACACACCAGCAGCTCACACCTGTCGTCCCAGAGACTCAGGAGGCTGAGATCTGAGGATCACAGTTCAAAGCCAGCCTGGGCAGGAAAGACCCTGAGACTCTGATCTCCCATGAATTACCAAGAGGCCAAAGTGGAGGTGAGGCTCAAATACTAGAATGAAGAAGCCAAGAGAGAGCCCCAGGCTCTGAGTTCAAGCCCTGGTACCCGCACAAAAATACAACAAAATCATAGTAAAATAAGAGGTTGTTATGAGGCTGGAAATCTGTCAGTGTTGGTGAAGGCTGCGGCGTATAGCAGGCCTCAGTCAATCTCAATAAATGTGACTCTACTTCGTCCTGCTCAGTAAGCATGTCAAGTCTCAGTTTGTGTGTGTGTGTCAGTCCTGGGGCTTGAACCCAGGGCCTGGGCACTGTCTCTGAGCTCTTTTGACTCAAGGCTGGCACTCTATCACTTTAAGCCACAGCACCACTTCTGGTTTTCTGGTGGTTCATTGGAGATAAGTGTCTCATGGACTTTCTGCCCAGGCTGGCTTTGAACCACAGGCCTCAGATCTCAGCCTCCTGAGGAGCTGGGATGACAGGCGTGAGCCACCCCAGTCCGACTCCTCTTCCCTCTTAACCCAAAGCAGCAAATCAAGCTGGAAGAACCACAAGCCTGCTAGTCACATTGCCAAGCCAGTTTCATCAACTCTGGACAAGTTTCCTAGAAGAAGGAAGGGCAGCCCCTTTCTGGGCCTCCTGCTCCTCAGAGGCCAGTCCTCAGCCGCTCCCGCACATCTGGAGCTCAGGGGTTCTCAGATACCTGTGTCCCCAGAGCCCCGGACACATCCTGTTCCTTTGTTCCTTTGTTTCCGAGATGAGTCTCTGGGGCAAGTGTCCCAACCCTGGCTCAGAGCGTGCTCACTGCACGGCAAAGGGCTGCTCCGACCGAGCTCTCCCACTGCGCCACGCGTCCAAGGGGCTAGAATGGCTGCCATTTACATCAGGTCATTCTGCGTGTGTGCATGTGTGCGTGCGTGTGTGTGTGCGTGCGTGCGTGCGTGCGTGCGTGCGTGCGTGTGTGTGTGTGTGTGTGTGTGTGCCAGTCCCAAGGTTTGAACTCAGGGCCTAGGTTGCTGTCCTTGGATTTGAACTCAGGGCCTGGGCACTGTCCCTGAGCTTCTTTTGCTCAAGGCTAGCACTCTACCACTTGAGCCACAGCACCACTTCCAGCTTTTTCTTTTTCTTTTTTCTTTTTTGTCGGTCGTGGGGCTTGAACTCTGGGCCTGGGCGCTGTCCCTCAGCTCTTCAGCTCAAGGCGAGCGCTCTACCACTTGAGCTACAGCGCCACTTCCGGTTTTCTGGTGGTTTATTGGAGATAGGAGTCTCACGGTCTCTCCTGCCCGGGCTGGCTTTGAACCGCGATCCTCAGATCTCAGCCTCCTGAGTAGCTAGGATTACAGGCGGGAGCCACCAGCGCCCGGCCCAGCTTTTTCTGTGTATATGGTACTGAGGAATCGAATCCAGGGCTTCATGCATGCTAGGCAAGCACTCTACCACTGAGCCACACTCTCAGCCCCCATGCCTGAGATTTTTCACTCAAGGCTGGTATTCTAACATTGGAACCACGCTTCCACTTCGACTCTGTTTTTGTGGGGTTTGTTTCCCCATTTCCTAGCATTCAGTTCAATCAATATTACTTTCCATGATCAGAGGCACTGGGGCGGTGGGCCTTTGTGTGTCTCCCCTGAGAATATCCTCCTTTGATCCCGCTCTGGGTGAGTGCCTAGAGTCCCGGGTCATTTATCATGTCCTGGTGTATTTTACACTTCCGGTTTTCTGGTGGTTCACTGGAGAGAAGAGTCTCGCAAACTTTCCTGCCCAGGATGGCTTTGAGCCTTGATTCTCAGATCTTGGCCTCCTGAGTGGCTAGGATGATTAATTTTAATTTTGATTGTTATTATAAAGCTGATGTACAGACGGGTTACAATCACATAAGTCAGATGGTGAGTACATTTCTTTTTGAACAATGTCACCCCTTCCCTAATACTGTGGACTTTCTGTCGACTTTGTGCCATCTCTGATAGAATCTTGTGGTTCTTTTCTAAGTTGGTCATTCATTCATAGGTGGAGCTGGATACTGATGGCTCATGCCTGTAATCCCAGCTACACAGGAGACTAAGATCAGAGACACCATTTGAAGCCAGCCCAGAGAAGAAAGCCCATGTGACTCTTATCTCCAATTAACCAGCAAAAAGCCAGATGTGGAGCTGCAGCTCGTTAGTCGAGCACAAACTCTAAGCCAGAAAGCTCAGGGGCTGCCCCCAGGCTTTGAGTTCAAGCCACAATGCCAGCAAAAATAAATAAATAAAAACAAGACAAGACAAAACAAAACCCACCCCGAGGTGCACACAAAGCTTTCTTGGTTTGATTATTTTTTTCTTCCCAAAGCACTACAGACTCTTTTGTCTTGTTGGCTTAAATCCCAGCCATTCTTTCCATAATGGTTAGGTTCTTTTTGATTGTGGGCACAAAAATTCAGACTAGATTATACCAAAAAATGGGAGAAATTATTGGTTTTTATAATTAGAATACTGCAGGAGAAAATCATGGAGTTTAAACAATTTCAACATTCCATCTCTTTCTCTGGTTTTGATTTGTGCATTTTTTTTTCTGTGTTGGCATTATTTCAGTCATAGTCTCCTCAGAAAATAATGATGATAGGTGGCCAGGCATAATGAAATACGCCTATCACCTCAGCTACTTGGAGATAGGAAATCAGGAAGATCACAGCTCAAGGCCAATCCTGGGAAAAAGAAGGTAGTGCAAACTCATCTTAACAGAACAAGCCTGGCATTGAAGTATGTACCTATAATCCCAGCTATGTGGAAGGAAGGTATAGATAGGAGACTGATGTCCAAGTTGGTCCCAGGCAGAAAAAACAGACTATATATATATATATATATATATATATATATATATATATATATATATATATATATATATATATAGTCTGTTTTACACACACACACACACACACACACACACGAGAATATGAGATGTGGTTCAGGTGGTAGAGTTATACAAGTATGAGGTCCTGAGTTCAAACCTTAGTACTGCAAAGAAACAACAATAACAACAATAATAATAGGCTCGTAACTCTAGGCTTATATAATCTAGTGGCCAGCACAGCATTTATAAGAGGGCATCTCCTAGTTGTTTATACCTGAAATCTCAACTACTCAGGAGGCTGAGATCTGAGGATCACAGTTCAAAGCCAGCCCTGGTGCGAAAGTTGGTGAGACTTTTTTTTTTTGGCCAGCCTTTGAGTTTGAATTCAGGAGCTGCGCACTGACCCTGAGCTTCTTTTG
This sequence comes from Dipodomys merriami, assembly GCF_024711535.1. Taxonomy (NCBI): domain Eukaryota; kingdom Metazoa; phylum Chordata; class Mammalia; order Rodentia; family Heteromyidae; genus Dipodomys; species Dipodomys merriami. The sequence goes on along the minus strand of NW_027204826.1, from coordinate 1,478,349 downwards.
TTCAAGGCTAACACTCTACTACTTGAGCCACAGTACTACTTCTGGCTTTTTTTTTCCTTCTGTGTATGTGGTACCGAGGAATCAAACCTAGGACTTCAGGCATGCGAGGCAACCACTCTACCATTAAGCCACTCTATCAGCCTTGGTGAGACTCTTATTTCCAATGAACCACCAGAAAGTCAGAAGTAGTGCTGTGGCTCAGAGTGATAGAGCGCTGTTCCTGAGCTCTTTTGCTCAGATAGAGGCCCAGGCCCTGAATTCAAGCCCCACAATTGACCAAAACCACAAAACTAAACACAATGAAAAAAGGACCATGGGCTACCACCTTTCAGATCTGCCCCAAATAGGGTCAATTTTTAAAAAAAATTGTCTGTCATGGGGCCTGAACTCTGGGCCTGGGCGCTGTCCCTCAGCTCTTCAGCTCAAGGCTAGTGCTCTACCTCTTGAGCCACAGCACCATTTCCAGCTTTTTCTGCTTATGTGGTGCTGAGGAATTAAATGCAGGGCTTCATGCGTGCAAGGCAAGCACTCCACCACTGAGGTCATTTTTTTTTTCTACACTTGGTCTTAGCCAAGCGATTCACATTTTTTTTCTAATTCACACAATAGTAGTTACATTGATTGAAGCCCCGCTTCGCACACTCAGGACACTTACCTTGCTTTATTGCTGTCTGGAAAGATCCCTGGCGTATTCTTCAAGTTCTAGTCAGATGCTCCCTCCAGGCTTGGGTAAATTTCAGGGTTCTCATGTGCTCAAGGAATCATGGCTTGTGCCTCCGGCCTGATGGTCCGGGTGTCATGTGATTCCTTGCCTGGCCCCCATTTAGTGTCACACAGGCTTCACCAGACTAGGAGACATTCCTTCCCTCCCTCCGCCCCTCTCTTTCTTTCTTTCTCTTCCTTCCTTTATTCCTTCCTTCCTTCTTTCCTTCCTTCCTTCCTTCCTTCCTTCCTTCCTTCCTTCCTTCCTTCCTTTCTCTCTCTCTCTCTCTCTCTCTCTCTCTCTTTCTTTCTTTCTTTTTTTTCTTTGTCATGGGTTTGAACTCAGAGCCTGAGCTCTTTTCTCAAGGCTAACACTCTACCACTTTGAGCCATAGCTCCACTTCCGGTTTCCCAGTGATTCATTGGATATAAGAATTTCATGGGCCGGGCACCAATGGCTCACACCTGTAATCCTAGCTACTCAGGAGGCTGAGATCTGAGGATCACGGTTCAAAGCCAGCCTGGGCAGGAAAGACCCTGAGACTCTTATCTCCAATAAATCACCAGAAAACCAGAAGTGGCGCTGTGGTAGAGCGCTAGCCTTGAGCTGAAGAGCTGAGGGACAGCGCCTAGGCCCAGAGTTCAAGCCACAACCTAAAAAATAAATAAATAAATAAAATAAAATAAGAACCTGATGGACTTTTCTTCCCAGGCTGGCTTTGAACCATGATTCTCAGATCTCAGCTTCCTGAGTAACTAGAGTGCCAGGCGTGAGCCATTAGTGCCTGGCTTCATCCACTCATTTTTTAAAATTTAACACAGCACAGACGTCTTCGCATCAGTTCACGTATATTGACCTCATTGAGTTCAAAAGCTGCAGAGAATACCTTAGTGTGGCTTGCCAGAGTTGACTGGAACATTCCCCTTAGGTAACGTTCCAGGCTGTCCCCAGGGACTTACAGGAAACCAGCCTAGCCTCTGTCCCCATTCTGCACACCTGGGGCCATTGGGGGCCTAGGGAGGTGACATGGAGGGCCAGGAGAATAGAGCGAGTCAGTGGCAGAGACAGGATTCTACGCCTTGCTCTGTGGCAAACTCTAACTTGATCTACACTCCTATGTCATGAACATACATAAATATGCAAATTGAGAAAGAACTGGAATTTACTACCATTTTTCTACATCAATTCTGATCATAAGGAAAAGAAAAGGTAATCACTGTCAGCCAAGTGCTGGTGGCTCATACTTATCATCCTAGCTATTCCAAAAGCTGACGTCTGAGGAATTGTGGTTCGAAGCCAGCCAGGGTAGACAAATAAATCCAAGGGACTCTTTAATCTCCCATTAGCCAGAAGAAAGTCAGAAGTGGAGCTGTGGTTGAAGTGGTAGAGCCCCAGCCTTGAGAGGAAAAAGACAAGAGCTTGGGAGGCCCCGAGTTCAAGCCCCAGTACTGCACATGTGTATGCACGTGTGTACACGTGTATGCATACACACGCACACAATGATAATAATAATAACCATTTGATCCCATGTATTCTGAAAACTGGATTCTTCTCATATTTTCTGAGTTCTCTCTTTTCATTATGCTCAGAGTGCATGATTCAAATTTTTCCTACACATTGTTTCTGAAGACTTTTGTTTATTTTTTTATTTTTATTTTTTTTGTCAGTTGTGGGGCTTGAACTCTGGGCCTGGGCGCTGTCCCTCAGCTCTTCAGCTCAAGGCTAGCACTCTACCACTTGAGCCACAGCACCACTTCCGGTTTTCTGAGTGGTTCATTGGAGATAAGAGTCTCACAGACTTTCCTGCTCAGGCTGGCTTTGAACTGTGATCCTCAGATCTCAGCCTCCTGAGTAGCTAGGATTACAGGCGTGAGCTACTGGTGCCCAGTTTAAGACTTCTTTTTTTTTTAATGAAAAAAATCCTAAAATCTGTCTTCCTGACTGTAGCTATTCAGAGACTTTGGTCAAAATGCATCTTACAAGCCCCATTCCTTCCCCCTCATGCATAGTAATTGATGAGCTTTCATCTCTTGAAGAAACAAATAAAATTCTAAAATTGTGTCTGTCATCTAGTGTGTGTATGTATATGTTTGTGTGTGTGTGTGTGTGTGTGTGTGTGTGTGTGTGTGTGTGCGCGTTTGTGTCTGGTTGTCTATGTACAGGCCCTGGGGCTTGAACTCAATATGTGGTCCACTGTCCCTGAGCTTTTGTGCTCAAGGCTAATGTTCTAGCACTTGAACCACAGCTCCACTTTCAGGTTCTTTTGCTGTTTTTAATTGGAGAAAAGAGTCTCACAGTTGGGCACCAATGGATGGCTTACACCTGTCATCCTAGCAACTCAAGAGGCTGAGATCCACCGTTCAAAGCCAGCCCAGGCAGGAAAGTTTGTTCATCTCCAATGAACTGCTAGAAAACTGGAACTGTGGCTCAAGTGGTAGAACACTAGCCTTGAGCAAAAGAGCTCAGGGTCAGAGTACAGACCCTGAGTTCAAGCCCCATGACCGACATAAAAGAAGAGTAGTTAGGATGACAGGCATGAGGGACTGGCACTCGGCTTTTTATCTAGTTTTTATTAAGTAAATTTCTTTATATCCAGTAGATCACTTTCCCAGAAAGATAAATTACCCAGTTGTCACAAAGACAGCAATAATGTTCGCAAAAATGTTTATGAGCATTTGTTCTTTGCCTGGATGGTCCGCTCATCTTCCTTACCAAAGAATGGGCCCTTAGTCCTGCCTCCAATGAGATGAGTGGTGTCTGATTGGAAGTGAGCCCTGCCCATCAAGTCACACTCTCTCAGAGACCCAGCTACTCAGAGCTTGGTGCTGAATTACGATTTTCAAGTCTGCGGTCCCCAGCTTCACACCTGCATAAAGCACTGGCCACAGTGAAAGAAAGAGATATCCAGCCAGGTGCTGAGGGCTCACACCAGTCATCCTAGCTATTCAGGAGACTGAGATGTGAGGATCAAGGTTCAAAGCTAGCCTGGGCGAGAAAAGTCCATGAATCTCTTATCTCTAATGAACCACCAAAAAAGCCCGAAGTAGAGCAGAGGCTCAAAAGAGCATTAGCCTTGAGCATGAGAAGCTAAGGGCAGAACCCAGGTCCTGAGTTCGAGCCTCAGGACAGGCATAGAAGGAAGAGGAGGAGGAGGAGAAGGAGGAGGAGGAGGAGGAGGAGGAGGAGGAGGCTGCTCATGCCTGTAATCCTAGCTACTCTGGAGTCTGAAATACGAGGATGGTAGTGCAAAGCCAACTCGGGCAGAAAAGTCTCTGAGACTTTTTTTGGGGGGGGGGTCTGGTTGTGGGGCCTGAACTCTGGGCCTGGGCGCTGTCCCTCAGCTCTTCAGCTCAAGGCGAGTGCTCTACCACTTGAGCCACAGCGCCACTTCCGGCTTTTTTTTCTTTTTGCTTATGTGGTGCTAAGGAATCGAACCCAGGGCCTCATGCATGCAAGGTAAGCACTCTACCACTGAGCCACCTTCCCAGCCCTCTCTGAGACTTTTATCACCAATAAACTACTCAGAAAAAGCCAGAAGTGATACTGTGGGTCAAGTGGTAGATGGCTAGCCTTGAGCACAGATTGGCTCAGGGACAGCGTCCAGGCCCTGAATTCAAGCCCCAGGACCTGCAAAAAGAAAAAAAAAAAAAAAAAAAAAAAGAGGAGGGGGAGGGGGAAGGAGAGAGAAGAAAGAGGATTATTCAACCTATCAATCAGTCCTAAAATCTGATTATTTCTATCTCAATTTGATCAAATTGACAAAAATAAAAATAAAAAAAGTTATGAGCTGAACGCCAGTGGCTCACACCTAGCTACATAGGAAGCTGAGATCCGAGGATCATGGTTCAAAGCCAGTCTGGGCAGGAAAGTCCCTGAGACTCTTATGTCCAATGAACCAACAGAAAACCAGAAGTGGCGCTGTGGCTCAAGCGATAGAGTGCTTGCCTTGAACTGAAGAGCTGAGAGACAGCGCCCAGGCCCAGAGTTCAAGCCCCACAACCGACAAAACAAACAAAAAGAGTTATGAGAGGATAAAGTAAAGGTGAATATTGGCAGGATAGCAGATATCATGAGGAATTATGGGTAGTTTTTAAGGTGTGATTGTGCTATTGAGCTATTTCAAGGGAATTAGTGGCTTTTAGAGACAGAGACTGAACAACTGTCAGTGGAAATCTTAAAATGTCTAGGATTAGTTTCAAAATAATCTAAAAAAGGAGAGAGTAGATATGCCAGATTGGCCACTGATGAGTGTAGAAGCTCAGTGGAATTGCTGTGCGATGCTCTCTCTCCTTCTGGGCTTCTCTGTGCATGCCTTGTTTTGTGCATGTGGTCCTGGGGCTTGAACTCAAGGCCTGGGCGCTGCCCCTGAACTTTTTCCACTCAAGGCTAGAGCTCTACCACCTGAGCCACAGCTGTACTTTTCTGGTTCATTGGAGATAAGAGTCTCACAGACTTTCCTGTCTGGGCTGACTTTGAACCATGATCCTCAGAGCTCAGTCTCCTGAGTAGCTGGGATTACAGATGTGAGCCATCAGTGCCTTCCCCTGACTTCCTTCCTTCCTTCCTTCCTTCCTCTCTCTCTTCTTTCTTTTTCTTCCTTCCTTCCTTCCTTCCTTCCTTCCTTCCTTCCTTCCTTCCTTCCCTCGCATTCATTCTTTCTTTCATTTTTCCTTTTTTAAAGGGAGCTGAGGAAGACCCCATATCTTGACAAGTGTCTAAATTGAGAACGTTGTGGTATCATTTTCTCTCTCTAGACTCATTCGTCTCACAACTGGCAACGCTTAGGGTCTCCTGGTGGTTCACGCCTGTCATCCTAGCTACTCAGAAGGCTGAGATCTGAGGATCGTGGTTCAAAACCAGCCTGGGCAAGAAAGTCTTAAGATGTCTATCTCCAGTGAAGCAGCATGAAGCCGGGAGTGGAGGTATGCCTCATGTGATGAAGGGCCATTGAGGAGAAAAGGTCAATCAAGAGCTCAAGGCCCTGCGTTCAAGCCCCGGTACTGCCACAAAAAAAAAAATGCAGGGGGGAGGTGGGGGGAGGTGGGCTGAGGGTATGATAAATTGGGATCAACACAACTACATGTGCAATTTAACACTTGGCAGTCAAAGGCGCTATCAAATCCATGTTGATGTCCGTTTAGCTGGTCCTGTATGGAAGCAGGGGGCAGATTTTGTGAATACTAAAGTTTGCTCTCCCTCCCCGCCCACCTCTCCCCCCGCCCCCCAACAACCTGCATTTCTTCTATTTTAGAGCACAATTTGTGAGACACTGCGTAGATGCAAGCGATAGTTTGACAAGCTGTTAGGACTTTCCTGACACTAATGGGTAGTTACAGGAAAGTGCCAGGAAGGGGGGGGGAGCTCCCTTGGAGGGCACTCCTGGGGGACAGACTGCTCTAGAAGGGATGGGTGGAGCTCCATTGGGGAGGGGGCGAAGCTGCATTCTCCTTGCTACAAACCCTGAAATGTTGGCTGCCATGGTGATGAGTCGGAAGGAAGAGGCAACTGAGGAAGATGCACTAAGAAATCCAAAGCCCTTCTTACATCCATATTTTCACATTGGCTTCCCCTCCCCCCTCCCCCCTCCAAGCAGAATGTCACATTAGCCAAGCCTCTGGTGCCATGTTTTTATTCATTTAGTTTTAGTTTTTATTTTTGTGTCGGTCGTGGGGCTTGAACTCTGGGCCTGGGCGCTGTCCCTCAGCTCTTCAGCTCAAGGCGAGTGCTCTACCACTTGAGCTACAGCGCCACTTCCTTCTTGGGAATTTAAAAGCCAGACTGAAATCTCCAAACAGGACAAGATTGTGGTTTTTTTATTTTTTATTTTTTGGTGCTGGTAGTAGGGTTTGAACTCAGGGCCTCAAACTTTTGCTTTGGGTTTTCATTCAGGGTTAGCACTACCACACTTCTATTTCTGGCTTTTTGCTAGTAATTGGAGATACGGATCTCATGGACTTTCTTGTCCAGGCTGGCTTCAAACTGTGATCCAAGAGATTGGCCTCCTAGTAGCATGGTTTCTGGTTATCAGTTAGAAATGATTTTAACTTCAAGTATGGAAGTCATTGAGTATCTGGCTTGAAATGAACAGGGACTTTCTTCTCTTTAAATGATATACTAATACATCCCAAACAAAGACGTAGAGGCTGCAGTGTCTCAATGGATATCTCCAGGGATGCTATCTTTGAGATACTCATGACTTTTTCCTCGTGATTGTAAGATGGTTGCACCTGCTCCAGGCATCACAACCTCACACCACATTCCAGGGCAGTGAACAGAAATTAAGTCCTCAGGCTTTCCTCTCTGGTCAGAAAGGAAAATGTTGCTTTTCTTATTGAGCAGGCAGGACTTGGTCACATGGTTGATCTAGGTACAATGCAGGCTGGGAAAATAAGCTTTGGTTTTCCCAGACACTCTGGGGGGATAAAGGCCTTGGACCACGTGGTCGATTAATATACCACTTCCAATTCTTCCTGTTTCTGTGCATAATGTATTTTTAATTTAAAATAGGGGTGGTCCTGTGCCTGATAATGCAGGGCACGTGTCACGTGATGACAGCCTGAAGGCTACTCTTGATGTTGGGTAAGGGTTTAATTAGATGCCATGTTTGCCTGCCCGGGGGCTTCTTCTTGAGCTCTTCCACTCAGGAAGGCTTAAGCCTTGGAAAACATTGGCTCTCAGCCAGATGCCAGTGGCTGCCCTCCTTCCTACTCAGGAGGCTGAGATTTGAGGATCACAGTTCAAAGCCAACCCTGATAGGACTCTTGGAATGACTCAAGCACTTTTAACTCATTTAGTCTCCAAGCTTCCCATGGTAGCCAAAGCCCAAAGTGGTTAAATCATTTGCCCAGGGTTTGCCAGCCAGCCTGGTGGACCACAGTAACCACACACAATTAATTCTCCCTAGTTGCTTTACCCCTCTCCCTTCTTTATCTGCCCAACGGGCTCTAGCCATATGACTCAGGTCTGACCAATCAGTGAGTCTTATTCATTCCTCCCTGATTTTGATTGGTCCACGGGTGGTCACATGACCAAAGCCAATTGTATAAAGAAATCTAGATGAACTAAGAATCCACTGTGGGAGTGAGGGGGGGCAGGGAGCTGTGGGTTCCGATTTTTGAGCTCTGTTTCTACTGCTCTTAAGTTCTGAGAGCTCCAGCATTCCTTACAACTATAGTTGTGAAGTCACAACTATCTTCCACTTTATTTTTGGTGTGGGTCCTGGGGCTTGAACTCAGGGCCTAGGCTGTATCCCTTTGCTTTTCACTCAAGGCTGACACTCTACCACTTGAGCCACAACTCCACTTCTGAATCTTGGGTGGTTTATTGAGATAAAGAGTCTTACAGGGCTGAGAATGTGGCTTCGTGGTAGAATGCTTGCCCAGCATGCACGAAGCCCTGGGTTCGATTCCTCAGTACCATGTAAACAGAAAAAGCCAGAAGTGGTGCTGTGGCTCAAGTGGTAGAGTGCTAGCTTTGAGCAAAAAAAGCTCAGGAACAGTCCCCAAACCCTAAATTCCAGCCCCAGAACTGGCAGGGAAAAAAAAGTCTCACAGACTTTTCTGTCTGGGCTGGCTTCGAACTGAGACCCTCAGATCTCATCCTCTTGAAGTTAGGAGCACAGGTGTGAGCCACCAGTGGCTGGCTGGCTTGTGTTTTCCTTCTTGCAGCTACACTCCTTTTAAATAACCCAAAAGCTTTATTAAAATATAACTTCCAGTATACAATTTATCTATCAGAACTGTACAATTCAACGCATTTAATGTATTCAGAATTGTGGGATCATTACCACGACAACTTCAGAATACTTTCACTACCCAAAAAGAATCTTTGTCCTTTGATAGATTTGCCTGTTCTATACCTTTCATTTCAATGGAATCCTATAACATGATCTCTTGCGAGTGTTTTCTTTCACTAAGCATAAACATTTCAAGGCCTCTTTACAAAACAGTAGTATTTTTGTTGTTGGTTGTGGTGGGAGGGGGTTTTGAACTCTGGGCCTGGGTGCTGTCCCTGAGCTCTTCTGCTCAAGGCTAAGGACTCTACCACTTTGAGCCACAGCTCCACTTCCAGTTTTCTGGTGCGCAATTGGAGATAAGAATCTCCTGGACTTCCCTGCCTGGGCTGGCTTTGAACTGTGATCCTCAGATCTCAGGCTCCAGAGTGGCTAGGATGACAGGTGTGGACCACTGGCACCTGGCTTCAGAGTAATTTTTTTTTAATATTTCGTTTATTTATTTATTTATTTATTGGTCCTGGGGCTTGAACTCAGGGCCTGGGTGCTGTCCCTGAGCTTTTTTTTTTTTTTTTTTTTTGGGGGGGGGTCCGTTCGTGGGGCCTGAACTCTGGGCCTGGGCGCTGTCCCTCAGCTCTTCAGCTCAAGGCTAGCGCTCTACCACTTGAGCCACAGTGCCACTTTCGGCTTTTTCTGCTTATGTGGTGCTGAGGAATCGAACCCAGGGCCTCACACATGTAAGGCAAGCGCTCTACCACTGAGCCACCTTCCCAGCCCCTCAGAGTAATTTTTATTTGCTGAAATCTGTATGGGTTTCTAGCACTCAAAGTGTGTCCAAAATTTGATGAGGTCAAATAATTCTGGTGTGTGTGTGTGTGTGCGTGTGTGTGCATGTGCTCATGCTGTGCACTGGTACTGGGGCTTAAACTCAGTACCTCTCGTTTAGCTTTTTCCACCCTATGCTGGCATTCTGCCACTTGAGCCATACCTTCACTTCTGGCTTTTTCGTGGTTAATTGGAAATAAAAGAGTCTTGGGTTTATATGCTTGGCCTGGCTTCAAACAGTGATCCTCACATCTCAGCCTCCTGAGATGTGATGATGTAAGTCATCAGCACTGGCTTCTCAGTGCTCTTTCTTGCTAGGAAACACCAGTAATAATGAACCCAACTAAGAAGCAGAGTGATGATACCAGTGACCCTGCATCTGCGGCTGGTCTGTGGGGTTCTAGCTGGAGCATGCTGAAGTATCCTCAAGGCTGGCACCAGTGGCTCACGCCTGTAATCCCTGCTACTCAGGAGGCTGAGATCTAAAGATCACAATTCAAAACCAGCCCGGGCAGGAAAGTCCATGAGACTGATCTCCAACTAACCAGCAAAAAGCCAGAAAGAGATCTGTGGCTGATGGAGTAGAGCACCAGCCTTGAGCAAAAAAGCTCAGAATCAGTGCCCATGCCCTGAGTTCAAGTCCCAGTCTCAGCATTCACTCATTTTTTTATTTGTTTGTTTGTTTGTTTATTTATGTCAGTCGTGGGGCTTGAACTCTGATCCTGGGCGCTGTTCCTCAGCTCTTCAGCTAAAGGCTAGTGCTCTACCACTTAAGCCACAGTGCCACTTGTGGTTTTCTGGCAGTTCATTGGAGATAAGAGTCTCAGGGACTTTCCTGCCCGGGCTGGCTTTGAACTGGGATCCTCAGATCTCAGCCTCCTGAAGAGCTAGGATTACACTAGCCACTATTGCCTGGCTAGTCTCAGCATTAAAGAAAAAAAAAAAAAAAAAAGAGACTGAGAACAGAGACTAACACATTGCTGGGCACAGCAGTACCCAACCACTCCCTTGTGGGAACTAAGGCGGCATATCTCCACCATTCCCCCCTCTCCCCAAAAAGGAAAAAAGTCAGAAGACGTGTTCAGCAAGTTTAATACCTGATGCTGTATCATGCAAATGCCACACTATGGCCCACCCGAGGTGCAGGGGGCACGGGGGCCTTGGGGACAGCACTACATGGCCGGGGGAAACGGGGTCACCTAACGTGGATGGGAGGAGGGAGGCGATGACAGCCCGAACCTATGACCTTCTCCTCAGGGAAAGCCGCATCCGCTCCACCTTCACTCCCGCACATAAATTCTTGTGCAGACCACATCATCGGCACCAAATGTCTACGCGAGAGAGAAAAGGAAAAGTAATTACTACTGATGTCCGTGTGATGCTGTTCAAAGCGTGTCACTGAAAAGGCCACCAACCACCCTGTTAGACATTCTTCCTTTCACGCCTGCCACCCTGGCTACTCGGGAGGCTGAGACGAGAGGACTGCAGTTCGAGGCCAGCCCAGGTAGAAAAGTCCATGAGACTCTCATCTCCAATGAACCACCAGAAAGATGGAAGTGAGGTTTGGCTCAAGTGATAGAGCATCAGTCCTGAGAGAGAAAAGCCAAGCAAAAGTGACAGGTCCTGTGTGTAAGCCTCAGTGCTGGTATGTGTGTGCACATGCGTGCATACACACACACACACACACACACACACACACACACACACACACACACACACACAAGAACTACAAGTTTTTTGCACAGCCATCTTCATTGCTGCACTGTTCACAAGAGTCAAGTTATGAAATCAGCCTAGATGCCCTACAATAGATGAATGGATCAAAAAAATGTGATACTTCTACACAGTGGAATTTTACACAGCCATTAGAAAGAATAATATTATGCCATTTGCAGGGACATGGACGGACCTGAAACAAATCATATTAAGTGGAAAGTCAAGCTTAGAGACACTAACAGCACATGTTTTATTTCCTAAGCGGAAGCTAGACCTAAAACACCCAGGACATGATAAATTAGATAATACTGTAGGCGTTCACACACAGGGAGACCAAAGGAGTGTGCTCTTAGGCCATGTCTACGTGCCTCTGATCATACAAAATAATATTTATTGAGATGAACTCCAGGAAATGGGAACAAGAGATATTTTTTTCTTTTTTTTTGGGGGGGGGTCCGGTTGTGGGGCCTGAACTCTGGGCCTGGGCACTGTCCCTCAGCTCTTCAGCTCAAGGCTAGCGCTCTACTACTTGAGCCACAGCGCCACTTCTGGCTTTTTTCTGCTTATGTGGTGCTGAGGAATCGAACCCATGGCCTCATGCATGCAAGGCAAGCGCTGTACCACTGAGCCACCTTCCCAGCCCAGAAATGTACTCTTTACCTGACTTATGTAACCCTGTGCATCACCTTTATAACAACAACAACAAAGAAACAAAGAAAAGCACATTTTAGCCAGGTGCCTGTGGCTCACGCTTGTAATCGTAGTTACTCAGGAGGCTGAGATCTGAGGATCATGGATGGAAGCCAGTGCCTGGTAAGAAATGTCCCCGTGAGACTCTTATCTCCAATTAACCACTCAACAAACAGAAGTGGAGCTGTGGCTCAGGTGGTAGGGTGCTAGCCTTGAGCACAAAGAGGCTCAGGGACAGTGCCCAGGTCCTGAGTTCAAGCCCCACAGCTGACCCCAAAAAAGTAAAGTTTTAAACCAACTTCTGATAGTTTAAAGAACTCTTGGGTCCCCAAAGCTCTTGCCAGCTAAAATTCTATGGCTCTTTGTTCCAGGGAGGACACAAATCATTCAACAGATGGAGGACATTTTTCTTCTCATTCCAGAATTGACACTGTACATCTAATTAAATTGTCAGCTTTTCCAGAAAAGGACAGTTTGTCATAGGCCTGCTCTCCTTGGGTATATCACAGGCCATTAGAACAAGGAAAAACCCAAAACCTTGCTGGGCACTTGTGGTTCACTCCTGTAATCCCAGCTACTCAGGAGGCTGAGATCTGAGGGTCGAAGTTCAAAGCCAACTCAGGCAGGAATGTCCTTAAGACTCAACTCTACCTTTCATCTCTCAAAGTCTTCTGAAATTCAAGAGAAGTTAAAACAAACTACTGGGTGCTGGGAAGGTGGCTCAGTGGTAGAGTGCTTGCCTTGCATGCATGAGGCCCTGGGTTCAATTCCCAGCACCACATAAACAGAAAAAGCTGGAAGTGGCGCTGTGGCTCAAGTGAGCTGAAGAACTGAGGGACAGCGCCCACGCCCAGAGTTCAGGCCCCACAACAGACAAAAAATAAAACAAAAACAAAACAAAAACCACTGGACTGGGCTGGAGGCGTGGCTCAAGTGGTAGAAAGCCAACCTAGCTAGCTAGCGGGAGGTCCTGAGTTCAAGCCCCCATACCGCCAAAACCACTCAAACAAGAAATGCTGCACTGAGTCAAGTTACCTTTGGATCTTTAACTTTCTTTTGTGTGTGTGTATACTTTAATTTGTTGTGCAGGTTCGGGGGCTTGAACTCAGGGGCTGGGTGCTCTTAGCTTTTTTGTTTGAGGTTGGTGCTCTACTGCTTGATCCAAAAAACCTCAACTTCTGGCTTTTTGGTGGTTAACTGGAAATAAGAGCCTTACGGACTCCTGCCTCAGCTGACTTCCAAATGTGATCCTCTGATCTCAGCCTCCTGAGCAGCCTATGTGAGCCACTGGTACCCACCGGCTTTTTTTTTTTTTTTTATTTCCTACACTGCTGGAGATCAAATCCAGGGCTTTGTACATGCTAAGGAAATGTTCTACTGTTGATCTCACATCCCTAACCTTTCTTTTTCTTTTCTTTTGTTTTTGCTTGAACTCAAGATATCTTACTCAGCTCACTTGCTTGCTTGGATGGTGCTCGACCACTTGAGCCACACCTCCATGCCAGCTTTTTTGCTGGTTGAGAGCGTCTCAAAGATATTTCTGCCCAAGCTACCTTCAAACAGTGATCCTCCAGATCTCAGCCTCTTAAGTAGCTGGGATTACAGGTGTGAGACACCAGTACTCATTAGAAATGGCCTTTCTCAGCCTGCAACCTCTACTTAGAGACTCTGAAAAGAAACTGGCTAAAGAATATTCCAAAACAGTGTGAGGAAGGATTCTAGTTGTTAAAGAAAAACAATCTACAGTTGAAGGGAACTTTCCTGCGGGTGCTCAAGAATTAATTTCAACTTAACTAGAATAACTTGCTCTTGTTATATTGCGCTTCTGTCTCCTGACTTTGCAAATTGATTAATGATAATAACCCTTGAAACCAAAGCCCACATTTCAGATCCAATGGCCAGAAATGAACATTCCCCTAAAAGCCTGTGTCTGCCAACTCAGGAGCAGATGTCTGATAGACATCTGGATGGCTTGGGGAATTCTAGAAGAATCTGGCTTGTGATTCTAGCAACTTGAATTCTACTCGAGTGACACGTTCTCAGAGTTTGCCCATCTGTCCTCCACCAGTGGGAGAAGCCTGAAGCCTTCCCGCCCTTGCTGCCTGCAGTCCTGTGTGTGTCCGTTCCCCTACATGGGTGTGCCCAGCTGGCACCACTCCCCCATGCCTTCCCTGGAAACCACATTAGCTAGGTGGTAAACTGAGGCAGTCTGTGCTCTATGAAAGGAGAAAGAACATTAAAGCAAAGGGGGGGCGTTATCAAGAGCCTCTACTTGTAGAATAAACACAGAATTTCTAGGGCTGGGAGAAATCTTGGGGCAAGACCTAAACTGAACCCCACATTTGGTATCAGGATAACTGAGTTCAGGGCTAAGGAAGGAAGGAAAGAGGAGAGGAAGTGAGGGGGGAAGAAGAAGGAAGAACTGGGCACTGGTAGCCCATGCCCATCTTCCAAGCTACTGAGGCTGAGCTCTGAGGACTGCAGTTCAAAGCCAGTCTGGGCAGGAAGGTCCATGAGACTCTTATCTCCAATGAACCACCAGAAAACTGGAAGTGGAGCTGTGGTTCAAAGTGGCAGAGTGCTAACCTTGAGCAAAAGAGTTCAGGGACAGAGTCTAGGCCCCAAGTTCAAGCCCCATGACTGACAAAAAAAAAAAAAAAAGAGCTGGACACCAGTGGCTCACGCCTGTAATCCCAGCTACTCAGGAGGCTGAGATCTGAGGATTGTCATTCAAAGCCAGCCTGGGCAGGAAAGTACATGAGACTCTTATCTCCAATAAAACACCAGAAAACTGGAAGTGGCGCTGTGGCTCAAGCAGCAGAGCGCTAGCCTTGAGCTGAGGAGCTGAGGGACAGCGCCCAGGCCCAGAGTTCAAGACCCATGACTGAGGGAAAAAAGCCCAAAACAAAGCAATGTAAAAGAAGAAGGAAATAAGGAGAGGAGAGAAGGAAGAAAGGGAGGAAGAAGAAGGGAGGTGAGGGCTGGGGGTGGGGGGTGGGGGGGGGGAGAGCCAGTTCACACAAGGAATCCTTCTCCCACGCCTCCTCTGAGCTATCCCCACCTCTGAGGTGGGCGGGCTGTCTTAGGAGACATTAATAAAATGTCTGACAGAGAATAAAGGACACAAATTCCTGGTTACTCACAACAGCTTTTCCTTTTTCTAGTCTGTTGGGGGATGGGGTGGGGAAGGCTGCAAAGAAAGTTCTGGAACACAAAGGGAGAGTGACATGGGGCTGTCTGCCTTCACAGGCTTCCTTTGTTGCACTAAGATCTGGAGACAGCATGCGATTAAACGGACGGCCTCCTCTGGTACCAGGCTTGGTGGTGGGTTTTTTTGTTTTGTTTTGTTTTTGCCAGTCCTGGGGCTTGAACTCAGGGCCTGGGTGCTGTCCCTCAGCTGCTTTTGCTCAAGGCTAGCGCTCTACCACTTGAGCCACAGCACCACTTCCAGCTTTTTCTGTGTATGCAATACTGAGGAATTGAACTCAGGGCTTCATGCATGTTAGGCGAGCACTCTACCACTGAGCCACATTTCCCTCCCCAGGCCCTTCCCCATTTCCTGCCAACCTTCCAACAATAATTGCACCATTCTGTTCAAGGCTAGTGCTCCACCACTTGAACTACAGATCTACTTCTAGATTTTTAGGTGTTTTTTTTTTGTGTGTGTGCCAGTCCTGAGGCTTGAACTCAGGGCCTGGGCTCTGTCCTTGAGCTTTTTTTTTTTTGCTCAAGACTAGCCCTCTATTACTTGAGCTGCTTCTAGCTTTTTGGTGGTTCATTGGAAATTAAGAGTCTTATGGACTTTCCTGCTCAGGTTGGCTTCGAACCGCGATCCTCAGATCCCCGCCTATTGAGTAGCTGGGATTACAGGCATGAACACTGGTGCCTGCCTTTTTGCTCATATTTTTAACCCAAGGCAAATGTCATCCTCTGAATGAGCCTAGGGGGACCCCCATTTGTGTGTCCGCCTTGGGGACCATCTGGGGGAGCTGTAGGGTGGCCTTGGGGTTGAGAGGCCCTCACCAGGATGAGCTCGTCGTTGGCCAGTTCGCGGGTCCAGTAGGTTTTGGGGCCGTCCCCCTCGAGAAGAGTCTGTGTGCAGTGGATCTTGTTCTCATTCTCCCAAGTGGGTAGACTCTGCGGGCAGGAAAACCATTAGCGACATTAATGACCGCCCTGTGGCGGTGGAAACAGACCAGAAATGAGCACTGGAGAATAATTACTATTCAGAAAAGCAACACAGAGTCCTTGTCAGCTGGGCTCCCAACCTTCTCTGCTCAACTAAATCAAATATAAATTCAGAGTAGTGGTAGGGAGGGTCATTGGGTTTTATGGGCTATAAACACACCTTGTATTTTATGCATCTGAGACTCGCTGAAGCAGTAGAGATTTAGCTATGCTTTATATTGCTACAAATAAAACTCCGGATATGTAATGATGTTTTATCAAGATGGACTCTTTTTTTTTTTTTTTTTTGCTAGTCCTGCCTGGAACTTGAATTCAGGGCCTGGACACCATCCCTTCCCTGAGTGTCTTTGTGCTCAAGGCTAGTGCTCCACCACTGGAGCCACAGCACCATTTCCAGCTTTTTCTTAGTTTATTGAGGATAAGAGTCTCACAGACTTTCCTGCCCAGGCTGGCTTTGAACCGTGACCCTCAGATCTCAGCCTCCTGAGTAGCTAGGATTATAGGCATGAGCCACCTACAACTGGTGGATTCTTTTCTTCAAGTAATTTGGATTTGATTGGGGTTTTTTTTGTTTATTTATTTATTTTAGTGCCAGTACTGGCATTTGATTCAGGAGCCTCACACTCCCACTTGGCTTTTTTACTCACGACTGGTGCTCTACTATTTGAGCCACACATCTATTTCCAGCTTTTTGCTGATTATTTGGGGTTAAAGAGTCTCTTGTACTTTTCTGCATGGGCTGGCTCTGAACCTCAATCTTCAGACCCAACCTCCTGAGTAGCTAGGATGACAGGTAAGCCACTGGATCCCAGAAAGCAATTTGGATTTTGAAAGCCAGAACCTCAAAATGAACTATGCAACTTGTGCTCAGAGGTGGGTAGGGGAAACTGGGGAAAGCAAAAGGGGTGTCCAAAAGAAAAATGTATGCAGTGCAGGAATTCTAAATGGTGATCCCTCTGTACAACACCTTAAAAATAAGAATTACAGGGCTGGGAAGGTGGCTCAGTGGTAGAGTGCTTGCCTGGCATGCATGAGGCCCTGAGTTCGATTCCTCAGCACCACATAAGCAAAAAGAAAAAAAAGCCAGAAGTGGCACTGTGACTCAAGTGGTAGAGCGCTAGCCTTGAACTGAAGAGCTGAGGGACAGCGCCCAGGCCCAGAGTTCAGGCCCCACAACCGGACCCAAAAAAAAAAAGAATTACACACACACACACACACACACACACACACACACACAAAACAACTTAAGAACTGCAAAATTTTACAACAGTAAAGATAACATGTTGTTCTTTTTTTTTTTTTGGGGGGGGGTCCGGTTGTTGGGCCTGAACTCTCTGGGCCTGGGCACTGTCCCTCAGCTCTTCAGCTCAAGGCTAGCGCTCTACCACTTGAGCCACAGTGCCACTTCCGGCTTTTTTCTTTTTGCTTATGTGGTGCTGAGGAATCGAACCCAGTGCCTCATGCATGCAAAGCAAGTGCTCTACCACTGAGCCACCTTCCCAGCCCCAAGATAACATGTTTGTAACAACAATTGTGACAATAGTTCAGGATCACTAGTTTAGGGATAATAAACAGTGCCTTCCTTCTTCTGTACTCCTATCAGAGAGAGCTCACTGTCTACTTGGATAAAACTAATTACTGCTGGGGCTGGGAAGGTGGCTCAGTGGTAGAGCACTTGCCTTGCATGCCTGAGGCCCTGGGTTCGATTCCTCAGCACCACATAAGAAAAAAGCCGGAAGTGGCGCTGTGGCTCAAGTGGTAGAGCGCTAGCCTTGAGCTGAAGAGCTGGGGGACAGCACCCAGGCTCATAGTTCAGGCCCCACGACTGGACCCCCCCCAAAAAAAAAAACAAAAAAAAACTAGTTACTGCTGTCTCCGACACTGACTGTCTCTACTTTCTAGGTTCCATACTTCTAGAAAAAAAAATTTTTTTTAAATCAAGCCAACCTGGTCAGGCACCAGCTGCTCATGCCTGTAATCCCAGCTACTCAGAAGGCTGAGAGCAGAGGATGGAGGTTTGAAGTCAGCCTGGGCAAACAAATTTAAGAGATTCTTATCTCCACTTAACCAGCTCCCCACCCCCAAAAAACCCAAAAGACAAAAAAAAAAAGGAAGTGGAGGTGATAAGTGTCAGCCTTGAGTGAAAAAGCCAGTGACAACATGAGGATCTCAATTCAAGCCTAGACTGGCACAAAAACAATAATTAAGCCAACCCAAAGAATCTTCAGGATACTGGAGGCAGAAGAGGAAGAAGGAATTTGGGGCAGCTTTTCCCAGTGTTTACACAAAGCAAAATGTGGATTAGCACCTGAACACTCTTTTTGTGTGAGTACTAAGGCTTGAACTCAAGGCCTCAAGCTTGTTTGGCTTTTTAGTGGAAGGCTGGCATTCGACCACCTGAACCAGAGCGCTACTTCCAGATATTTGGTGGTTAACTACAGAGTGTCATAGACTTTCCTCTCTGAGTTAGCTTTGAACCATGATTCTTATATCTCAGTCTCCTGAGTGGCTAAGATTACAGGCATGAGCTCTCAGCATTTTGTTTTGTTTTTAGTTTGTTTTTGAGACAGTCTCAATACACAGCCCAGGCTGATTCTGAACTCCAGGTCCTCTCGCCTCAGCCTCCTGAGGGCTGGGATTACAGAAGTGCACTACCTTGTCCAGAGAGCAAGAGGTTTTTACTTCCCCAACACTGACTCAGGAATAAAGCAATGAACTGTACATTCCTTTTTTAAAAAAAAATACCAATAACATATTGCATTTAGTTCCACAGATGGAAAAATAATTTCTGCTGCTGCTTGACTTAACACTATTATCTTCCTCCTTTTCTCTAGTGGTTTTTTTTTTTCTTAAGTAGTAACATTCCAAAGAGTCGGAAACTATTTCTTTTCTTTCATCTCTCCAGAGCCCATGCCTGTCTGATCTCAGAGCTAGACTCTGAGCACCAGGCTCTGGAGAAAGGCAGACTGGACCCAGTCCACATGCCAACCCAAGAACAGGAGGCAATCTTTGGCCCTGGAATTGCATAGCTTGAAAAACGATGTCTAGCTTGCTGTTGGTGAGATCTGAGGTCTAAATCATCACATTGCAAAAACAAAGGAAGAGCCTAGGACTTGTTGGCTCACACAGGTCATCTGAGCTACTCAGGAGGCTCAGATTTGAAGCCACCCTGGGCAAGAAAGTCTGTGAGATTCCTATCTCCAATTTACTACCCAAAACTGCTGAAAGTGGATCTATAGCTCAAGTAGTCAACTGTCAGCCTTGAGAAAAAATAAAAAATAAAACAAGAAAATGAGGAGCTCAAGGCCCTGAGTTCACACTCACACACTCACACACTCACTCACACACACACACACACACACACACACACACACACACACACACACACACACACACACACACAAATCCCAAACAATTAAATCCACCAACACCACCCTCTGAAGGACTTAGAAAGGGCTCTCAACCTATCTCCCTAGCCAGAACCTCGGTTGCATTTGCCTTGGGAAGATCTTGCCGTTTCTTTAAGAAACCGGCTGAGGATGGGCCTTGGGGACTGCTGAAGGTGGATTCTGAGCAGTTCCCACGGGGGTGGGGGGAGGGCGCGGAGAGGATGAGGCGCTGCAGCTGCACC
The DNA here is from genome assembly GCF_024711535.1 of Dipodomys merriami. Classification (NCBI taxonomy): domain Eukaryota; kingdom Metazoa; phylum Chordata; class Mammalia; order Rodentia; family Heteromyidae; genus Dipodomys; species Dipodomys merriami. The sequence continues at coordinate 1,458,864 of NW_027204826.1, read as the reverse complement.
TGTGCCACGGGAATCTGCAGCCCTGAACACTGCAGACCCTGCAGCTTCCTCGTGCACAACAAAAACGAACCCCTGCGGACCCCCCACCCCGCCCCACGCTGGGGCTGAGGAGGAATCTGGCATGGAGGCACAGATTATCACCGTGAGATGAGGTTGGGAGGGATGGCTGAATAGAACTTTCTCCCGCGCCAAGAGCTACCAGGTGGCAAAATCTTCTTTGCAATGGAAATCCCGAAGTTCCTGCAGCTGCAGTAGGCTGGAAGAGTAGGTGGGAAAGAGGGATACCCCCTTCGCCCCCTGCCCGGAGTGCAGCCTGGACTCCAGGACCTCACCTTGCACTTGCGCCCGTCCACCGTCTCCTCCTCGAAACCTTCCCCCACCTTGAAGTTGATCTCGGTGGTGCGCACGGTGGTGGATGTCTTGATGTAGAACTGATCCCCGTCCTGGCGGATCTCCACGTGGGGTTTGGACGCCGCGGCCACTGCCACCTTCCTCAGCATGGCGTTCACACCTGTGCAAGAAAACAAAAAAAGGGGGGGGTGCACGTAGGCTGGGATCGCAGGACCTCCTCACCCCTCCATCCACCCCCACCCATCCATCCGTCCCCCAAACTCATCCATCCACCCCTCACCCCTCCATCCACCCCCACCCACCCAGCCGACCCCCAACCCATCCATCCACCCCTCAGCCGTCCATCCACCCCGACCTATCCACTCACCCCCACCCACCCATCCGACCCCCAACCCATCCATCCACCCCTCACCCCTCCATCCACCCCGACCTATCCATCCACCCCTCACCCCTCCATCCACCCCTCACCCCTCCATCCACCCCCACCTATCCACTCACCCCCAACCTATCCATCCACCCCCACCCATCCATCCGTCCCCCAAACTCATCCATCTACCCCTCACCCGTCCATTTACCCCCACCCATCTATCCACCCCCCAAAACCATCCATCCACCCCTCACCCCTCCATCCACCCCTCACCCCTCCATCCACCCCGACCTATCCATCCACCCCTCACCCCTCCACCCACCCCTCACCCCCGATCCACCCGTCGTCCGGGGCTGCCGGCGCGCCCCAGGTCCTCCGGCTTTGGAGTGAACGCGGCCTCTCGGCCGGCACCCCGGTCTCCGGCGCTAAGAATGGATCCCCGAGGGTGCGGCCCCTCGGGGCAAGCCTGGCAGGTCCGGCCCGGAGCTGGCCGCGCGCCGCCCCGGCCCGCCGCAGAGCGCCCCTCTCTCCCAGCGATGGAGAAGGTAGAACCGTCTAGAAAGCTGCCGGGCGTCCCGTCCGGCGAACGTTAGCGCGGCCCGAGGCTCGTCCCGGGCCGCGCGCGTGCGCACGGGGACGCGGCGACCTGTCATAGCACGGGCTCCCCAACTTCTACCCCCTCTCCCCGGGGCCAAGGGGATACCGGCTCACCCAGAGCCTTGAGAAGCTCGTCGAAATTCTCGCTGCTGCGCATCTTCCAGGTGCCGGCGAAGTTGGGCATGACGGCGGCTGCGGTGGCGGCCGTACGAAGGGACGCGGACGGCGGCGGCGGCGGAGCGGCACACGCGGCGCTGCGCGGCGAAGACTGGCGCTCTGCACCCGGCCGCGCGCTCTTGGGGTCCCCGGGAGGGCGCCCCGCCCCTCGCGGACCACGCCTCCCAGCGGCCACGCCCCTCGAAGGCCACGCCCCCAGGCCTCCCCGCCCGTCCCAGGTGCCAGGAATCCCAGAGAGGGAGCCCGCCTCATAGGCCCCGCCCCAGCCAGGCCCCGCCCCCACCTGCCTGCGTCCCCAGAGGGCGCCCCGCCCCCAGAGGCCACGCCCCTGGTCCTCCCCCGCCCACCCCACGTCACCACACCCCTGCCTGGGCCACGCCCCCAGCGGCCCCCCTCACCGGTCCAGTTCTGGGGGGGCGGGCTCAGGCCTGCCATCGCCCCTCCAACCCCGCCGCAGATGGGGTTCGGGGAGGCTTGCGGCTCATGCCTTTCATCCCAGCCACTCGGGAGACAGTCCAGAGGATCCCAGTTCGAAGCCAGCCCAGGCAGGGAAGTGTATAAGACTCTTATCTCCAATAAACCACCGCCAACAGAAAAGCCAGATGTGAAGATGTGGCTCCAGGGGAAGGCAAGCTCAGGGGTTCAAGCCCTGAGTTCAAGCCCCGAGGCTTGGTGGTCCATGGGGCTGGGTGAGGCTAGAGGGGATCCGTGGCCCCTCCTCCCCTCCCCACTTGCGGGATGCTGCGCCACACTCCATATACACCCATCCACATACATACCCACCCTCCATCCGTAACCACGCATGCGCAGCACCACTGGGAGTGAGTGGCGGGAAAGCCCCAGCCAGCCCGGCCCGCGTGCCCGTGGGGGCGCCACCGTGAAGAATCCAGGAGCTCGCGAGAATGCAGATGGCCCACGCGCCTGCGCAGCCTAGGGAGGGCGCCAGGGTCGCAGCGCTCCACCATCAGGGAGTCGGGTGAGTGGCTGTGGCTTGTGCAGAGCGGTGGGGTGTTTTCTCCCAAATTTGTACCGTGGGGCCAGTCCTCCACTGTCTCCTGGTGGACCTTCTGGCTCCTTGCTGCAGACCTCACATTTCCCCACCAGCCTCTACACCAGACCACCATCTAGGCCTTGTGCTAGGCCCTGTGCCAGGATGCCCTTCTCCTTGGATTAGCACAATCTTTCCTGTCTACCAAAGACCACATTTATCTTTTTGTGTGTGTGCAGGCCCTAGGGCTTGAATTCAGGGCCTGGGCACTGACTCTGAGCTTTCTCATTCAAGGTTGGTGCTCTACCACTTGAACCACAGTTCCACTTTGAGCTTTTTGCTGGTTCATTGCAGACAAGAATCTCACAGATTTTCCTGCCCCAGACTGGCTTCGCACTAAGAGCCGTACAGATCTCAGCCTCTTGAGTAACTAGGATGACTAGTTACCAGCGCCTGGCCCGATTGATCTTCATTATAAAACAATTTCCTCGTGAAATGTGATCATTTTTCTCTGAACTTGCAGGATCCTTTTTGGTCCTGATCTTATTCAAGTCTTCACTTGGCTATAAATGGAACATTTAGAAGATAATGATTGAAGCTTTTCAGTGCAGCCTGCCTTTCTCAGACTCACCTGGGTGGAGCTCAGTAACTATACATGGAATCATTTTTTATGGTACTGATATTGAAGCTTGAACTCATAGCCTCTCACTCTTGCTTAGCTTTTTTGCTCAAGACACATTTTCCACTTCTAGCTTGTTGTTGTTGTTTTTCTGGTTACTTGGAAGTAAAAGTATGATGTACTTTTCTGCCCTTGCTGGCCTCAAACCATGATCCTCAACCCTCAGCCTCCTGAGGAACTAGGGTTATATGCATAAACTACCAGCACTTGGCCCATGCATAGATTTGAAAAGAGTTGTGTTCTACAGCTCTGAGGTGTGTGGAAGTCAGAGTCTCCTCAAGGGTCTGTTGTTCAGTGCTTGCTGACAATGGCCCTGCGCTTCTGCACTGGGCCAGCTTGCTGGTATCCTGGTATCCTGTCCAGAGTTGTCTAAAAAAGTAGCTGAAGCTGGGCCACAGATGACTGTTATGGAGTTTTCTGACTGGGCTGGCTTTGAACTGTGATCCTCAGATCTCAGCCTCCTGAGTAGCTAGGATTATAGGTGTGAGCCTCGGGTGCCCAGCCGAAAAGCATCTTTTGAGTGTTGCCTCTGAGTTTGGGACTGTGTAAGTCATGTCTACAGAGGCACTTTGGGAATTCAGGAGTGGAGAAATTCCTCCTAAACAAACTCTCCTTCAAAGGGACACTGGTTGGTGATTTCCTGAGGACTCATGGATTCTATTCTGGACCATTCCTCCCCGCCCCGCCCAGGGTCCCCCAGGGGGGCGTCCTTTGGTTGTGGATGTGGCTGAGTCTGGCATCCTGCTGTGGATGCCCCAGGGACCCAGACCCCTCTCCAAGACCCCTTTGTTCTCCGCTTCTCCCAGGACACTGACCTGCGCCATCCCTGCGCTGGGCATTTCTGCTGAGCTTGGCTGTTTTGGGCCTGGAGGCGCGCCAGGGCCCAGCTTCCCTAGGCCCGCTAGCCTGGCCCCACGCCTTCAGGCAGGTCCGATTCACGCTGGAAGAATGGGGGTCAGAGTTCAGTCCCCAAAAGCTTGGGGCTCTGAAGAGGGGCCCAGTTGGAGGTGTTCAGGGTAGTTCTCTAGAGTGGGGGCTGGGACCATGGTGCTCCGCCTCAGACAATCAGGGAGTCAGCACAACAGGACAAAGAGCCCATTCCCAGGGACAAATGGCATCTGACTGCCCTTGCAGGGCTCCTAGGGCTTCTTTTAGGTTAGTGGAATAGAAGGAGCACTGGACTCGGAGTCAGAGAGCAGAAAGCGTCAGGACTGAAAGGGTATCAAGGACCCTAGAGTCCCTTAGCAGAATAAATACAAGTAGGTATTATTTAGTGAGCTTTTACTATGTGCCAGGAGTGGTAGCCAGTGCTTTATGCATAGTCATGAGTGCCATGCATATTCATTAATGATCCTGCATATTCATTCATCACTTCTGTCCTGTGAGATAAGTGCCCATTTACAGATGGGGAAACTGAGACACAAGAACTAAGGTGCCATTCCCAAGACCTCTCAGCTAGTGTGTGTGTGTGTGTGTGTGTGTGTGTGTGAGAGAGAGAGAGAGAGAGACAGAGAGAGAGACAGAGAGAGAGACAGAGAGAGAGAACGGGCAGGTGAACTCTGGTCGGCTGGCCCCAAATTTATGTTCTGATGGTTTATCACACTGGTCGGGAGACTCACAGTGGGAGCACAAAGTTCCAGGTTGTGCAGTGGAGTGGGGGACAGGAAGCCTTGTCTCTTGCTTGACCAACCCCATGGATGGAAGGTTCATGGGGGACTTCTGGGGCCTGGGATGTCTAGCTCCCTGACAAGTCACACTAAGACAAATCTGCTTAAAACTAGGGCCAAGAGCCAGGCAAGGGTAGCTCATACTCATAACCCTACTTACCTGGGAGGCTGAGGATGGAAAGATCACAGCTCCAGGTCAGCTTGGGTAGCAAAGTTCAAGAGATACCTCATAGAAAAAGCTGAGTACTGTGGTGTATGCCTGCCATCCCAGCAATTGCAGTGAAACTAAAACAGGTGGATCGCTGGGTGCCAGTGGCTCACGCCTGTCTGAGATCTGAGGATCAAGGTTCAAAGCCATCCCAGGCAGGAAAGTCTGTGAGACTCTTATCTCCAATAAACAACTCAGAAAACTGGAAGGGGTGCTATGGCTCAAGTGGTAGAGCGCTAGCCTTGGGGTGAAGAGCTGAGGGACAGCGCCCAGGCCCAGACCAACCAAACACACACACACACACACACACAGAAAAAGTCAGAAGTGACACTGTGGCTCAAAGTGGTAGAGCGCTAGCCTTGAGCAAAAGGAGCTCAGGGACAACACCCAGGCCTTGAGTTCAAACCCCACAACCAACAACAACAACAAACAAATGCAGCAATGGTCCTCTCTACAACTTGTGGGTGGGGATGGGAGGAAAAATCAAGGAGAGAGCAAGGGAAGGGGAGACATTTTCTCAAAAGAAACGTGCTCCTTACCTGACTTATGTCACTGTCACCCCTCTGGTCCATCACCTTTATAATAACAATAAAAAATAACTAAATAAAATTAAATTAGATATGCATGGTACCATAGTTGAAAAGCCAGGTGTGGGGAGTTAGAGGTGTGACTCAGAGGCGAGCGCTTGCCTGGCATGGCTGAGGTACTGGGTTCAATCTCCAGCAGTGGAGAAAAGAAAAAAAGAAGTATGAAATAGGGTCTCCATAGAGGAACCCGGTTCTGATGATGTCGCCAGAGAGGACCCTAAATGAATGACTGGTGGACCCAGAAAGGAAAAGTAGCTGGGGGGGAGGGTAGAGGCAAGACTCAAGAAGAAGGCCACCACGGACAAGTCTAACAGAGACCTGGATGGGTCTTCCCCTCCCAGGAAAGAAAGAGCTCTGCTGAGCACTACCTTAGTATCAGAACCTCTATTGGTCAAGATCATCCTCCATTGGTGAAACCTCCCTCTGAGTGTGGGACCTGGTGACACAGCCCTTGGCCAGCACAGAGCCAAGGACTGGGGAGGGAGCTCTCCAGGTCTTCTGTTCACCTCTAAGCTGGGATAAGTCACCATCTACCCATCCATCCCTGGAAGGAAGGGCGTGAGCGCGGGGCATCTGAGCAGGGAGGAGCTGGGCTCTGGTGGTCTGGGAGCCCAGATGATGTCAGCATCACCCCAAGTCCCCTGACCAGAATCCCCATTGCACACCCTAAGGTGTGTGTGTGTGTGTGTGCATGTATACATGCATGCCTGGGGCTTGAACTTAGGACTCCACGCTCTTGCTTAGCTTTCTAGACAACAGAGTCCCACAGGCTTTTTCCTGCCCAGGCTGGCTTTGAACTGCGATCCTCAGATCTCAGCCTCCTGAGTAGCTGGGATGACAGACATGAGCCACCAGCAGGGTTGGTTTTGAAGCCTGTGATCCTCAAGATCTCAGACTCCTGAGTAGCAGGGATGACAGGCGTGTGCCGCCGATCCTTGGCTTGCTTTCAAATAGGGTCTTTCCACAGGAAGCTACAGGCCGTTGGCCTGTCTCTCGCAATGGTAGGCCAGTACTCTGGGCCCCAAACCACAGAGCAGGGCCTTGAAGCAACCCACATTAATCCCAGCCTGGGCATTTTTTATGGTTTTCAGAGTGGTGGAAACAATGAAGAAGTCTTCTGGATTTTCCTCTTTGCAGCCCTGCGTCCACCTCCCCGAGGGGCATCAGCTGACAGGGCCATGGTGTGTCAGCGCAGAGAAGCAAGATGGATGGAGCATTGTTCAGGAGTTAAGAGTTCCCGCATGAGCCAGGGGGTGGGGGCGGCGCTAATGACCGCTGAGTTTGGACTCCCTGAAGCCATCCTTCATTCGTGTCCCCCACTGCTCCCCTGGGAAAGCCATTCTTTGCCCATCTTTCAGGCAAGCAGGCCCAGCTGGAGCCAAGGCTGAGTCAGTAAGTAATGGTGGCTTTTCAAAGCAAGCAAGGCAAGACTGGGCGCTGGTGGCTCCCGCCGTTCATCCCAGCTACTCAGGAGGCTGAGATGAGAGAGGATCAGGGTTCAAGGCCAAGCCCCAGCGCAGGAAAAGTCCACAAAACTCTCCTCTGCAGTGAACCATCCAAAAAGCCAGAAGCGGGGCTGTGGTTCAAGTGGTAGAACACCAGCCTTGAGCCCAGGAGGGCTGAGGTTAGGCTCTAGCATCAACACAAAACCCAAAAACATGCTAAAAAAAAAAATTAGCTCACATGATGTCAGTTCTGGAAGCTTCCCTGCTCCTCCCAGCCCTCGCCGCTGTCCCCATGCCCAGATCCCTCCATGCTCTGGCCCTCCATACTCCTGTCATCCTTGCCAGTTTCAGAGTGGCATGGGCTGGGCGTGGGGCGTGGCTCAGAGAGATGCCAGGGTAGGTGTTGGGGTAAATGGTGGACGATTGGGGGAGATTTTCCGGGTGGATCCTCCATCTGGTCCACGTGTGTGTGCCTGTGCGCACGTGCGCAAGCGCAGGAAGGGAGCAGATGGTCTCCCTCCCTTCCAGGCCTTTGTCTTGTTCCTCAGAATCAGGAACCCAGGACTCCTGACAGACAGAGTGGACAGTGCTTGCTTGGGGGAAAGAAAAGGGGAGGCGGAGGCTGGAGGCAGGGCACATCTGAGGCCTCAGTGGATCAATGCAACTTCTTGGGGGTGGTAGGAAGGGGGGGGGGTCCTGGGATTTGGCCAGCTTAGCAAGCTTTTGATCTTTTCTGACCCTGAGGGTGGGGCTGGGCCTCTTCCCAAAGCCTTTGATCAGACTCCGTGTACAACCTTCCCCAGGGCAAAGCAAAGGCCCTAGCGAGGTCTGTGGAGGAGCAGCTGGCTAAAAAGACGGTTTGGGGGTCCTTCTGCCTCCACCAAACAGAGGGCCCAGGCGATCGCCTACCCACGCTGAGACAGGACGCAGAAGGGCCTCTGAGATGGAGTCACTGGCTGTTCTCAGCCTTAGGTTGGCTTTGAACTGCGATCCTCCGGATTTCAGCCTCCCGGAGTAGCTGGGAGGACCAGTGTGAGTCATGGCCATCCCGCTTTGTGTGCTCCATGTTTTAACCTTAGAAAGGACTTGAGCATTTCCCCAGCCTCCCTATGCCTCTAACAGAATAGCATCATGGTGGCCCTGATGTCTGATAGACCAAAGGTTAGATGACCCAGCCAGGGGCAGCAGCTGGGCCCTGCGCTCGGATGTCTGAGTCCGGCACCTTTCCCCTCAGCCATGTCACGTACACACAGGGCGGACGGTGCCCTGCGCATTTATGTGGCTGTTGGGGATGGGATGCAGAGGCTTTGAAAGGCTCAGATCAGCTGGTCAGATGGTTGCCCGGGGCTTGAACTTAGGGCCTAGCTGCTGTCCCTGAGCTTTTTGCTCAAGGCTGGTGCTCTACCACTTGAGCCACAGCCCTACTTTTGGCTTTTTGGTGGTTCATTAAAGATCAGAGTTTCACAGACTTTCCCTGGCCTCGAACTCCAGTCCTCAGATCTGAGCCTCCTGAGTAGTAGCTGGGATGTCAGGCGTGAGCCACCAGCGTGCTGAGTCTTTGTCAGTGTCTTCTCTGGGCTCCAGGGGCTTGCCCTCAGATTGTAACCCTGGCTTCTGTGGGAGGTGTCAGGTCCCAGGCCACAAGGGGTGTGGAGGGCACCTGGCAGGTCAGACAGACAGACAGACAGACGCTGCCGGCACTGCCTGGCCTAGGCCTGGGCCTCTGGCCTGGTGGAGGGCCAGAGCTCAGCTGGGGACCCATCAAGCCCAGAATCCATGAATCATATTTACAAACACTGCGGCAGGCATTAAATATTCACAGCCTGCGGCTGTGGGGAGCCGTGGGGAGGGGGGCTGCGCCCCCGGAGTGGAGGCGACGTGGCCAGGCTGCTCGCGCACTCTATCAGCAGCCTGGCAGTCTCATTACCATGATTCATTCCCGAGGTAGCAGCGGCGGATGCAATAATGCAATCGCTGTCACATCCTTCTTCATTACACACCCGCCTGGCTGGGGGAAGCTCGGGGCGTGGGGCTCGGCCCTGGGAGAGAGACAGAGACAGACGGACACAATGAAGGGGAGGGAGGGAGAGTGGGAAAGAGAAGGAAAGAGAGGGGGGGAGGGTTAAGGAGAGAAAGAGGGAGAGGAGAGAAAGGGACAGAACCAGAGAGAGAGAGAGAGACAGACAGAGAAGAAGAGACAGTGATAATGACAAAAACAGAGAGAGGAGAGAGAAGGGGAGGGAGGGAGGGAGATAGAAAGCAATATATAGAGAGAGGGGGGGACTGGGGGGAGCACACTAGAATCTCCATCTCTGGCTGGCCGTGGGGTTCGCAGCTGTCTGATTGATTGAGGAGGAGAATGGATGGGCCGGGACATCTGGAGGGCCCCGGGCCGCTGCCCAACTGACTCTGCACACTCGTGCCCCACATCCGTCCATCTCAATTAAAGAGAGCCATGGCACGTGTGTGCGTGTGTGTGTGTGTGTGTGTGTGAGAGAGAGAGAGAGAGAGAGAGAGAGAGAGAGAGAGAGCGCCAGGGGCTTTTCCAGCTCCTAGCATGTGCTCTGGGCAGCAAGAGGAAGGAGGAGGCCGAAAGCTGTTAATCTCACAGCATGATTGAGTGGCCCTGACTAGCGGGTATTACAGGAGGGTGCACACGTGCCTGCACCGGCGGGGGGGGGGGGAGGAGGGGGAAGCGATGGATCGGGGCTGAGCGGGTGTCTCTTCCTTTATGGATTTTCAGAGGCGCCATGTGGCATGCTGAGGGGTGGTCGATGGGGCGCAGCTGACCCTCCCGCCCCCGGACCACGTCCGAGCAGCAGGTGAACCTGCAGTGGGGTCAGAGCCACAGTGGGACCGTTGGAGCCCCCCACCTGCCCCTCGTCACCACAGGCCTCACCCCGGGCTGGCCCCGCTGCCCACTCGTTTGCTATTTCTTTCTTTTCCTTTTTCTTTCTTTTTGGCCCTGGAGGAACTGCTGTGTGTGCCGAGGAATTATAGCTACCATTCCCCCGCGGTGCCCCCCCCACCCCGTAAATCACACTAGTGAAAGCCAAGCTTGCGGTTTTTCAAGAGCCAGGCATTCATTCATCCATCCACCCATTCAATCATTCATTCATTCCCTCATCCATCTGTCCATCCATTCATGCATCCATCTATCCACACATTCATCCACTCATTCACCCACCCATCCATTCATTCATTTACTCATCCATCCATTCATCCATCCATCCATTCACTCATCCATCCACCCATTCATTCATTCATCCATCTATCCATTCACTCATTCATTCATCCATCCACTCATCCATCCATCCATCCATTCATTCAGTACCTGAGCCTCTCTGAGCTTTAGATTACTCATCTGAAAAGTAAGTACATAAATACATCAATAAATCCATAAATAAAAGCCAGGAGGACCCTACCTTACTGGATGGTTGTAAGAATGGATGACTGCATTGGCAGCTGGACACCATTTTGGCTCATGCCTGTCATCCTAGCTACTCAGGAGGTGAGATCTGAGGATGGCCTTTCAAAGCCAACCCAGGCAGGAAAATCCGTGAGACTCTTATCTCCAATAAACCACTAGAAAACCAGAAGTGGCACTGTGGCTCAAGTGATAGCGCACTCGCCTTGAGCTGAAGAGCTGAGGGACAGCGCCCAGGCCCAGAGTTCAAGCCCCATGACCGACCAAAAAGAAAAAAATACTAAAATGGCATTGGGAGCCTCAATAAATGGAGGATAGTGTGATCTTGTTGCTCAGCTCTGCCCGTCTATGCAGATGAGTCCTGCTGGGCAGCTGGAGGGCAGAGTCGGAAAAAGACTCGGGAGAGAGAAGGGAGAAGTCTGAAGGGGGCCGGAGGGCCACACTGGGGTCCGGGTTGTACAAGCTGCCAGAGGGTGGCTTGGGACATTGCTTGTCTGTTGCTCTAATGTCTCTGATAGGAGGCCAAGCATGGCTGGATTTAGAAAGAGAGCTCCATGTCAAGAGTTGTGGCTCGCCGGGCGCTGGTGGCTCACGCCTGTAATCCTAGCTACTCAGGAGGCTGAGATCTGAGGATCGCGGTTCAAAGCCAGCCCGGGCAGGAGAAACCGTGAGACTCCTATCTCCAATAAACCACCAGAAAACCGGAAGTGGCGCTGTAGCTCCAGTGGTAGAGCGCTCGCCTTGAGCTGAAGAGCTGAGGGACAGCGCCCAGGCCCAGAGTTCAAGCCCCACGACCGACAAAAAAAAAAAAAAAAGAGTTGTGGCTCACGCCTGTAATCCAAGCTACTCAGGAGGCTGAGATCTGAGGACTGAGGTTTGAAAGCCACCCAGGCAGGAAAGCCAGAAGTGAAGCTGGTAGAGTGCTACCTTTGAGCAAAAAAGCTTAGAGACACAGCCCAGGCCCTGAGTTCAAGCCCCAGGACACACACACACACACACACACACACACACACACACACACACACACACACACACACACACACACACACACACACACACACACACACACACACACTCCTACAGAGAGCCATTATCCCAAGTCATGTACTTTTTGGGTGGTGTGTGTGTTCAAGCCCGAGTCCTGGGGCTTGAACTCAGGGACTGCGCACTCTTTCCGAGCTTTTTCACTCAAGGCTGGAGCTCTACCACTTGAGCCACACCTCTACTTCTGGCATTTTGCTGGTTAATTGGAGGGAAGAGTCTCTCTGACTTGTCTTACCCAGGCTGGCTTTGAATCACGATCCTCAGATCTCAGCTTCCTGAGTAGCTGGGATTACAGGTGGGAACCATTGGTGCCTGGCTTCAGCAGAGAGTTCCATTTGACCCCCGTCTGGAACCAGCACCTGTCTCTGAGTTATTCAACACCGGCTTCTCAATCCCAGGCAGTTAACGATTGCTGTACAAATGCTTACGTTTCCACTCAGTTCATAGATGTGAACAATCGTGTGACAGAGTGGAGTTGACCTGGAAGTGGTCTTGAGCTGGGGGCTGCTGCTGACCCAGAAGTGATCCTGGCTACTCCTCAAGGCTTTCTCAGGCCTTGGATTTGTTTGCACACAATGAAGAGTTGGAAGAAGCTAGTCTGAGCAATGTCAGATTTCTGTGCCATGCAAATAGCACCCTTAGCCCCATCTACTTTGATGGGGGACCCTGGTGTAAACCACATCGGAATCCCAGTATGTGTGTGTGTGTGTGTGTGTGTGTGTGCGCGTGTGTGTGTGTGTGTGTGTGTGTGTGTGTGTGTGTGTGTGCCAATCCTGGTGCTTGAACTCAGGGCCTGAGCGCTGTGTCTGAGCATTTTTGCTCAAGGCTATGGCTCAAGGCTAAAGCTACACCTCCACTTCCAGCTTTTTATGTTCGTGGCTCATAGGAGATGAGAGTCTCACAGACTTTCCTGTCCAAGCTGGCCTCAAACTGTGATCCTCACATTTCAGCCTTCTGATTAGCTAGGATAACAGGTATGAGCCTCCAGCATCCAGCCCCATAGCTTCCTTGGCCCTGCTGCTCCCTTCCATGCACCCTTAGTTTACGTGAGCTCGCGTTGCATCTGTCTGTGAAAGTGGGCACAGGTCACTTGGTTGCCAACAGCTTGGCCCCAAGTCTGTTCCCGGCTTTTCCCCCCAGCCCTCAGGCCTGGTGACAAATCTCCATCCATCTTTCCACCCAGCTAGCAGAAGACAAAGAGCCCGTGTGCAGCTGAGCCTGCCCTCCCAGCATGCCTTGCTCCCACTGGCCCATAATGCATCGCTAACGAGTCCCCCGTGGCCTCTGGATGGACCAGGGGGTGTCCAGGCAATGATGTATGCAAATCCAGGGAGCGGATAACAAAACACACCCTGGGAGGGGCAAGGGGGGCGCGGAGGGCCCCCCAGGGAAGCTCATCACTCATTTCTGACACAGAGACATTAGGCCAGGCAAAGATCACTTGTCCCCTGGATACTGAGCTGCCAAATTAATCGACAAGGGACCCTTGGAGCAAGCTCTTATAGATCGGGGAGCCTCCCCCCCACACACACACATAATCTACCCTCAGGGAGCTGGCCCAAGATGGTGATATTTTCTGGGAGAATAGAATCGTGGTGTTGGAAGCTAAGACTCAAAGTGATGTCCTTGTGGGTGGCTGGGAGCCAGGGCAGGGCTGGCTGGGGTCTCAGATATGGGGGAACCATGAAATTGGGTCCTGAGGAAGCTGCATGGGTCTCCAAGCATATAACTCATACCTGGTGAAGCTGGGGCTAGAACCCAGAGCCCCTGGCTACATCACTAAGTCTTTTTTTTTTTTTTTGTCAGTCATGGGGCTTGAACTCTGGGCCTGGACACTGTCCCTGCGTTCTTCAGCTCAAGGCGAGCACTCTACCACTTGAGCCACAGCGCCACTTCTGGTTTTTTGGTGGTTCATTGAAGGTAAGAGTCTCACAGACTTTCCTGCCAGAGCTGACTTTGAACCATGATCCTCAGATCTCAGCCTCCTGAGTAGCTAGGATGACAGGCGTGAGCCACCAGCTCACGGTGCTAAGTCTTTTTCTTTCCTCCATGGATTGTCAAGAGCCTGGAGTTTTGCTGCTGCCTGGGACTCTGACTGCCCACTCTCTGAAGGAAAGCCAGTGTCCTGGCTCTGGTCCTCTTACCAGGCCAGTAAGGGTTGCCGTGGCTCAAGTGCTAGAGTGCTAGCCTTGAGCAAAAGAAGCTCAGGGACAGCATCTGGGCCTTGAGTCCAAGCCCCAGGACTGGCTAATTAATTAATTAATTAATTAATTAGAGATGCGAGCTAGCACCAGCAACTCACGCCTATAATCCCAGCTACTCAAGAGGCTGAGATCTGAAGATCTTGGATCAAAACCAGCCTGGGCAAGAAAGTCTAGGAGACTCTTAATCTCCAATTAACCACTCACTCACACACACACACACACACACACACACACACACACACACACACACACACACACACACACACACACACACAGAGCTGTAAGTAGAGGCCAAGGAGTTGGTAGCTCGCACCTGTCATCCTAGTGACTCAGGAGGCTGAGATCTGAGGACTGTGATTCAAGGCCAGCCTGGGCAGGAAAGTCTGGGAGACTCATTGCTAGTTAACTGGAAAAAAGCTGGAAGTAGAGATGTGGTTTAATGAATAGAATGTTACCTTTGAATGAAAAAATAAAGCTAAGAGATAGCACTCAGGCTCTGAATTCAAGTCCCAGAACCAACACAAAAAGCAAAGTAATAAACAAGCCTAGGAAAAGCCCAGGGAAAACACACTCAATAGCCAGAGGAAGGAGGCCCATCGAGGGCTCAGGGAAAGTAGGCTGGAGGTTCTTTTAGATAAGGATCTCTGTGTGAGGCAGGGGAGGGGAGGAGTCCAAGAACACAAGAGAGAGTGTTCATCACAAGTCATTATTAAATTTATTTATTTTTGAGCTAAGCCTTGGATTTGAACTCAGAACTTGAGTGTTATCCCTGAGTTGTTGTGGGTTTTTTCCCGCTCAAGGCTAGCCCTCTACCACTTGAGCCACAGCCCCACCTCTGGCTTTTTTTTTTTCTTTTCGCTAGTCCTGGGGCTTAAACTCAGGACCTGGGAACCATCCCTGAGCCGCTCTATACTCAAGGCTAGCGTTCAACCACTGGAGCTGCAGGGCCACTTCTGGTTTTCTGAGTAGTTTGGGGATAAGAGTCTCATGTACTTTTCTGCTTGAGCTGGCTTCAAAACCGTGATCCTGGGCTGGGAAGGTGGCTCAGTGGTAGAGCGCTTGCCTTGCAGGCATGAGGCCCTGGGTTTGATTCCTCAGCACCACATAAGCAAAAAGAAAAAAGCCTGAAGTGGTGCTGTGGCTCAAGTGGTAGAGCGCTAGCCTTGAGCTGAAGAGCTGAGGGACAGCGCCCAGGCCCAGAGATCAGGCCCCAGGACCTGACCCCCCCCCAAAAAAAAAAAAAAAAACAAAGAAACTGTGATCCTCAGATCTCAGCCTCTTCAGTAGCTAGGGTATTATAGGCATGAACACTGGAGCCCACACAGGTCCTAATTTAAGGCTGTGTGTGGATTTCAGGCCACCTTTGCTTCCTTTTTTTTTTTTTGAGGGGGGGGTCCGGTAGTGGGGCCTGAACTCTGGGCCTGGGCGCTGTCCCTCAGCTCTTCAGCTCAAGGCTAGCGCTCTACCACTTGAGCCATGGCGCCACTTCTGGCTTTTTTCTTTTTGCTTATGTGGTGCTGAGGAATCGAACCCAGGGCCTCAGGCATGCAAGGCAAGCGCTCTACCACTGAGCCACCTTCCCAGCCCCCCACCTTTGCTTCTTAAATTCCCTTTGTCCTTCGCAGGTGTATTGGATACCGGGTCCTGGGGTTTTCCCAGGCTCTCAGCTTGCCCAGGGAACATGTCCTTCCTGGCAGAAGCCGGGGGCAAAAGCCGGGCCGAGAAGGAGTTTCTCCATGCATTGGCAAGTTCAAGGTTGTCCTTTCTCACCCCCAAGCTTGTTTTTCCTGGTTGTTCTGCTCAATTCCCTGCAGAGCTGTTTGTCCCCTCCCTGCCCTGCACCCCGGAACTGCCACTAACTTTGTAAATAAGAATCTTGAACTGAGTGTCAGTGGCTCATGCTTGTAATCCTAGCTGCTCAGCAGACTGAGATCTGAGGATCATGGTTCAAAGCCAGGAAAGTCCGTGAGACTCTTATCTCCAATGAACCACCAGAAAACCGGAAGCGATGCTGTGACTCAAGTGGCAGAGCTCTAGCCTTGAGCTGAAGAGCTCCGGGACAGTCAGGGACAGCACTCAGATCCTGAGTTCAAGTCCTAGTACTAGCACAAAATATAATAATAATAATAGTAATGCTCTCAAGAGTCATTTACTCCAATCCTACTGTCCAGTTTTTCATGAAGGGACACAGAATGGACACAAGCAGGGTGCTCCTACTATGGGTTCAGGGTGACATGCCAAATTATGTATCAAAACCACTGAAGCATGTGATAGAAAGATAGTTCATACCTGCCTAGGAAAATACGATTGCGGGCCACCTGGGAAGGTGGCTCAGTGGTAGAGCACTTGCCTTGCATGCATGAGGCCCTGGGTTCGATTCCTCAGCACCACATAAGAAAAAAGCCGGAAGTGGCACTGTGGCTCAAGTGGTAGAGCACTAGCCTTGAGCTAAAGAGCTGAGGGACAGCGCCCAGGCCCAGAGTTCAGGCCCCATGACCGGACACCACCCCCCCCCCAAAAAAAAAGGAAAAGAAAATACAATTGCACATGTCATTCAGCTCCATCTGGTAGTAGGGGTATGTGTGTGTGTGTGTGTGTGTGTGTGTGTGTGTGTGTGTGTCTGTCTGTCTGTCTGTCTGTCTGTCTGTCTGTCTGTCTGTCTGTCTGTCCTGGGGCTTGAACTCAGGTCCTGCGCACTATCCCTGAGATTTCTGGTTTTGCTCAAGGCTGGCACTCTATCACTTGAGCCACATCTCAAATGGTAGAGCTTTTTTCCAGTTTCATTGGAGATAAAAGAGTCTCACACACTTTCCTACCCTGGCTGGCTCTAAACCATGATCATCAAATCTCAGCCTCCTTTGTAGCCACCAGTGCCAGCTGGATCTTGATTCTTAAAGGAGCTGTCATCCAGCTATGTAGGAGGCTGAGGATTACGGTTCAAAGCCAGCCCAAGCAGAAAAGACTCTAATCTTCAATAAACTTCTCAGAAAAAGCCAGAGGTGGCACTGGCTTAAGTAGTAGAATGCCAGCCTTGAGCAAAAGAAGCTCAAGGACAGCGTCCAGGCCCTGAGCTCAAGTCCCAGGACTGACAAATTTTAAAAAAAGGAAACTGAGGCTGGAGAGTTCTTTACTCATGGCCCTAAGATGGTTTGCCAGGCTACCCTCACTAGTTCGCTCCAGGAAAGTCGGTGCCTGTCCTTGTCAGCCTCCCTTGGCCACGTGTGGCAATGCGTGGCAGGTGACTGCCAGCTTGTGGTCAGTACTGGTAATGCCTCTGGCTGGCAGCTCCTTAGTCAGGGCCTGTGTGGCCTAGACAGACCTGTGATTCTGGGCTCAGCAAGGTCTCTAGTTCGGTCTCCTTGCTCCTGTGTCCCACTGGGTTTACATTTATAACCAGGCTTCTGCCTCTGGTCCTATTTTTAAAAAGTCCTAGCTGGGCACTTAATGGCTCACACCTGTCATCCTAGCTACTCAGGAGGCTGAGATCAGAGGATCATAGTTCAAAGCCAGCCTAGGCAGGAAAGCCAAGGAGAATCTTATCTCCAATGAACCACCAGAAAACCGGTAGTAGGGTTGTGGCTCAAAGACAGTGTGCAAGTCCTGAGTTCAAGCCCCATGATGAACAAAAAGTCCTGCCCTGATCCCTGGGTCCCCTCCTTTCTTTCCCGTGACTTCCTGTCCCTCATCACCTCCTTTAATACTGTGGAACTCAAAGTGAAGGAAGGACCAGACATCCCCCAAGGCAGCTGAGCTGTGTAGTCTCAAGGTAGGGCTTGGGGAGAGCTCAGAGAGGAGCCCACAGGAGAGGAGCATTGTTCAAGGCACTGCAGCCTTCAGGAAGTAGGGAGGAAGGAGGGGGAGGACAGGAAGGGAGCAAGAAGGGGAGGAGGAAGGGGAGGGCCGGGTCATCTGGGGGGGGGGGGATAAGCATCAGAAAAGTGGCATTGCTCTCTGACATCAGGTTTGATCATAAAGGGTTCTGAAAATGATCACAGAGTGGAGGCATGGCTCAAGTAGTAGAGCACCAGCCTTGAGCCGAAAAAAACCAAGCCAGAGCATAAGGCCCTGAGTTCAAGCCCAGTACTGACACTTGGAAGGGAAGGGGCTAGGAGGGGAGGGGAGGAAGTCTTGATTTTTAGAAGGTACTACATAATAATTGTCACAATTTAGTCTGCTTATGTTGACTCAAACTTTTTTGAGTTGTTTCATTTTTCTTCCTTTTCGTTTCTCCTTCCTTCTTTCCTTCTTTTCTTTTCTTTTCTTTTTGATCCTGCGGCTTGAATTCAGGAACTGGGCACTGTCCCAGCTCCACTTCTGGAATCTTAGTGACTTTCCTGCCCCAACTGGCTTCAAATTGTGATCCTCAGATCTCAACCACCTGAGTAGCTAGGATTATAGGCGTGAGCCACTGGGCTCCAGCAACGAATTTGTTTTTGTAATTGTCTAACAGTTTTGCCACTGTGTGTGTATGTATGCCCATGTACATGTGCACCCTGGTATTGTGGCTTGAATTCAGGGTCTGGACACTGTCTTTTTTGCTTTTTCATTCAAGGCTTGTGCTCTACCTTTTGAGCTACATCTCCACCTCCAGCTTTTTGCTAGCTTTTTTGGAGATTAGAGTTTCATGAACTTTCCTGCTTAGGCTGGCTTTGAACCTCAATCCTCAGATTTCATCCCCCTGAGCAGTCAGAATTACAGGCAAGTTGGATGCTTGTTGCTCACACCTGTAATACTAGCTACTCAGGAGGCTGGGATCTCAGTTCAGAGCCAGCCGGGTCAGGAAAAGTACGTGAGACTCTTATTTCCAATAAACCACTCAGAAAACCAGCAGTGGTGCTGTGACACAAGTGGTAAATTGCTAGCCTTGAGCTGAAGAGCTGAGGGACAGCGCTCAGGCCCAGAGTTCAAAGCCCCACAACCAACAAAAAAATAAAAATAAAAATAAATAATTTCAGGCAAGCTGGAATCTGGCCAGAGTTCCAGAGTCTTTTCCCCCTCTTGGAATTATAGAGCCAAAAACAAGACCGAGAGTGTTGATTGTGTAGCAAAGGAAGTTTTTAGTTTTTACCACAAACAGAAATGAGAGATAGACTCACAAACAACTTAAGCAGTTGGCACTGGGAAGTTAATGATGTAGTGTTATAGAAATTAAGGAGAGAAACAGGCTTCATAAAGCAGAACAATATTCATATATTATTTTCTAGGAATGGGTAGAGGTTTTTCCAGGAATTTGAGCACCATTTCTTTTTTGCTCTTTTATGATTTATTTTTCTCCGATATCATCATGGAAATTATCCACCGCTATGGTCCTGGGGTATATGCCACTGGGCCTGCAAGATGGAATTATACTAAACTCAGAGACGGTCACTCTGCCATCCGTCTTAAATCCAGCCCAGATGTGAAGGGGAAGCTCTGGCTTATGGGTACCTTGTCCCTAAAAGTCAGCTTAGTTAGATTATAGTAGAAATCCACCTAGGCCAAGCAGCAGTACATCATCAGAACTGGCTAATAAAAAGATCCTGGCTGGGGGGCGGGTGGCTCACCTCTGTCATCCTAGCTAATCAGGAGGCTGAGATCTGAGGATTGCAGTTCAAAGCCAGCCCGGGCAGAAACTCCGTGAGACTCTGCTCTCCAATTAACCACCTGTGGTGCCGTGGCTCAAATGGTAGAGCACCCGCATTGACCTGAAGAGCTCAGGGACAGCGCCCTGGCCCAGAGTTCACATCCGCACGACCAGCCAAAAGAATTAATTAACTACGTTAATTAATTAAATAATTATAGACTCGAATAAACTAAATTCTCTGGATCTTCATCAGGAAAGAATGGTCCCAGAGGCCTCGCCCCTGGAGGGGGCGTGTCTTCCACTAGCCCCGCCCATCTCCCCTCAGGCCACGCCTCCTGCACGGTGTAAGGACGGCAGGAGGCGCTGCAGCGCGCGCCGGGACCCTGGCGGCCCCGCCCCCGGCGGCCCCGCCCCCTTCTTACCTCATTACCGCGCGTCCGGGTCGCACAGAGCCTGACGTCGCCGCGGTGGCCGGGCTGTGCGTGGGGTGAGTTGAGGCGCGCGGGCTTTGGCGGGGGAGCGGCTCGGTCGTTGGGGCCCCTGAGGGCCGGGGTCGGGGCTGAGGGCGCGGGCGGAGCCGGAGGGTCGTTCCTAGGCACACGGACTCGAGGCTGCGCCAGGCCGCGGGCCCCGCGGGGGCTTCCGTCACCCACGCTGGCTCGGTTCACCGGCGGGGCCCGGGGTTCCCCGGGAGGGTGGAGGCGGGCGGGCGGGCCTCCTGCAGGCCCCGGGCTGCGGGCTGGGGTCACGACCCTGGGTAGCTCACCCCGCACCCGCCGCCCCGCACCGGCGGGCGTCGACGAACCGCGGACAGTGACACCGGCGCCCGTGGGGTCGTCGGGAAACGTTGAGAAGGGAGCCGCGAGCCGCCTGGAGACAGGAGGGGAAATACGCAGAGAAGATGGCAAAAAGAAGAGGAGGCCCTCTGGGGGTCTCGTAGCTCTGACACTACCTGTCAGGAAGCAACCTGGACTATAGCTGTGTCCACCTGCGGGGGTCAAGACTAAGCCTGGGGTCTCCTAAGTTCCTTGGCCTTTCCAAGCCTCCCTTTGTTTAAAAGGAAAGTGGCCGGCTTGCGTTCTCCACTGTCTCTGCCACTTGAGTCACACCTCTAGCCCGCTGGCCCGTGTATGTGCTGGTACTGGGGCTTGAATTTAGGGCCCGGGCGCTGTCCCTGAGCTCTTCAGCTCAAAGCGAGCACTCTACCACTTTAAGCCATAGTGCCACTAGCAGTTTTTTGGTGGTTTGCTGGAGCTAAGAGTCTCATGGACTTTATTGCCCGGGCTGGCTTTGAAGCATGATCCTCAGATCTCAGTCTCCCGAGTAGCTGGGATGACAGGCACAAGCCACCAGCGCCTGACTTTAAGTCTATGTTTGGTTAAGCTGGATCCTTGATTTGTGGACTTTGAGAAACTTGTGTCTCCAGTCCTGTCCCTCGTTCCCTCCTTCTGAACTTTTTCAGGCTGCTTTGGAGGAGACGTCTGTGTGGACTCTTAAGAACTTTGCTATTGGATTACCTCATGCTGGAGTAAGAATACTTCATGAGAAGGACTTATGCTTTTTGTCTGTCTGAACAGCAGAGGGCAACACTGGCCACTTTCTGCAGCAAGGCTTGGGGAGAATCTAGGAAGGTGGCAGGTGTTGGTTGAGTCCCTGGAGGAATAAATACCACTGTTCCTGGCAGGGCTTGGGAAGGGACTTCCCAGGTACCGATCCCCAGTGAGGTTTCAGAAGAACTCTGTCTTCATGAAGCAACAGGGTATCCTGCTGATGCTCTTACCCTCACTAAAACTCTGCCCTTGCCCCCACAGAGCTGTCTGGCCTTGAGCCTGTTGTTCCTGATTAAGGAAATGACCACCCAGGTAAGGTCTGTGTGAAGGGGAAGAATATCACTTGTGTCCAGCCAAGTTCAAGCCCAATAGGATGTGTTTGGTTGGGGTCTAGGATTGAGCATCCAGATTCTTGTCCTCTTCCTAAAGAGCAGGGACCCAGGGCACCTGGTATTCCAGGATCAGCACTAGTAAAAGCGGCACACTCAGAGCGAGGCATTGGTGGCTCACTACTGTCAGCTACTTGAGGCTGAGATCTGAGGATCGTGGTTCAAAGCCAGCCCAGGCAACAAAGTCTGTGAGACCTAAAAGTACCAAAAAAGTTGGAAGAAGAGCTGTGGCTCAAATGATAAAGGGCTAGCCTTAAGTACAAAAACTCAGAGATAGCACCCAGGCCAGGAGTTCTAGCCCCAGAACCAACACACACACAAATTACTCTTGAGTGCGCTCACACACGCATGTGCACACATACACTTGAACTCAGGGCCTGGGCATTGTCCCTTAGCTTGGTGCTCTGCCACTTGAGCCATAGCTCAAATTCTGGCTTTTCGGTGGTTAATTGGAAATAAGAGTCTCATGGACTTTTCTGACCTGGCCTGCTTCAAACTGCAGTTCTCACATGGCAGCCTCCTGAGCCGCTGGGATGACAAACGTGAGCCACCATGTCTTGGCAAGAATTGGTTGTTCTTTTTTTTAATATGACAAATCTTGCATGATCAGGAATAGGGATCCGGGAACTTGCAGAATGGTCAGGGCTGTCGCAGGGGGAGTGGCTAACACTTTGTGCCTGTCCACTGGGCATGCACCAGGGAGGCGCCAACTTAATATGGCCTCTGTTCTTTTCCAGTACAGTATTCTCTTCAAACAGGAGCAAGGTAAGGAGGCTGCCTGTGTGGAAACCTTATGTTTTGGAAAAAATGGGGTCTCCTAAGCTTCTTTGGCCCCTCCAAAACCTCCTTTCACTTTGGAGGAATATGGCTTGTGACTTGCTTGCTCCGCTGGCTTTTACCACTTGAGTCACACCTATTGGCTTTTTAGTGGTGTGTATGCACTGGTCCTGAGGCTTGAACAGATGGCCTAGACTGAATTCCTCCTATTTAATTCCCCCTAGGCAGCTGAGCCATCATGACCCATATATTGGTTGAGATGGGGGCTTCATTAACTTTATGCTAAGGCTGGCTTTAAACCGAAATCCCCCTGTTTCTACCTCCTCTGAGTGGCTGGAGATGCAGGTGTGAGTCACTGTGCCAGCTCCTTTTTGTCCACGCTTACATAGCTACACCAGCTCTGCACCCCCACAGGGTGAAGTGTGCTGGGTTTGCATCCCCATCTTCTTAACTCTGTGCATTTGGATGAGCTGCAGGTCTTCTCTAAGCCTCCAGTATCTGCTCATGAAGTGAGGTGACCTATTCCCCCTCCCCCAATCATGCCAGGCACATCCTCCAGGGAGCTCATCTCCAGCCTTTGTTTCATTTTCTCCTGGCAGCAGTGGAGCTTGGACACAGGGCCTCTCAATTGTCAGGCAAGTGCTCTACCACTGAGCCATGCTTCCAGCCCTTGGATTTTTTTGGTTGGTCATGGGGCATGAACTCAGGGTCTGGGTGCTGTCCCTGAGTTCTTCAGCTGAAGGCGAGCACTCTACCACTTGAGCCACAGTGCCACTTCCAGTTTTCTGGTAGTTTATTGGAGATAAGAGTCTCAGAGTGCTCTACCACTTGAGCCACAGCACCACTTCCAGTTTTCTGGTAGTTTATTGGAGATAAGAGTCTCAGGGACTTTCCTGCCCTGGCTGGCTTTGAACCGCAATCCTCAGATCTCAGCCTCCTGAGTAGCTAATATTGCAGGCGTGAGGCTCCAGTGCCTGGCTCCTTGGATTTTTTTTTTTCCTGCCAGTTATGGAGCTTGAACTGAGCCTGGGCTCTGTCCCTGAGCCTTTGTGCTCAAGGCTAGCACTCTGCCTCTTGAGCCACAGCTCCACTCAGCTTTTTGTAGTAACTTAGAGATAAGAATCTCACAGACTTTCTTGCCCGTGCTGGCTTCCAACCATAGCCCTCAGATCTCAGCCTCCCTAGTAGCTAGGATTACAGGTGTGAACCTCCAGCTAAGCCCTTAGGTTTTTTTTTTTAAGCCCTTAGATTTTTTTTTTTTAATTTTTTTATTGTAAAGATACTATACAGAGGGTTACAGTTACATGAGTGAGGTAATGAGTACACTTCCTCTTGAACATTGTTACCCCCTCCATTGTTTAAAAATGTTTATTTATTTATTTATTTTTGGGTCCAGTCGTGGGGCCTGTACTCTGGGCCTGGGCGCTGTCCCTCAGCTCTTTAGCTCAAGGCTAGCACTCTACTGCTTGAGCCACAGCACCATTTCCGGCTTTTTTCTTTTTGCTTATGTGGTGCTGAGGAATCGAACCCAGGGCCTCAGGCATGCAAGACAAGTGCTCTACCACGGAGCCACCTTCCCAGCCCAGCCCAGCCCTTAGATTTTTAAAGCAGTTTTACTCTGTCACTTAGATTGGCCTTGAACCTTTTCCCTAGATGGGAATACACCTGTGTTTACAGCTGTGCTGTTTCCAGGGGTCTCCCATGCTCTGTCTCCAGTCAGGTTCAGATCTGGGCTCCCCGCTGGAGACCTGGCTGCTTTCTGGTTGGGCTTCCACACCATGTGGGCTTGTGTCATGGGGAAGTGGCTCCTTGAGAAGCCCCCACTCCAGCCAGTGCTCTGTAGGAAAGAGGAGAGCGGGGAGACAGGTGTGGACATCAGCTACTCCACTGCGGGCAGGGGTTCAGCTTCGCGCAGCATGCACAGTGCTGATTACAGGGGGAGCTCGCAAGTGAAGCCATCTCCATTCCAGCCCATGATGACGCCATTTGGTCCGTTGCCTGGGGGACAAACAAGAAGGACAACTTAGAAACCGTGGTCACAGGGTCGCTGGATGACTTGGTGAAGGTCTGGAAATGGTGAGCCTCTCCCCTGACACACAGCCTTGGAAGATTGGGGGGCGGGGGGAGAGAGAGAGAGAGAGAGTGTGTGTGTGTGTGTGTTCTGAGGCTTGAACTCGGGCTTATATACTATGCCTGAGCTCTTTTGCTCAAGGCTAGCACCATACCACTTTGAGTCACACCTCCACTCTGGTTTTCTGGTGGTTCATTGGAGATCGAGTGTCAACAGACTTTCCTACCCAGGTTGGCTTTGAGCTACAATCCTCAGGTCTCTGCCTCCTGAGTAGATAGAATAACAAGCATGAGCCATTGGCTTCCAGCCTACTTCTGGCTTTTTGCTGGTTAGCTGGACATAAGTAGCAAAGATTTACTTGCCTAGGCTGGCTTTGACCAGTGATCCTCAGATCTCAGCCTCTTGCATAGCTAGGATTATAGATATGAACACTGGCACCCAGCTGGGGTTGAAGGGTTTGCTTTCTGTGCTCCCAAGTTGCTACTGGGGAAATAATAACTTTTCCTAGCCAAAAAAAAAACCTGTTGCAGTGTGGTAGTTGAAAACAACAGCTTGGGTTTCTCTCCCTGCCACCCTCCCCCCTCTCTCTTTGCCTGCTAGCCAGATCAAAGACCTAGTTGTTTATTTATTTATTTATTTTTGTCAGTTGTGGGGGCTTGAACTCTGGGCCTGGCACTGACCCTGAGTTCTTCAGCTCAAGGTGAGCACTCTACCACTTGAGCTACCACACCACTTCCAGTTTTCTGGTGGTTAATTGGAGGTGAGTCTCATGAACTTACCTGCTGGGGCTGGCTTTGAACTGTGATCCTTAGACCTCAGCCCTCCTGAGTAGCTAGGATTACAGGTGTGAGCCACTGGTCCCTGGCTTCAAAGCCCTATTAAAAACAAAAGAAAACAAAACCTCAAACCTGGCTGTATTTGGTGGATGCACAGCCCCGAGGACACAGAATACCTGTTGCTAGCTACAAGGTGTGTGTTTACGAGTGCATGTTGTGCGTCCCCATGGCAGGCAGGACGAGCGGCTGGACCTGCAGTGGAGCCTGGAGGGCCACCAGCTGGGCGTGGTATCCGTAGACATCAGCCACACGCTGCCCATCGCGGCCTCCAGCTCCCTGGACGCGCACATCCGCCTCTGGGACTTGGAGAATGGCAAGCAGATCAAATCTATAGATGCGGGGCCCGGTGAGTGCGGAGGGAATGGGCCCCCAAACCCTGGGGGAGCAGGGTCAGCATGGCTCAGACATGGTCGCATTCTCCGCTGCCTTCATGGCCGGGAAGAGCTCCCGTATTAAACACAGGCGCTCTGTAGTGGAGAGTCATCCTGTCGAGAGATGGTGGAACATGACGTTTTGCTTCCGAGAGAGTTTTGGCGTGACCATTCAGAAAAGAATTGGGAGTTTTGGGGATTTTGGAATTGTAGACAGTTTGGATGGGCCGCTGGCCCTCCGAGTGTGCCATTCTGAATGAATGCTTCACACATTGTAGAGTGGCATTCCCTCCTGCCCAGTCAGCTCACTGTGGCTCGTGTGTGTGCCCATGCGTGTGGGGTGAGGGGTACTGAAGCTTGAGCTCTCTAGCTCACCACTGCTCTCCCTCCAGCCCTCATTGCAATTTCTAGCATATGAAGTACCATTCCAGTGTGTTGTGGCACATTTTCTTTTTTTTCTCCTCATGGGGCCTGAACTCTAGGCCTAGGCGCTGTCCCTGAGCTCTTCAGCTCAAGGCTAGCATTCTACCACTTAAGCCACAGGGCCACTTCTGGTTTTCTGGTGGTTAATTAGAGACTCCCTGCCTGGGCTGGCTTTGAACTGCAATCCTCAGATCTCAGCCTCCTGAGTAGCTAGGATGACAGGTGTGAGCCACCAGCTCCTGGAGACATTTTCTTTACTTTTGACATTACTGGGGATTTGAGCTCAGAACCTTGCACTTGCCAGGCCTGTACTACACATCCATAGCCTTTTTTGCTTTATTTTATTTTGGTCAATTATGGGACCTGAACTCTAGGCCTAGGCACTGTCCCTCAGCTCTTCAGCTCAAGGTTAGCGCTCTACCACTTGAGCCACAGCATCACTTCTGGCTTTTTCTGCTTATGTGGTGCTGAGGAATCGAACCCAGGGCCTCATACATGCAAGGCAAGCACTCTTAACACTGAGCCACCTTCCCAGACCCCCTAATTTGAACTCAAGACCTGGGCACTGTTCCTGAGCTCATCTTGTTCAGTGCTCATGTGCTTCCACTTTGAGCTACAGCACCACTTCTGGTTTTCTGGTAGTTCATAGAAGAGTCTCAGGGACTTACTTACCCAGGTTGGCTTCAAACCTCAATCCTCAGAGTTCAGCCTCCCAAGTACCTAGGATGACTGGTGAGTCACTGGTGCCTGGCTTTAAATTTTTTTTTTTTTTACACTGCAAACATTTTTTTTATATATATTTTTATTTTTTTATTGTGAAAATACTGTACAGAGGGGCTGCAATTACATGGGCAAGATAATGAGTACATTTCTTATCAAGCATTGTAGTCTCCTCCTTTGTTTTCCCTTCCCATCCCTTCCCATCCTCCCCCCCGCCCCCCCAAACACTGCAAACATTTTAATGATTATTATTTTTTTTATTTTTTTGGGGTCCGGTCGTGGGGCCTGAACTCTGGGCCTGGGCGCTGTCCCTCAGCTCTTCAGCTCAAGGCTAGCGCTCTACCACTTAAGCCACAGCACCACTTCTGGCTTTTTTCTTTTTGCTTATATGGTGCTGAGGAATCGAACCCAGGGCCTCAGGCATTGCAAGGCAAGCGCTCTACCACTGAGCCACCTTCCCAGCCCCTAAAAAAAATTTTTTTTTTAAGAAGTCCTTGAATTAAAAATCATGGTAACCTGGTCTCCTGGCTCAGGACCCCGTCTCTCCATTCACACTGCGTCATCTGGTGAGACACACACGGTTCTTGAACTTGAGGTTGCCTCTGTTCTCACTGTGATTTTCTTTCCTCCTCTTTTCTCTCCAGTGGACGCCTGGACTTTGGCCTTTTCTCCTGACTCCCAGTATCTGGCCACTGGCACTCACGTAGGGAAAGTGAACATCTTTGGTGTGGAAAGTGGGAAGAAAGAATATTCTTTGGACACACGAGGAAAATTCATTCTTAGCATTGCATACGTAAGGACACCTGGCTCTCTTTCCTGAACTGTGATTTCACTCCTCCAGCTTGTCGCCGTCCCTGGCCCATGTCCCTGCGGGGCTCATCAGGCTGTGGCGTGGCTGTGTGCGGCCTGCAGCCGGCGAACCCCGCAGCCTATAGAATGCTTGTTGCCAGAAGCAGAGGGGCTCCCTGAGCTCCAGCACTCTCTCGCTTCTGTGCTCTCCCAACAGAGCCCCGACGGGAAGTACCTGGCCAGTGGAGCCATCGATGGAATCATCAATATCTTTGATATTGCAACTGGAAAACTTCTTCACACACTTGAAGGTAGAGCTTCTCAGCTTCACTTTGTGCAAATTGGGCAATCTGATCCCAAAGGAAGACTCATTCTTTCCTTAAAATGCTCTTAAGCTAGGTGCCAGTGGCTCACACCTGTCATCCCAGCTACTCAGGAGGCTGAGATCTGAGTGGTTCAAAGCCAGCCCAGGCAGGAAAGTCTGTGAGACTCTTATCTACAATAAACCACCAGAACACTAGAAGTGGTGCTGTGGCTTAAGTGGTAGAGTGCTAGCCTTGAGCTGAAGCGCTCAGGAACAATGCCCAGGCCCAGAGTTCAAGTCCAATAAACCACCAGAAAACCAGAAATGGAAGAGTGTCTCAAGTGATAGAGAGCCAATCCTGAGTGAAAAGTTAGATCAAGAGGCCCTGGGTTCAAGCCCAAGTGTAGGGGCTGGGGGAGGTGGCAGGAGGAACTGTTAAATGCAAATGAGTATCGGATTTGCAAACTGCTCTTTTGAGTTGGAGACTGAAATGACTCAAAAATGACTCTTCTTACTGGTTTGAACTTATTTTAAGTGCTAAATGCTCATTGTAGTGAATTAGCTTTTCTAAAAATTATTTATTAATATACCCAGCCATATGAATGTCTCATTTCTGTTGGTTTTGGTTCTGCAGTACTTTGTGATTGAAAGATAGCTTTGTTTGTGTTGGTCCTGAAGCTTGAACTCGGGGCCTAGTCACTGTCCCTTGCTTTTTCACTCAAGATTGGTGCTCTACCACTTGAACTACAGTGGCATGTTTGGTTTTTTTTTTTTTTTTTTGGGTCCGGTCGTGGGGCCTGAACTCTGGGCCTGGGTGCTGTCCCTCAGCTCTTCAGCCCAAGGCTAGCACTCTACCACTTGAGCCACAGCGCCACTTCGGCTTTTTTCTTATGTGGTGCTAAGGAATTGAACCCAGGGCCTCGAGCATGCAAGGCAAGTGCTCTACCACTGAGCCACCTTCCCAGCCCATGTTTGGTTTTTTTGAGTAGCTTATTGGGGATAAGAGTCTCACAGACTTTTCTGCCCAGGCTGGCTTTGAACCGTGATCCTCAGATCTAGCCTCCTGAATAGCTAGGATTACAGGTATGAGCCACCATGCCCAGAATTGTTTCAAGGTAGTGTGTGTTGAGGCTACGCCTGTGTGAGAAGCTAAGGCTCTGGTTTGTGCAGGTGTTTCTAGGCCATGAGGAGGAAGGACCAGCCAGTACTCCTCCCCCTGAATCACCAGGGTGTTTGCAGCTCGGTGCCTCGCTATGGGGTGGCTGTGACCAGCCTGGGTAATGGTATACTTCCCATCATGCATTTCAGGCCATGCCATGCCCATCCGCTCCTTGACCTTCTCCCCCGACTCCCAGCTCCTGGTCACCGCCTCCGACGATGGCTACATTAAGATCTATGATGTGTGAGTTGCTGTCCACCGCAGCCCTAGGGAGCACGCCCTCCTGTCCCCCTCCCCTCACCCCCCCCAACACCCCCCTGCCAGCCAGGGACAGTGCCCAGGCCCTGAGTTCAAGCCTCAGGACCAGCACCAAAAAAAAACCAAAACCCCAAGTGCAAATGGCTGTAGAGTTTAGTCACACCGTATTCCTGGCTAGGTTTCAGCTGTGCCTCTCAGCCACGTGGTGTCCCCAGCCCTGGCCCGTGGGGACTGTGTGGTGTGGGTGCAGTGCAGCACGTGGGCCTGCTGCCTGCCGCCCAACCTCTCGGCCAGCCACGCCTCTGTGCACAGCTCGCAGTCTGTGCTTGCTCCCACGCTGTTTGTCTGGGATCTTGTTCCTGGTGTCCACACTGTTTGGTGTGGATGGCCTGGAAACACAGCAGATGTCATCAGCTGTGAGGGCAGAGTGAGGGCGCCCCTTCCACCCCAGCTGTCATGCCCCAGAGCGCCCTGTCACTGCTTTTGAACCTTTCCTGTGGCAGGCAACATGCCAACCTGGCCGGCACCCTAAGCGGCCATGCCTCCTGGGTGCTCAACGTCGCCTTCTGCCCCGACGACACTCACTTCGTCTCCAGGTACTTTGGCTTTCATAGTACAATCTGAAATGTTTGGGAGAGCTGTGCATAGTAGCACACTCCTGTAATCTCAGCACTTGAGAGGTGGAAACTGAGGGATCACAAGCAAGCTCAGATCAGCTTGGGCTACAGAGTCAGTTCCTATCAGCCTGAGCTACTCAGCAGACCCGGGTGTGAAATTACACAGCACACCTGGAAGGTAAAAGTGATCTGAGGCACGAGCTACCTAAAACCTTAGGACTGCATGACCTTCTTTAAAATTCAAGTTAGCTTCCTTAGTTTTAAAAGATTTTAGTTACTAAAGGTGTTCTTAGCTACTACAGAGGTGCGATCTTTTGAACCGTGAAACTCCTTGTAGACTTGCTTACAAACTAGCCTCAGTAGTTCTGGCCCCAGCACGATGTGTGGCTCTGCCTTGGAGCCCTCTCACTCTGGATCCTCATGCTCGGGGGGGGGGGAGGGGGGGGCTGTGAGCAGGGGGTCTGTCCCGCACAGGCGCTGTGGGGGTGGGGAAGAGGCATGCCCAAGGGCTGGGAGAGGGGCTGTTGCTGACACAGACGATCTTTCACAACAGCTCCTCAGACAAGAGTGTGAAGGTGTGGGACGTGGGGACCAGGACGTGCATCCACACCTTCTTTGACCACCAGGATCAGGTAGGGTCCCAGTCTTAGGATGCTTCTCCCAGCGTTGGGTTGGAGGCCCAGGCCGGTGCTGTGGGGGCTCTGCGGGGTCGGTTTGCCCAGGGCCCTCCACAGCAAGCCCACGGCACTCCCTCGCCTGTGTCTCCCCCCCCCCCCCCGGGTGCCTCTGTCCACAGTGGCCCTGGAGGGGCCTTCTTTCTTCCTCTTCCTCTTCAGCAGCCGTGGTGGCTGAACCCTTAGTGAGCTGTTGTGGGAGCCGCAGCCAGACTCAACACCAGGAGGCTGAGATGTGAGGATCCCAGTTTGAAGCCAGTCCAGGCAGGAAAGTCTGAGAGACTCTTACCTCCCACTAACCAGCAAAAAGCCAGAAGTGGAGGTGTGGCTCAAGTAGTGCAGTGCCCAGTCTTGAGTGGAAAAAGGGGAGAGGGCCAAGGTTCTGAGTACAAGCCCCGGCACTGGTACAGAAACACAGAAAAAAATATTTTGCCGGGCCTGGGGCTTGAACTCAAGGCCTCAGCACCATCCCTGGCACCATCCCTGTTTCTTTGTGCTCAAGGCTTGCGCTTACCACTTGAGGCACAGTGCCACTTCCAGCTTTTTCTGAATAGTTGTATTGGAGGTAAGAGTCTCACAGACTTTTCTGCCCAGGCTGGCTTCAAACCCTGATCCTCACGTCAGCCTCCTAAGCATAGCTAGGATTACAGGCATAAGCCACCAGTGCATGGCTTTTTCTTTTTTTTTTTTTTTTTTTTTTTTTTTTTTTTTTTTTGTCGGTCATGGGGCTTGAACTCTGGGCCTGGGCGCTGTCCCTCAGCTCTTCAGCTCAAGGCGAGCGCTCTACCACTTGAGTTACAGCGCCACTTCCGGTTTTCTGGTGATTTATTGGAGATAGGAGTCTCACAGTCTCTCCTGCCCGGGCTGGCTTTGAACCGCGATCCTCAGATCTCAGCCTCCTGAGTAGCTAGGATTACAGGCGTGAGCCACCAGCGCCCGGCTTTTTTTCTTTTTTTTTTTCTTGTGTAATACCCGATGGAAATTCTTAACAGGTTGTTTGCCTTTAGTGATAACACTTTCATTTTCATCTTTGATGTTTTTTGTTTTGGTTTTTTTTTGTTTTTTGTTTTTTTTGCCAGTCCTGAAGCTTGAACTCAGGGCCTGGGGACTGTCCTGGAGCTTCTTTTGCTCAAGGTTAGCACTCAACCAATTGAGCCACAGCACCACTTCCAACCTTTTTCTATTTATGTAGTACTAAGGGCTTCGTGCATGCTAGGCAAGCACTCTACCATTAAGCCATATTTCCAGCCCCTCTTCAAAGGTGTTATTGGTTGGTTGATACTGGAGTTTGAACTCAAGGCCTCATACTTGGTAGGCAGGTGCTCTACCAGTTGAACCACATCCCCAGCCAGGTCCATCTTTAAAAGGAGGCTGCTTATCACCACTAAGCTGAAGATGAAATGCTAAAGGTGTTTTGATGTTGTGTTTCTTTGTCTTTGGTATGGATAGGAATCCTTGGGGAATTCTGGGCCAGGCCTGGCATGCATGCCTATAATCCTAACACATAGGCGAAGCAGGCAGATTGCAAGTTCAAGGGCATCTAGGCAACCCAGTAAAAAAAAAAAAGAGATTGTGACACAGCTGGTCCTGCAGGAGCCTGATGCTGCCTTGCTATGCAGCGGCCAGGAGCCAGGGTCAGGGCCAGGACTGGTCAAACCCCACCACAGCATTAAGGTCACTTCTAGCCTAGCCGAGTGCTGGTGCTCACGCCAGTAACCCTAGCTACTCAGTAGTCTGGCATCTGAGGATCCTAGTTCAAAGCCAGCTTGGGCAGCAAAGTGTGAGACTCTTAGCTCCAGCAAACCAGCAAAAAGCTGGGAAGTGGAGGTGTGGATCAAATGATACAGTATCATCCTTGAGCAAAAGCAGCTCAGGGACAGCGCTCAGGCCCTGAGTTCAAGTCCCAGTACTGGCACAAAAATCAAGGCCTTAGAACTACTTTTTCTTTTCTTTTTTTAAAAAATCTCCAGGTCTGGGGAGTGAAATACAATGGCAGTGGCTCAAAAATTGTGTCTGTGGGGGACGACCAGGAAATTCACATCTACGACTGTCCAACCTGAGCCTGGACCTGGGGCCAGCACACATGCCTCGCTCCCCAAGGCAAGCCGCGAAGAAATGCAGAATCTGTGTAGAGAAGACTTTTGTACATACAGTATAAACATGTTCCTGTTTTATTGGAAATGCTGTTCATACTTTTAACATAAAGCATTAATGCATATGTGTGCGCACGCACACATGTGCATCTCTTTGCTTGTGTGTGTGTGTGTGCATGCATGTGTCTTTGCCTGGTCCCTGAAGAGCTAAGGTGCTGGCTACGAGATAGAGGTCCAGGCACTTCAAGAACTTCCAGCTTCAAAATGGAACCCCAGTTCCGAGCATGCACTGCTATGAGTTTGCACATGGGCTGCCACATCTTGAGTGGGGTTGTGAAGTTCTTAGCTGGGCGCTGGTGGCTCACACCTGTCATCCCAGCTACTCAGAAGGCTGAGATCTGAGGATCGAAGTTCCAGGCCAGCCTGGGGCAAGAAAGGCCTTGAGACTCTTTATCTCCAGTGAACCAGCAAAAAGCTAGATGTGGAGCTGTGGTCCAAGTGGTAGAGGGTTAGCCTGGAGGGAAAATGCTGAAGGACAGAGTGCCTGGGCCCTGAGTTCAAGCCACAGTGTCAACAGGAAACAAGAAGCAGAGCCACGTCTCCTAGCAGTTGAGTTTTGATTTTACAGTGATATGGTGGGTGGGGAAGAACAAGGGAAGCCACGCCCCCGTGGGGGAGAGCTGAGTTAAGCAATGATTAATCAGAACTCCAGCACCTGTGGTCTGTTCACAAGTTCATTAGTTAGAATCGATTATTTTTTTTGAATGCTGGGCACCGCTGGTGACTCAGGCCTGTAATCCTAGCAACTCCAGAGGTTGAGATCGGAGGGTCATGTTTCAAAGCCAGCCTATGCAGCAAAGTCCTTGAAACTTATTTCTCATTAACCACCAAAAAGCCAAAAGTGGAGCCATGGTTCAAGTTAGTAGAGCACTAGCCTCGAGCTAAAGAGCTCTGGGACAGCACCCAGGCCCCAGGTTCAAGCCCTATGACTAACAACACTAATTCAATGAGCAAAGCAGACGCAGGGACACAGGTGTGCTCTTTTGGACCCAGATCCCCAAACTGCAGGTGGCCGGTATGCTGTGGCACCACGTCTGCTCCATGGGACTCATCTTGGGCCCTCAGAGGGCGGGGCTCAGGTTCACAGAATCCAGTAAGAGTGGAGGACAGAAGCTTCCAGCCCAGAGCTGCTACGGTCTTCATTTTGGGAAAGGAAGGCTGAATTAAGGGCTGGAAGTGGAGGGACAAAACCAGAGTCCCGCCTGCCCACCCAGGGTGCAGTCACAGCCACTGTCCCTCCAGAGAGGCCCTGGTCACTGAACTCGGGACTCACGGAGCAGCACCGCCCCGTAGGCAGGAGGCTCTTGGACATGGTTCTGCCTCCAGGAATGATCTGAACCAGGGAGGACATGCAGGGACCCACGGGTCATCGGAGGAGCCGGCCTGAGCCATGGGTCCACCAGTGCTGTCCCTGGCCTCTGCCGCTGGGGACAGGGAGGCGGAAGTGTCTGCCAGGGCTGTCTACGGAAGCCTGTGGGGTGGGCACAGATGGCATCTCAGTACAGCACCTAAAACACCAGGAGGAAGTTCAGCAAACTTCCAAGTGCTCAGACACACCCCAGCCCAACCACTCAGGGCAGGGACAGCACAGTAGGAAGTAGGTTTAGCTCTGCAGAGCAGGAGTGCAGCCCCCTGGGTGTGACCCGGGCAGGCAGGATCCAGGATCCACTCATGTGCTTTTGCTCCTTAGAAGATTCTTCTAGAAGGCAGAGATTGCACACTGTGGCCTTGAGCAGCCCTGCCAGGGGACGGAAGCCACCAGCCATTCAGAAGCACCGTGTCCAAGAAAGCTCCTGAAAAGTGGTAAAAGAACAGCCCAGGCTGGGTGCTAGTGCTCACACCTGTAATCCCAGCTACTTGGGAGGCTGAGATCTGAGAATCAATGGTTCCAAGCCAGAACAGGCAGCAAAGTCCATGAGACATCGCCAATAAACCACCAGAAGATCGAAGTGGCAGTGTGGCTCAAAGTTGTAGAGCACTAGCAGCACCCCAGTCCTGAGTTCAAGCCCCACCAACCAACAAACAAGACTCCATCTGCAGATGACAAGTGATTTGTAATTAAGACATTTAAATAGAAATCAAGCTATGAAGAGAAACAAAAGAACCCCCCTAAAAAAAAGGACACAGCAATGGGGGGGATGCTGAACACATACACAGGACACCCCAACACAGGGGGCCACGAAAGCCATGCCATTTTCATTGTGCCGATGTTACATTCGCGCAGCGCGGCCGTCAGGCCGTCTGGCACTGGACGCCCGCCCGCGGCCCGTCGTCGTCTTCCTCGTAGGCCTCGCGGTGCTGCCGCCAGTTCTGCTCGCTGGGGTTGAACTCCTTCAGCTCCACCTGGTCCATGTCCTCCGTGACCCGCACCTTCTGCCGGGGCGGCAACAGCGCCTCCAGCTGAGGGAGTTTCTCCAGAGACAGCCACTGCTTGTCCGGGAAGACCACCTGGGAAAGGGTGCGCAGTGTGGGCCCCTCACTCAGCCCCGCCTGGGATCCAGAGCAGCCTGGGATCCACAGCATCCTGGTTCAAAGGCAGCCATGCCTGGAATTCCAGCTCAGGAGATCGAGAACTGGGAATCATGGTCCAAAGGCAACCAGAAAGGACAAAACTGAGACCCATCTCTTTAGTTAACAAGCAAAAGACTGGAAGGTGGCTCGAGTGGAAGAGCAACATAGAAAAAGCCAAGCGAGATCACAAGGCCCTGAATTCCCACTCCAGTCTTGGCATTTTACAAAAAGCTAGATAATGGTGGCTTACACTTGTAATCCTTGCTAGGCTGAGGGAATCTCTGAGGTTCACGGTTCAAAGCTAGCCCTCTGCAGGAGAGGCTTTGAGACTCTTTCCTCCAAGGAACCACCCAAAGACTGGATATGGAGTCATGGCTCAAGTGGTAAAGTGCTATCCTTGAGTAAAAAAGCTAATGACACTCTGAATTCAAGTTCCAGTACTGGGGCATGTGCACACATGTGAACACACACATACACATACATACACACACACACACACACAAAGCCAGGTGCCAGTGGCTCACACCTATAATCCTAGCTACTCAGGAGGCCGAAATCCGAGGATCATGGCTTGAAACCAGTCTAGGCAAAAAAGTCCAGGAAACATTTCCAACGAAGCAGCAAAAAGCAAGAAGTGGAAGGTGTGGCTCAAGTGGTGGAGCACCAGGCTTGAGTGAAAAAGCCAAGCAAGAAGGTGAGGCCCTGAGTTCAAGCTCCAGTACCTGCACGCACGCACGCACGCAAGCACACACGCCCATGGGCACTTACGAGGAACTGTAGGATCAGGGCCCCCCGCTCCAGGGGGGCCTTGTAGATGGGCATGCCTTCGTTGCGGACACATTTCAGGTCCCCGTGCTTCATCACCTCCCCTGCCACAGAGAAGGAACGGTCAGAAGTCAGGACCAGCGCGGGTGTGGGCAGCCCTGGCGCTGAGCACTGCACTGAGGAGTTGTTCCAGCCCTGGGCCAGGGATGGCCAGCTTCCTGGGGAGGGGACGACCGCGGTGGCCCCAGCTGGGCTGTGAGCACCTGCGTGAGGCTGCTGAACTGGTATGATCTCAGCGGCCTCCAAGGAGACGAGTTCAAATCCTGCGCTAAGGCTCTCCTACCCCAGGCATGGGAGCAAAGACTACTGGGAGGGTGCTCCTGGGAGCAGACGCAGGAGGAAGCTAAGTCCCAACTTATTGGGTGTGCCACAAAGGGAACCACTGAGTTCACCCAGGGGAATGTCTCTTGCAGAACACATCTTGAAGCTGTCATGTGAGTGTTTAAAACCACAATGTGCTAACTGGGTGCTGGTGACTACACCTGTAATCCCAGCTACTCAGGAGACTGGGCTCTGAGGATCAAAGCCAGCCTGGGCAGAAAAATCTGTAAGACTCTTATCTTTAAGCAGCAAAAAGCCAGAAGTAGAAGTGTGGCTCAGGTGGTAGAGCATCAGCCTTGAGGAAAAAAAAAAAAACAACCACCAAGCAAAAGGATAAAGTCCTGAGTTCAAATCTCAGCACTGGCACCAAAATAATCATCATCATCATCACAATGTGTTGACCCCTCTTCTCCTGGGGTGTCCACAGTGGGGCTGTGGCTCAGATGTCATCCCCAGAGCCTGTGATGGTACAAGGGAATGACGGCCACCTCTAAGGGGAGGTCACTGGGCTCTTGATGGGATTTCTAGAAAGTTCTCCCATCCCTTTCAGGTGCCAGTGCATGCTGCTCTCAGGTCAAGTCTTTAGGCCTCTGCTTCAGACCTGCACAGGGCCAAACACAGAGGAATGACAGAACGACAGCAGGCTGGCAGAGGCTTCAAAGGCACTTTTTTTTCTTTCTCCAGTCCTGGGACTTGAACTCAGGGCCGGGGCGCTGTCCCTGAGCTTTTGTGCTGAAGGCTAGCGCTCTACCACGTGAGCCACAGCTCCACTTCCGGCTTTGTGGTGGTTTTGTCTCACAGACTCTCGGGCCATGCTGGTTGTGCGCCTCCATCCTCAGATCTCAGCCTCCCAGCGTCTCTCTCAACCTACAGAGTCTCACCAGGGCTCAGGGCGGCTAAGAGGCTCTGGCAAAGGAGAAACACATTCAGAAAAAAAGCAAAAACTGGAGAGGAGTGTGGGAAAGGATACCAAAAAAAGTAAGATAAATGAGAAGAAAAACAACTCTCCAAGGAGAGCTCCAGGGCCAGGTTTTCTAGATCCTTCTACTGAAGCAGAGGAATGCCTTGCCCCTCAGGCTGGCCACTACCCTCCTTCCTAGCCTTCCTGGGCAGCTTCCCTGGGCTGGCGGGGTGGGGGTGGGGCTGCTAAGCCCAGGCTCCGGGACTGCCCCCCGGCTGACCACACCTCACATGGGGCCAGCCTGGGCCAAGGACGGGCTTCAAAACCCACAAAGCCTGGGCTGGGAAGGTGGCTCAGTGGTAGAGCGCTTGCCTTGCATGCCTGAGGCCCTGGGTTCGATTCCTCAGCACCACATAAGCAAAAAGAAAAAAGCTGGAAGTGGTGCTGTGGCTCAAGTGGTAGAGTGCTAGCCTTGAGCTGAAGAGCTGAGGGACAGTGCCCAGGCCCAGAGTTCAGGCCCCACGACTGGACCCCCCCAAAAAACAAAACAAAACACAAAGCCTCACGAAGCCAGCCCAGCTCCCAGCAAGGCTGGCTTGTCATCTGCCAGATACTAGGGGTCTGGACACTGCATCATGATGGACTTTGCTGCCCAGGCTGGCCTTGAACCACCATCCTCAGATCTGAGACTCCTGAGTAGCTAGGACAACAAGAGTAAGCCACCAGCACCCAGCATGAAATGGTTGTATTTTTTTTTGGGGGGGGGTGTTGTTAGTTTAGGTAAAGGTCTATGTAGCTCAGGCTGGCCTTGAACTTCCAATCCTCCTGCCTCAGCCTCCACAGTGCTTGGATTATAAGCATAAAGGACCATAACTGGATGTAAACTTGAAATTGTTCTCAAATAAGAATTTTGGGCAAGAGTGGCACTTGAACTCAGCACCTGATGCTTTGTTCATGAGCTAAGCCACGCCTCCAATCCCATAAAAAGATTTTATTTTTTTATAAAGTTTTTTTTAATATTGTAAAGATACTATACAGAGGGTTACAGTTACACGAGTGAGGTAATGAGTACACTTCCTCTTGAACATTGTTACCCCCTCCATTGTTTTCCCCCTACCATCCCCTCCCTCCCTACCTTCCCCGAGGTAAAAAGATTATTTTTTAAAAAGCAACACAACCAGGTGATATGACAAAACTAACAGGACTTAAGAAACAAAGAACTCCCACTCATCTGGTTGAACCACTACTAAATATCCCCATGCTGCTGATCACATATATGGTATATAACATATGAGCACCGTTATATATTACAGACTGTGATAGACAATTTGCTCCAGGAAAGTTAGAATGAACTTGTGACTTTAAATGAGCATCATTATTCCACAATACTGTGAATTTCCGGAAATTAAGTAATCACTTAATCACGATCAAAAAAAAAAAAAAAAAAAAGAACCTTGGGGAAGGGAGGGAGGGAGGGGATGGTAGGGGGAAAACAATGGAGGGGGTAACAATGTTCAAGAGGAAGTGGAAGTGTACTCATTACCTCACTCATGTAACTGTAACCCTCTGTATAGTATCTCTACAATAAAAAAAATTAAAAAAAAAAAAAAAAAAAAAAGCAACACAACCTCAACTGGGTGCCGGTGGCTCACACCTGTAATCTTAGCTTATTGGGGAGACCAGAAATCAAGGGATATGTTTTGGGGCCAGGTAAAAAGTTCATGAAACCCCATGTCAACAGAAAAGGCTAACCCTGGTAACATATATCTGACATCTAAGCCACAGCAGGAAGCATTAAGTAGGAGGGTCATGGTCTGGTAAGTGTCAGGCAAAAGGTAAGACCCTATCTCAAAAGTAAGAGCAAGCCGGGCACCAGTGGCTCACGCCTGTAATCCTAGCTACTTAGGAGACTGAGTTCTGAAGATCATGGTTCAAAGCCAGCTTGGGCAGGAAAGGCTAAGAGACTCTTATCTCCAATTAACCACCAGAAAACCGGAAGTGTTGCTATGGCTCAAGTGGTAGAACACTCGCCTTGAGCTGAAGAGCTCAGGGACAGCGCCCAGGCCCAGAGTTCAAGCCACACGACCAACAACACAACAAAAATAGGGCTGGGAAGGTGGTTCAGTGGTAGAGTGCTTGCCTCCCATGCATGAGGCCCTGGGTTCAATTCCTTAGCACTACATAAACAGAATAAGCCGGAAGTGGTGCTGTGGGCTCAAGTGGTAGAGCGCTTGACTTGCATGCCTGAGGCTCTGGGTTCGATTCCTCAGCACCACATAAGAAAAAAGGAAAAGCCGGAAGTGGCGCTGTGGCTCAAGTGGTAGAGCGCTAGCCTTGAGCTGAAGAGCTGAGGGACAGCGCCCAGGCCCAGAGTTCAGGCCCATGACCAACCCCCCCCCCAAAAAAAAGAGCAAAAAGCATTGGAGGCATGGCTCAAGCTGTAGAGCTCCTGTCAAACAAATACACTGACACAGAGGTTAAACCCTAGTACCACCAAAATAAAATGTAAAAGACTTAAACATTAAGTTCATTTCATATGATCCCCAGAAAAGGGAGTTATGCAGAGGGAATCCGAGAGGAGTGTGGCTGACAAAGAGGGGAGAAAGCAGGAGGGGGCGGGGATACACAGCAAAGACAGGAAAAGTCTGGGGCAGTGACTAAACTCCAGAATCTTTTTTTTTTTTTCCCCTTCTGCCAGTCCTGGGGCTTGAACTCAGGGCCTGGGCGCTGTCCCTGAGCCGCTCTTGGCTCAAGACTAACACTCTACCACTGGAGCCACAGCACCACTTCTGGCTTTTTCTGTGTATGTGGTCCTGAGGAATCCAACTCAGAGCTTGATGCATGCTAGGCGAGCGCTCTACCACTAAACCACATTCCCAGCCCACAGCTCCACTTTTTGCTGGTTTGTCACAGAGTTGCACCGACTTTCCCGTCCAGGCTGGCCTCAAACCTCGATTCTCAGATTTCAGCATCCTGATTAGTTAGGAATTCACCCTCATGAGCCGCCAGCAGCTGGCTAACTGTTCAACTTGGCAGATTCTAGCTAGAATTTTTAGACGCCTGCTTCAGGATTCCTAGAACTTTTCAGTTGCTTTCTATTTAGCAGAAATCCAATCACAATTCACAAACAAAAGTGGACCTGGGAGGGCCGGGCTTGGCAGGGCACGGGACACAGCTTACCTGATTTAGATGTAATAATAAGGACTCGATCATCCAGTGTTTTGATCGTCTTCTTGAAGCCACAAAGAGCTTCAGAAAGCTGAATTTTCATTTTCATGATCAAGTCATGGCCTCGCCTCTGAAAGACACTATGATCCTTCTGATCAAGCACAATTATCACATCGCCAGGCTCCAGCTCGGGCTCCTGATCCCCTTCGCCATGAAAGAGTATCTTTTGCCCATCTTTCATACCTATGAAACATCATTCCTTTTCAATTAGCCGTCGATCGTGACCACGCAGACTCTCTCAAAGCTTTTGAAGAAAGGAGGCAACGTCCTGGGGGGAGGGGCGTTGCCCTCATTCAACTTTGCAACCCGGGTGGGCACAGAAGGCTCCCATGGGCTCGAGCTCCTATGGCTCCGGGCTGTGGCCCTCTGAGGGACTCAGAGGCCCCCGTCTGTGTCCAGGTGCACAGTGCCTGGCTCTGGTGGCTGACAGAGGGTGCAGTGAGCTGTGGCCCCTTCAAGCGGGCCAGGACCGTGCAGGCCCTGGGGACCCAGGCCTGGGGGAAGCCAGCCCCCTTTGCCAGCTCCTGTGTGGGTCTCGGTGTTGATTTCTTTTGACTTTTTTTGGTCTCATCTCTCAGCTGTGGGTTCTTTGCTGAGTTAGACAGCCACAGATCAATCAAGCATTTGGAAAACTAGCTAGGATCGGCCTTAAAATCTGACAGCAGGCAAAATGAATGCTAAGCGGAGGCGGGGGTGGGGGGTGTCTGCTTTTGGGGAGAACACAGTATCTGAGAAGGGAAATAAGCACTTTTAAAGCAGCAGAAAGTCTAAAAAAAAAAAGAAAAGAAAACGTAAAACCTAGGGCTCGAACTCAGGGCCTGGGCGCTGTCAGGGCTTTTTTGCTGAAGGCTAGTGCTCTACCAATTGAGCCACAGCTCCACTTGCGGGTTTTTGGTGGTTCTCTGGAGTGTCTCATGGATTTTGCTGCCCAGGCTATCTTTAAACCATAACCCTGAGTATCTAGGATTACAGGCATGAGCCGCCAACACTTAGCTACAACTGTCTTTATTATTGTTATTTTATTTTTGTCAGTCATGGGGCTTGAACTCTGGGCCTGGGTGCTTTAGCTCAAGGCAAGCGCTCTACCACTTGAGCCATAGCACCACTTCCGGTTTTCTGAGTGGTTAATTTGAAAGTCTCACGGACTTTCCTGCCTGGGCTGGCTTTGAACTGCAATCCTCAGATCTCAGCCTCCGGAGTAACTAGGATTACAGGTGTGAGCCACCAATGCCCGGCTTACACCTGTCTTTTAATATATGTCGTGAGGGAGGTAGCCCACCCATGCAGCCTCCCCTAAGTGCCCTGTGATTGGTGCAGCCCAGCCCCTAAGTGTCCTGTGATTGGTGCAGCCCAGCCCCTAAGTGCCCTGTGATTGGTGCAACCCAGCCCCTAAGTGCCCTGTGATTGGTGCAACCCAGCCCCTAAGTGTCTGTGACTGGCACTGCCCAAGCGCCTGCGAGCCACAACTGGCAAGCTCAGGCTGGGTGGACGCACTCACCTTTCTCCACGTGCACCTCGATGATCTTCTTCTCGCGGGTCACCTTGGCACCACTGCAGGTCTCGCAGCGGTCCTTGGGGTTGATGCGCTCGCCCTGGCCCTTGCACTCAATGCACACCGTCTGGATCTGCTGGACCATGCCCGGCCCAATCTGCTGGATGTGGATCTGCATCCCTCGCCCTTTACACAAAGGGCATTTCTCCACTGACCCCTTCTTCCCGCCGATGCCTGCGGGGGTGGGGGCAACAGGACCCAGAGCTGTGACCTTCCCCTCCAGGGTGCCACGGCACAGGGTGTGGCGCATGACACTGCATGCTGCCGCTGCAATTCTATTTTACAGTCATAAAAGCAATGTGGCCAGGCCATCGGCAGCTCACGCCTGTCATCCTAGCTACTCAGGAAGCTGGGATCTGAGGATCAGAGTTCAAAGCCAGCTCCTGCAGCAGAGTCCACATGGATGCTATCTCCATTTATTCACAAAAAGAAAAAAAAAAGGAAAAGAAAGAAGCCAGAAGTGGAGCTGTGGCTCAAATGGTAAAGCAGCAACCTTAAGTGAAAAAGTTCAGGGACAATGCCTAGGCTCCATGTTCAAACCCCAGTACCAACACCAAAAATCAATCAGGTAGATTTGGAATTTAAGCTACCTGTTTGAAAAAACAACAACAACAAAAAACAAAAACAAAAACAAAACTCTGCTTGAATCTACCTTTGAAAAGATAGTTCACACCTATAATCCTAGCACTCTGGGAGGCTGAAGCAGGAGGATCACAAGTTCAAGACTAGCCTGGGAGGCTGGGAAGGTGGCTCAGTGGTAGAGCGGTAGCCTTGAGCTGAAGAGCTGACGGACAACGCCCAGGCCCAGAGTTCAGGCCCCACGACTGGACCCAAAAAGAAAAAAAAAGACTAGCCTGGGCTACCAAAATATGACCCCTCCCATCTCAAAAAAATATTTTTCTCTGAACTAGGAAACAACTAGATGCATCCCCAGATCCAAGACATCAGAACTGTGAAAATCACTCAAACAAATTCTACCAGGGGCTTGTGGGCTCATGCCTATAATCCTAAGTTATTCAGAAGGCTGAAAAATCATAGTTCAACAGCCTGAGCAGACAAATCCATGGGACTCTGGTCTTTAGTTATGGCCCAGCAAAACACTACAAATAGAGTGAGAATGGGGCTTAGTGGTGGAGTGCTTGCCTAGCATGCATGAAGTCCCAGGTTTGATTCCTCTGTACCACATAAATAGAAAAAGCCACCCCTCTGTACGGTATTTTCACAATAATAAAAACTTATTAATAGTAAAAAAAAAAATAGAAAAAGCCAGAAGTGGTGCTGTGGCTCAAGTGGTAGAGTGCTAGCCTTGACCAAAAGAAGCTCAGGAACAGTACCTAGGCCCCGAGTTCAAGCCCCAGGATTGGCAAAACAAAACAAAAAACTAGAAGTAGAGCTTGTGACTCAAATGGCAGAACACACCCTTGAGTGAAAAAAGCTAAAGGAATAGCACACCTAGGTTCTAAGTTCAAGCGCCACACAAAACAAATACCATTTTTACCTTCACATTTCTCACAGATTACATTTTTCTGCAATGCCAATTTCTTTGTAACTCCATTATATAAGTCTTCCAGGGTTACAGACAACTGATGTACAACATTCTTGCCTTCCCAAAAGAAAGGAAAAAATAAAAAGCAATTAGTCACACTGCCGTGGATATCCCTCGACAGCAAATGCCACGTAGAGCATGTACGCGCTCCTCAGCTGCACTGACTTGCCCATATGCCCACCCGGAAGCTGAGCCTGGACCATCCACCCTTTTCCTTCCTGCCAGCCCCACCCCCCAACGTGATCATTCATAGAGCTCAACAAGAAAAACAAGAGGTCCCAGGCACCAGGAGTTCAGGCCTGTCATCCTAGCTCCTGAGGAGCCTGAGATCTGAGGATCAAGGTTCAAAGCCAGTCCTGGCAGGAAAGTTTGTGAGACGCATCTCCAGAGAACCACCAGAAAGCTGAAGTGGCGCTGTGGCTCAAAGTAGTGGAGCTCCAGCCCTGAGTGAAAGGGCTCAGGGACAGTGCTCAGGCCCTGAGTTCAAGCCCCACAACCACCACCAACAACCACCCAAACCATGGAAGTGTTGTCTCTGAGTTCAAGATTGTGGGCCACTGGGCTCCGCCTGCTCAGGAAGGCGGACAGCCTCCAGGCCGTCTCAGCTTCCCAGAGTTCTCAGGTCACTGGGACCAGATGTCCTGGTTTATTGGCTGTCAATTAGGAGAGATCACTTCATTAAGGGTGTGAACATTTCCCTCTC
This sequence comes from Dipodomys merriami, assembly GCF_024711535.1. Lineage (NCBI taxonomy): Eukaryota > Metazoa > Chordata > Mammalia > Rodentia > Heteromyidae > Dipodomys > Dipodomys merriami. Next base: position 1,414,882 of record NW_027204826.1, on the reverse strand, counting down.
CAAACAGTGAGTATGCCAGACGAGAGATTAGCCAATAGCTAAAGGATGGGAGGGGATTTTCTCTACTAAATACTAGATGAGCTGAGTAGAAGTGGCTAATATTCTATAATCCTAGCTACTGTGGAGGCTGAGATCTGGAGGATCACAGTTGGAAGCCAGCCCAGGCAGACAAATCTGAGAGCCTCTCAACTCCAATTAACCACCCAAAAGAAAAAAAAAAAAGTGGGAATTGGAGGTGCGGCACAAGAGGTAGAGAGCCAGCTTTGTGTGAAAAAGTTAAAGTAGAGCATAAGGCCCTGAGTTCAAGTCCTGTTACTGGCATGTGCCTACATGCACACATGTACACACACACACACACACACAAACCACTAGGAGATTTGCTGTACACTGGGTTCACAAGATTGACCCCAATCAGCTTTTTAAAGCTCAAAGTCAGAGTTATAATGAAAGAACAAGTACATTTTGTTTGGAACCTCACTAACCAAAGCTGAGCCTCTAAAAGCCTATGTAGAATGTGTTTCATCTGACTTTATCCTGACTGTACTAAGCTTGGTTAATTTTGTTTTTGCCAGTCCTAGGGCTTGAACTCTGCCTGGGCGCTGTCCCTGAGCTTGTTTTGCTCAAGGCTAGCACTCTACCACTGGAGCCACAGCACCACTTCCATCCTTGTTCTGTGTATGCGGTGCTGAGAAGTTGAACCCAGGGCTTCACACATGGTAGGCAGCACTCTACCAGTAAGCTACATTCCCAGCTTTTGTTTTTTTTGGGTCTGGTCGTGAGGCCTGAACTCTGGGCCTGGGCGCTGTCCCTCAGCTCTTCAGCTCAAGGCGAGCGCTCTACCACTTGAGCCATAACGCCACGTCTGGTTTTCTGGTGGTTTATTGGAGATAAGAGTCTCACGGTCTCTCCTGCCCTAGCTGGCTTTGAACCTCGATCCTCAGATCTCAGCCTCCTGAGTAGCTGGGATGACAGGCCTGAGCCGCCGGTGCCCAGCTTTTTTTTTTTTAAACTAGCACATTCAGTGCCTGGCCCCACAACAAAGGACAAGACAAACTGTCCTTCCCTTACCCACAGCCCCCTCCTCCCTCCCTCCCCTCTTCCTTCGAGGTGTCTGAAGGCTGACAGAGACTTCCTCCATAAGCTAAGAGGTTGCAGCATCTGGAGCTTCACTGTTCCCAAACCCCACGGGGCGCCGCCTTCCTGTGGTAAAGGCAGGCCTCGCCCGGATCCCGGGCCCCGCCCCGACCCCCGCCCCGACCCCGGGCCCCGCCCCGCTCCCAGACCCCGCCCCGCTCCCAGGCCCCGCCCCGCTCCCAGGCCCCGCCCCGACCCCCGGGCCCCGCCCCGCTCCCAGGCCCCGCCCCAACCCCGGGCCCCGCCCCGCTCCCAGGCCCCGACACGACCCCGCCCCAGGCCCAACCCCGATCCTGGGCCCCGCCCCGCTCCCAGGCCCCGCCCCGACCCCGGGCCCCGCCCCGATCCCGCGCCACGCGGCTCACCTCGCCTCTCTCTGGCCATCCGGCCCCCACCGCCGAAGAACATGTCGAAGATGTCCATGGGGGAGGAGAAGCCGGGGCTCCCGGAGCCCCCCTCCTTAATCGCCTGCTCCCCGCCCTGGTCGTAAACATCCCTTTTCTTTGGATCTGAAAGCACTTCATACGCCTGTGATATAAGTTTAAACTTAAAAAGAAAAAGAAAAAAAATGTTTAAAAGAGAAGTCTGCGCTGGGGGGGGCTTGAACTCAGGACCTGCGTGCTGTCTGCCCCACAGCAGTTTTTTTTTTGCTCCAGGTTGGCGCTCTACTACTAGGCCACAGCCCCACTTACTGATTTGGGGCTGAATTGGAATTAGGAGTCTCTATGGGGCTGGGAAGGTGGCTCAGTGATAGAGCGCTTGCCTTGCATGCATGAGGCCCTGGGTTTGATTCCTCAGCACCACATAAACAGAAAAATCTGGAAGTGGCGCTGTGGCTTAAGTGATAGTGTGCTAGTCTTGAGCTGAAAAGCTGAGGCCCAGGCCCAGACTTCAGGTCCACGACCCCCCCCCCCAAAAAAAAAAACAAAACCAAAAAACAGACTTTCCTGTCTGGACTGGCTTCGAACCACAATCCTCCATTCTCAGCCTTCTGAGTAGCTGGGATTACAGGCTTGAGCCACTAACTCGGCTTCTCTCAGCTTCCTCTCCTAGTTCTGAGAGTCAGAGAACCTTTCAGCTCCTCTGCAGAATGTTCTAAGCTATTTTATTGAGGAAAGCTCAATTTGAATATAATTTGAATGCAATTTAAATATAAGACAATCACAGCCCTCCCACTGCAGACTTCCATTTTCAGTGGAGGCCTGACTTTCCCCCTGGCATCATTTGCTTTTGGCTCATTGGCTGGTGCTCTACCAGCTGGTCCACACCTCCAACCCCAAGAGAGTTAACTAACTGGGTACTAGTGGCTCACATCTGTAATCCTCACTAACCAGAGTTCAAAGCCATCCCAAGCAAGAAAGTCTGTGGGACTCATCTCCAACGAATCATCAAAAAGACAGGAGTGGAGCCTGGCTCAAGTGGTAGAGCACCAGCTTGCAGTTAAAAAAAAAAAAGCCAAGGGGAGGCCCTGGGTTCAAGCCCCAGTACCGACAGAAAAAATTAAAAGAGGGTCACCAGCCAAGAACACACACCCCCAGCACTGTCCTTAAAGGAGAATTTTTTTCTCCCCTGCCACCCTGTGTCTTTCAGAAAAGCACACTGCTAGAGTCCACACAAAGCAGTGTTCCACAACAAACACAGGCAGCCTGTCACTTAGCAACCCAGAACAACTGGGCAGAAAACAAACACCAGCACCCCACGGCCTTCTCAGCTGTCCAGGAGGCTGGTGGAAAAGGCCGGGCTTAATCTATTTTTGAAGAGACATGAATAATACAGTGACAAACTTAGGTGAAAAAAGAATACAAAGAAAAAGGTCCCACCTGGAACAGATAAAATGGACGGGGAATACATAAACTCCCACCCCAAACACTGGCACACTAAGGCCAGAAGAGGACACGAACAAGTGAATGAGCCATCTCTGTGGAAATGTCACAGAAGAGTTGTGTAACTGTGTTCCATCTTCTGTGGTTTTGTGGTGTATGTGTCCCTTAGCCTTATTACTCAAAGCTGGTGCTCCACCACTGAACTGCAGCTCCACTGCTGGCTTTTGGTTGGTTCATTGGAGATAAAAGTCTAGTAGACTTACTGCCCAGGATGGATTTAAACCTCAAGCCTCAGATCTCAGCCTCCTGAATAGCTGCGATTATAGCATGGAGCACCAGCACCCGGCTTGTACCGAGTATTTTATGAGCATTTTTTCCCAGAGCACTGCTATTGTTTCATACACATGACCATTTCCAAAGCTACACAGCACAGCAAGATGGCAGAGGATGGGGGTGTGGATAGGGAAAGAAGGGGAGACAAAGTAGTATTCCTCTGGGAGAGACGGAAGGAGTGACATTGTCCAAAACAAAATACTTATGTACCCCCTCTGTACATCACCTTTATAATAAGAAAAAATTAAAAAAAAAAGATTTGTGGAAGTGGGGAAAATCACAGAAGCCCCTCCAGAATGGACAAGCACCAGCTAAGCAGCCTCAATAATGGGACATAAATTCAGTCTGGCTGGAAATAAGTATGTATTTAAAATAATAAATGGCAGGTAGGCACTGACTCATACCTTTAATCCTAGCTACTCAGGAAGCTGAGACTTGACCATCAGGTCAGAAGCCAGCCCAGGCAGGAAAGTGTAAGACATCTCCAATGAACCAGCCAAAAGCTGGAAGTGGAGGTGTAGCTCAAGTGATAGAGCATCAGCCTTGAGCAGAAAAAGCCAACTGAGAGGAGATCAAGGCCCTGCCCTGAGTTCAGGCCTTAGGTAGTCTAACCAGCACAAAGTTAAACAATGAAAAAGGACAAAACAATGTACCCATTGTGAAAGCAACATAGATGTAAAGAACAAGTCTAAACAAAATAAAAAGCTGAGCACTGTTGGCTCATGACTGTCATCCAAGCTTCTCAGGAGGCTGAGATCTGAAGATCAAGGTTCAAAGCCAGCCTGGGCAGGAAAGTTGGTAAGACTCATCTCCAATTAACTACCAGAAAAGCAAAAGTGGCACTGTGGCTCGAAGTGGTAGAGTGCTATCCGTGAACAAAAGGAGCTTGGGGACAGTGCCCGGCCCTGAGTTCAAGCCCCACGACTAATAATAATTATTACAATCAAAGAACTTCTGGTCACCAAAAGCAGAGTGGTGTCAAACAGCAGACACACAGGCGTTGGGGAATAGGCTGGATCTGACCTCAGAGCAGGGTGCCAAGGCCTGTCCACACCTGTCCACACCACGCTACTGCAACAGAAAAACCCAACCCCAAAGCGCAAACGACTTGGCCTCAAGTAACCGTGGCGGCCACGGACCGTGAATCACGGGCCCCGTGCGGGACGGCGGGCAGCCCCTAGAAAAGCCTGAACCGCCTAAATATAGACGAACCAAAGCGAACCCGCCACAGGGACCCAGCGGAATCTTCTGACGGCCATATTTCAGCACCACGGAGCTAAATATAAATATTCCATCAGCTCCAGCCACCCGGCCAGCGAGGACTTGGAATCACCAATGGAGACGGGTGTGTTCTAACCCCCCTCCACTGCCGTGGCCTCGAATCTCAATGAGAGGTGGCTTGAGGTGACCCGGGCGTCCCTGCGATCGGCTGCGGCAGCCGGAGCCCCGCTGCCGGGACCCACCGGGGACCACAGCGCCCGGCGCCCGGCCCCGCTGCCGGGACCCACCGGGGACCACAGCGCCCGGCCGCACTGCCACCCCAGCCACCGGGGACACCGAGGATGGCGGGTCAAAGCCAGCTCAGGGGGGGGACGTCCGAGAGACTGAGACGCCGTCTGACCTCGGGCTCCTCCGTCTACCCTGGCGCGTGGGGTCCAACGCGCCCCTCATCCCAGCGAACGAGGCCGGGGCATCATCCGGATGATGCAACTCCAAGGGGGGCGCCGCGGGCCCCCGCGGGGAGCCCCGGGTCCGGCCCACCGCCCGCCCCGCCACGGGGTTCACAAACCCACCGGGACCGAAGCCGATCCGCGGGGGGCGGGCGAGCCCGGGGCTGCGGGCCGGCTGCGGGGACAGGCCCGCGCCCCGCACGCGGCGGGTGGAGGCCCCGTGCGGGGGGCGGTGGGGGCGGATCGCCCCGCGAGGCCCGCCCCGGCCCCCTCCGCCCCGGGACCCCGGCCCCTCCGCCCGGCCCCCGGCCCCCACCTTCTCGCCCTCGTCGGGGTTCTTGTCGGGGTGGTACTTGAGGGCCAGCTTGCGGTAGGCCTTCTTGATCTCCTCCGGGGAGGCGCTGGGCCGCACCCCCAGGATGTCGTAGTACTGCGTCTCCTTCACCATCTTGTCCCTGCGGGGGGACCCCGCGCCCCCGGGGCCCGGTCAGCGTCCGCCCGGGACTCCCGGACCCCCGAGGCCGGGTCACGGCCAGGGCCGCGGGGCGCTCCCGCGTCACGGCCACGGCCCCGACCCCGCGCCGGTCTCCGCGCCGGCCCCGCCGCGCTCCGGCCGCGGCTCCTCCGCGCGGGTTTTATCCGGCGCCGGCGGAAGCTTCCATCCCGGGCCGATGACGCCACAAACGCCCAGAACCTTCCCGGAGGTTCCGGCGACGCCGAGCGGGCGGGCGGGGCGCTCCGAGAGGCCCGGATCCCGCGCGCCCGGCCCGGAGTCGCCCCGCGCGCGCCCGCCCGCCCCGCCCCGCCCCGCGACCCCTGACCCCGACCGGTCCCACGACCTTTGATCCCGCCCCGTAACCCCTGATCCTGACCCCGCGAACCCCACGACCCCGCCCCCCGCGACCCCTGACCCCGAACCCCGCCCGCCACGCCCCGCGACCCCTGACCCCGACCCCCGCCCTCCCGGTCCCACAACCTTTCACCCCGCCCCGTAACCCCTGACCCTGACCCCCGCGATCCCCACGGCCCCGCCCCCTGCGACCCCTGACCCCGACCCCCGCCCGCCCCGCCCCGCGACCCCGGGTCCCGGCCCCTACCGTCCCTGCCCGCCCCCGTCGGTCTCGCCCCGCGATCCCTGACCCTGACCCCCGCGACCCTGCGCCGCGCCCCCCGCCCGCGCCCCGCGCCCAGGCCCCGCGCCCCGCGACGCCCACCCGCGCCCCCCGCCCCCCGTCCCGCGCCCCCCGTCCCGCGCCCCGCGCCCCGCGCCCCCCGCCCCGCGCCCCGCGCCCCCCGCCCAGGCCCCGCGCCCCGCGACGCCCACCCGCCGTCCTCCGGAGCCGGCTCCTCGGGCTGTCCGTCCGACTCCCCGGAGCTCCAGTTCTGGCTGCCGCCCCGAGCCATGTCGGGGCGCCGGGCCGCGGGCGGCGGGGGCCCCGGCGCCCTGCGAGCGTCCCCGCGAGGCCGCTCGGCGCTCGGGCTGCTCGGCCGGTCGGGCTCGGGGCTGCGCTGCGGGCCGCGCTCGCGTGCGGGCCGGGGCTGCGCGCCGGGACTCGGGGCGCCGCGGACCGCGCCCCGACCACCGCACCCTGGGGCGGGGCCCTTTGTTGGGTCATCGCCCGGCCTGGCCTTGCGCCGGCGCCCCGCCCTCCCCCAGGCGTCGCCAAGGCCGGATCGGGGGTCCCCTGCCCTGCCGCGGCCCCCCCCCCCGGGCCCCGCAGGCTTCCCCCCCAGACCCACGAGCCCGCCCCTCCTCCCAGGCCGCCCTCAAAGGGCAGAGCCCCAAAGCCAGGCCACACGGGGGGCGCCTGCGCCCGGCCGCGCCCCGGCACTATCAGAAGGCCACTATCAGAAGGCCGCAGGCCTCCCTCCTGCCGCGCCCTGGCTTCTGCCGGGGTCCCCCCACCCCGAAACCCGGTACAAATGACTTAATATCGAAAGAGACAAGAACATATTCGTATCTAACCCGGCGCCTGTGAGCCCAGGAGGTTGAGATCTGAGGCCGGTCCCCGAGACGCCCAGCACCCCGCTACCCAGCAAGGACAAGCTAGACCTTGTTGGGAACATGGAGAGGCCCGGACCAGGACTGTTTATTGGGGAACAGTGCGGGGCACAGACCTTCCTGTAGAGTTTGTGCAAGGGACTGGATTTTGGGGTGAGCTTATACAGGGCTTCACAGGCCTATGGTCACGTTGGGATCAAAGGCCATGTCCTTGGCCAGGCCCACAGTAGAAGCTGGTGTGGGGTGATTGCTGGGGCCGAGGTCAGAATGACCTGCCTGTGGTCAAGCCGGGGAGCACACACCCGTGCTTTGCTTGACCCTGGGCAGTGAGGCAGGACTCAATCCTGCCTAGTCCATCTTTAGGTACATAAAAAGATTAGGCCAATGGGCTGAGACTGTGGCTCAGTGGTAGAGTGCTGGCCTGGCACACATGAAGCCCTGGGTTCGATTCCTCAGTACCACATACACAGAAAAAGCCAGAAGTGGCGCTGTGGCTCAGGTAGTAGAGTGCTAGCCTTGAGCAAAAGTAGATCAGGGACAGTGCCCAGGCCCAAAGTCAAAGTCCCAGGACTGGCAACAAACAAACAAGGATTGGGCCTAGAGGAGAGAGGCAGATATTCAAGATCTTCATATAGGGTCTTTTGGATACATAAAAACGTTGGGCAAGGTAGCCCGCAGGGGCCAGCACCGCAGAGGGTGTCCTAGACACGCGGCCAGATGAGCCAGCTGGAGACAAGGTCGCCAGGGAGACAGGGGAAGAAGCCAAGGAGCCTGCTAAGGCTGACATCACTGAACTCTGCCTGGACATGTTTTCCAAAATGGCCACATACCTGACTCAGGAACTGAAGGGAAGACTCTAAGTTACTGGAAAACAGGAATAAATGAACCCGCTTGAAGTATCTTGAAATGAAAGATCTTGCTATAAACAGTAGTAGACAGATTCAGCCTTATCTGAATTAGATCAATGCAATTGAGCAGGTAGCAGCTTGAGCAGCAGCCTCCAAGTTGGATTCATATTCAAAAACCCTGGAAGCCAAGTACAAGAAGCTGGAAAAGAGATGGAAACATATTTCTATGGGATAAAGCTTAAAAAAAACTGTAGAGTGTTTTATAACACATGAGTCTGAGGCTGATAAATTACCCAAAGTTCCTCAACAGAAATCTATTGGTCATTCTAGAAACATCCCAGTGATGAATACACTGGGGGGCTGTGGCTGCTCCTGAATCTTCTTTGAGTCAGTATCCCTCAGAAACTCACACTTACCCTTCTTACATTTTACTTGAATGCTTCATCATTCAGAACAGAGACTCTCAAAGTTCAGGATAAACCTTGCCAGAGAACCAAATAAGGACCTGTTTTGTCGGATAGAATTTAATTACCGTATTATTTTCTCAACTGTCTAGTTCTTGAGTTCATTATTCTGTAAATAGTTGTGTTTTTTTCATTAATGACACTTAACTATTCTAAATTAAAAAGAGAAGAAAAAAAAAAAAAAAGTTGGGCCAGCCAGGCAATGGTGGCTCACACCGATAATCCTAGTTATTCAGGAGGCTGAGATCTGAGAATCACAATTCAAATCCAGCCTAAGCGGGAAAGCCCGAGAGACTCTTATCTCCAATGAACCACCACAAAACTGGAAGTGGTGCTGTGGCTTAAGCGGTAGAGCAATAGCCTTGAGCTGAGGGACAGCGCCCAAGACCAGAGTTCAAGCCCCACAACCCACAACAACAGTAACAACAACAACAACAACAACAACAAAAAAGTTGGGCCAAAGGGAGATGGGGGAAAAGGGTTGTCTTTCTGGTTACTGCTGACATGGGGGTATCAAGGAGTCACTGAGGCTGGGATCTTCAGGGTCCGGGTCTATGCTGGGCAGGGCCGGGCCGTGTAAGAGGTTGCCTGCAGTGATAGGCTGGCCTTGACTTGCTCCAGGTCCTGAGTGAGGGCTGTAGTCCTATTAAAGAGAAACTTGCAGAAGGTGGATCAGGCCAAAGGCTGACAAGGTAGCAGGACCCAGTTGATATGAATGACACAGGCAGACACACCCTGGGCAGAAGCCAGAAAAGGTCCATTTGGAGCATGAGCCCATAAGCAGTCAGGAGGGAGACAGGTATGGATGTTAGATGGGCATTCATGAGCATTAATTAATTAGATGGGCATGAACTATTTTCTTCTGATTTCCTGGCTCTGGTTAATTTTGAAAGGGCAACTTTATTTGGGATGTGAGCCCATCCCTTCTTATTTCAGGACGAGCATTTATCCTGGGGTCTAGCTGCTGGTTGATGGGAGGGCTTTTCCCAGTTGGTGTCTCTTTTGTCAGTTACAGGGTTTGAACTCAAGGCCTGGGCACTGTCGGGCTGCTACTCTACCACTTTGAGCCATAGCACCATTTCCAGAATTCTACTGGTTATCTAGAGATGAGAGTTTCGTGAGCCATGCTTCCAGCCTGGCTGTTGGCTGGTTAGTTGGGAAATGGAGTCTCAGTGGGATTGTTCTGCCCAGGCTGCCTTTGAACTGTGATCCACAGATTAGATGAGTATTTACCACAAAAAAAACCAAAAACCTTTTTATTTCCAGTTAAAGCAACTAGGAGATCACATAAAAGTATAGTTATTCTTAACTGCATATAACACTTTAGGATGCTCGTTGAGATTAAGACATTGTAGGTGTCACTAAGCCTTCGTGATTACAGCAAAGACTGCAGGAGTTGGTGTCCTTTTAGCTCTGTATCCAAGGCAGCTTACATATTAAACAGGGAAAGGTGTTCATATGAAGGACCTTCACAGAAACACTTAAGTGAACATTGGTTTACACAAAACAATTATCCAGAGGAAACCATTTTTTTAATTTATATTTTGGATTAACTCATAAACAAAACTTTTGAAAACTACCTGCTTTTTTCCTTTGGCCTGTGGAACTAGGTTATCTTCAGAACTACCTCAAGGTGACCTGTGGCTCTACCCAGCAGGTTGTAGGGATAGAGCTGCTGGTTAGAATTTTTACACCATGATGACAGTTTTCAGATATTACAATGAGATGGTGTTGAACATGTTCACACACACACATACACTTCTGTCATATATATAGATTTTTTTTTTTTTCCGGTAGTGGGGCTTGAACTCTGGGCCTGGGTGCTGTCCCTGATCCCTTCAGCTCAAGGCAAGCCCCCAGCTCTGTATAAAAATTTTAAGGCGTGCTTAGATTTAAAAACAAAATGAAGGCCGGCTACTCAGGAGGCTGAGATCTGAGGATTGCAGTTCAAAGCCAGCCCAGGCAGGAAAGTCCTGAGACTCTTATCTCCAATAAACCACTCAGAAAACTGAAATGGTGCTGTGGCTCAAGTGGTAGAGCTGAGGGACAGCTCCCAGGCCCAGAGTTCAAGCTCCTTATAACCTTTAGAAGAATTTTGGCAAAGCTTGGAGAGAGAGAGAGAGAGAGAGAGAGAGAGAGAGAGAGAGAGAGAGAGAGAGAGAGAGAGAGAGAGAGAGAGAGAGAGAGAGAGAGAGAGAGAGAGAGAGAGGAGGTCACATGAAATCCCACCATGTGGTCTTTGTCTCTTCCTAGGTGGGTGTCTATCTTTAGGGCATGCAGAGAATTGGGGGAGGGAGGGGTCTTGCTGAAGGGCAGGGGGTGGGGGAGGAGGCTATACTAACCTCATAGAGGAGTTTTGCCTTAAGGGAGAAGTTAAGAATCCAGATTTAGATGTAAGTAGACTCAGGAAAGAGAAAAGGAATGCATTAATGTCCCAGTCCTGAAGGCTAAAAGGATAGGTTTATTTGTTCGGAGTATGCTCTCTGTCTAACTGCTCCGGGGCTTGGAGCAGACAGTTTTCACTTAGAGAATCCAGACCAGCTGCAGAGAGGTGGAGTGTATTTACAACAGCAAGGAGGTTGAAGAGACTTGGGTTCCTGGAACCACCTTTAAGAGGGAACAGAGAGGGGTCCCTGGAACCCAGCTGCGGCTCATTCTCTAGGGCAGAAGTCAAAGGGCTGTCAGTGGGAAAGGAGGGGATGTAATGGTAAATGATCTCCAGTCTGGAGGTGATCCGGGAGAGAGAGAGAGGCAGAGAGGGGAGGGGGGGGAGTGGGGATATAGAGATTGTCTCAAGTCAAGGAAAGTTTCCTTTCAAGAGGAGATAGCTGTGCTGCTTATGGCTGAGAAGGGCTTGGTGAGCAGGGGGAGGTGGGGGAGGGTGGGGGGTGAGGGGGGCACTCTGGAGTGGAGGTAGAGGTGTAGGGGACCTCGGACCCCTCGCCATTTCCTTGGAGAATTGCTTAAATCCGTAAAGAGTAAAATCCAAGGTTCCAAATTTCAGGCCAACTTCAGTAGACAAGTCTTTGTAGATCAGTCAGCCTGAGAGCCATGAGGTTAGACTGTGGACGAGCCAACGGGGTGTCTGTGGAAGACAATTCGGAAAACTTGAGAGGACTATGGAACCTGTCCTGCTCCAGGCGTCTCTGGGGCTTCGGGAAGGCAAATGAATGGGCTCTAATCATTAGGAGAGGGCATCCCCTAAGTCTTAATTAAAGGGTATCAAGGGGCCAGGAAGGAGGAGAGTGCTGGAGTCTCTGGGGACCCCACAGACAGAAAGGGAGGGACTCCCAGAGTCCTAGGGCCCAGGCCAGGGTGCCTGTGCGGTGCACAGGGCTGGTTACCTTGTCCTGAAGCCTTTTGGATGGTGGGTGGAGTCGGTCAAACTGCCAAGAGCTCCAGCCTGGAGATCTTGAGTGTCTGGGGACAGGATGAGGGAGAGGGAATAGAGGGAGAGATAAAGCCTTTTCTGGGTTTACACAGGGGGCCAGTGATACCATGAGGCGTGGCCGGCCACGAGGCCTGCACTGCTTACATAGGCAAAGGTCATGAGGTCTTTCAAGTGGCTGTTTCGCTCAAAGTAAGCTCAGAGGTCTCTGCACTCTGATGGAGAAAGGCCTCGAAAAGACAGGGAGGGGATCCAATGACTCCTGGTGCTTTTCCTCTCCCAGGTTGGGCACAATATATTTGGGAAATGGAGGCGAATGGAAACGGAAGAGGCCGGACTCCAATGTCAACATGGGGGGACTGTTTATTGGGGAACAGTGAGGGGCACAGACCTTCCTGCAGAGGTTGTGCAAGGGACTGGATTTTGGGGTGAACTTATAGAGGGCTTCACAGGGCTATGGTCTTGTTGGGGTCGAGGGCCAGGTCCTTGGCCAGGCCCACAGTAGAAGCTGGTGTGGGGGTGATGGTCTGCTGTGGCCAAGGTCAGAATGATCTGCCTGTGGACAAGCAACAGGACTCATCCTTCACAAGTAGCCTAGGAATGTGGCTTAGTGGTTGAGTGCTTGCCTAGCATGCATGAAGCCTTGGGTCCGATTCCTCAGTACCCCATAAATAAAAAGCTGGGCCTGGCATCAGTGACTCGCACCTGTAACCCTCCTCTCAGGAGGCTGAGATCTGAGGATCACAGTTCAAAGCCAGCCCGGGCAAAAAGTCTGTGATACTCTTATTGCCAAATAACCACTAGAAAACCACAAGTGGCGCCGTGGCTCAAGCGGTAGAGGCTAGCCTTGAGCTCAAGAGCGCAGAGACAGCGCCCAAGCCCAGAGTTCAAGCCCCACGAGTGACGCCCCCCCCCCAAAAAAATAAAGCTGGAAGTGGTGCTGTGCTAAGGAACAGCATTCAGGCCCTGAGTTCAAGCCCCACTACTGGCACGGAAGAATAATATAAATGAGCGCCATTCTAGCTGGCATCTTCCCTTCTGCTATACTTTTTTTTTTTTATTGTGAAAATACTGTACAGTATTTTCACAATGACATGGGCAAGATAATGAGTACATTTCTTATCAAGCATTGTAGCCTCCTCCTTTGTTTCCCCTTCCCATCCCTTCCCAGCCTCCCCCTGCCCCCTACCCAATCCTCCCCCCTCTTTTTTTTTTTTTTTTGGGTCCGGTCGTGGGGCCTGAACTCTGGGCCTGGGCGCTGTCCCTCAGCTCTTCAGCTCAAGGCTAGCACTCTACCACCTGAGCCACAGCGCCACTTCCGGCTTTTTTCTTTTTGCTCATGTGGTACTGAGGAATCGAACCCAGGGCCTCATGCATGCAAGGCAAGCGCTCTACTGCTCTACCACTGAGCCACCTTCTCAGCCCCTCCCTCTTTTTTTTTAAACTGCAATTTCTATCACAAATGACATTGGTTTAAAGTCACAGTAAATAACAAAGTTTTTTATTTAGATTAAAAGAAAGAAAAGAAGGAAAATAGCAGCCAGGTACTGGAGACTCAAGCTTGTGATCTTAGTTTCTCAGAAGGCTGAGATCTGAAGATCATAGTGTGAAGGTAGACTGCCCACCCACCCACCCCCCCCCAAAAAAAATCTGAGAGACTCTGATCTTCAAGGAACCACAAAAAAGCTAGAATTGGATAAAGCCTTGAGGTCAAGCCCCAGGACTGGCACAAAACCAACAACAAAATACTGAATCTGGGGGAGGGGCTGGGAAGGTGGCTCAGTGGTAGAGCGCTTGCCTTGCATGCCTGAGGCCCTGGGTTCAATTCCTCAGCACCACATAAGCAAAAAGAAAAAAGCCGGAAGTGGCACTGTGGCTCAAGTGGTAGAGTGCTAGCCTTGAGCTGAAGAGCTGAGGGACAGCGCCCAGGCCCAGAGTTCAGGCCCCACAACCAGACCCCCCCAAAAAAAAGAATTTGGGGGAGCGGGGAAGAGGAGGGACACAGGACTTTCCAATGGAAATAGTGCTAATCTATTGGTCCCCCAAAATAACAGCTGTCAAACAGACCAATGGTTGAATATTAGAAGGGCTTTCTGCCTTCTGCTGGTCACATGACCCTAGACAGAAGATTTCACCCCTCCCTGAGCTTCCTTTTTTTTTGGGGGGGGTCTGTCATAGCCTGGGTGCTGTCCCTCAGCTCTTCAGCTCAAGGAGAGCCCTCTACCACTTGAGCCACAGTGCTACTTCCGGTTTCCTGGTGGCTCATTGGAGATAAGAGTCTCACGGACTCTCCTGCCCAGGCTGGCTTTGAACTGCAATCCTCAGATCTCAGCTTCCTGAGTAGCTAGGATGACAGGCGTGAGCCACCAGTGCCCGGCCTGAGCTTCCTTTTTTTTCCCTTTGTACACTGCACACGAGGCCACCTCTTTCCCAGAGGTGCTGTAACAATGAACACAGACAAGGTAGAATGGGCCCCCACCTGCACACAGCAAGCATTTGACACACTTCAGTCACTTGGCAACACAGTGGGAGATCGAGGCCAGGCCTGGCCTTGGGAAGGGCAGATTAGCCACGCCTGGAGCGCTGCATCTCCCTGCTACAGGACTGGTCAGAGCCTGGCTGTGCCCCAAACCCTGTGCGTGGCTAATTCACAGAGCCGGGCGCTTGGTGGCTCACACCTGTCATCCCAGCTACTCAGGAGGCTGAGATCTGAGGATTGCCACTCAAAGCCAGCCTGGGCAGGTAAGTCTGTGAGACTCTTATCTCCAATTAACCATCAGAAAACCGGAAATAGCGCTGTGGCTCAAGTGGTAGAGGGCTAAGCTTGAGCAAAAAAGTGAAGAGACAGTACACAGACCCAGGATTCAAGCCCCAGGATCCCCCCCCCCCCTCTCTCAAAGGCCCAACACCAGCACAGGAACAGTGTGATATTGGTCAAGATTCCCTGTACTTACAATCAATATGATGTGGTATTGAAACACCCTCTTTCTTCCTTTCTTTCTTTCTTTCTTTCTTTCTTTCTTTCTTTCTTTCTTTCTTTCTTTCTTTCTTTCTTTCTTTCTTTCTTTCTTTCTTTCTTTCTTTTTTTGTTGGCCATGAGGCTCGAACTCTGGGCCTGGGCGCTGTCCCTGAGCTCTTCAGCTCAAGGCTAGCGCTCTACTACTTTGAGCCACAGTGCCACTTCCAGTTTTCTGGTGGTTCATGGGAGATGAGAGTCTCACCAATTTTACTGCCCAAACTGGCTTTGAACCACGATCCTCAGATCTCAGGCTCCTGAGTAGCTAAGATTACAGGCTTGAGCCACTGGTACCTGGCTTTGAAACCCTTTTGTTAGGAAAATGGAGGAGAAAAGATGGAAACAGGCCAGACTCGATCTTCCACAGGCGAGAGACTGTTCATTGAGATACAGCAGCCAGGAGCAGCTACCTTCCCATGGGATCAGAGGTTGTGCAAGGGGTTGGGGTTAGGCTTTTGTGGGGTCTGAGCAAGGAGATACAGGTTACTTGAGTTTAGTATAAGGAGGTGACTGCAGATGCGGACAGAAAATTGGGTAGGTGTAGTGATAATTGACTCCCTTATCCAAGGTCTCCAGCTTTTAAGTGTTCTCTACTTCTCTACCTGTCTTGTTTGGCCTTGTTAGGGTCCAGTTCACAGCCTTCTGGTCTGTCTTAACCCTTTCCTGGCCTCTTATAATGATATGTTGAATTGGAAGCCCTTACATAACTCCTTAAAGAGAATAATAAAAGATGGAAAACCAGGCACCCGTGGCTCACGCCTGCCATCCTAGCTACTCAGGAGGCTGAGATCTGAGGATCGCAGTTTGAAGCCAACCTGGGCAGCAAAGTCCATGAGACTTTTATCCTTAATTAACTACCAACAAGCTGAAAGTGAGCTGTGGTTCAAGTAGTAGAGTGCTAGTCTTGAGCAAACAACAAAAACAAAACAAAACAAAACCCTGAGGGACAACATACAGGCCCTGAGTTCAAACTCTGGTACACCTGTCCCCTCCAAAACAAAAGATAAAAAAAGCAAGCCAGGACTCTGGTGGCTCACACCCATAATCCCAGCTACTCAGGAGGCTGAGATCTGGGGAGGTTCAAAACCAGCCTGGGCAGGAAAGTCCATGAGACTCTTACTTCCAATGAACCACTAGAAAAGGGGAAATAGAGATATGGCTCAAAGTGGTAGAGTGCTAAGAGCTCAGGACAGCTTCCAGGCCCTGAGTTCAAGCCCAGGACAGGTTAAAAACAAAACAAAAAAAACAAAAACAAAAACAAAATTATGGGCTGGGAAGGTGGCTCAGTGGTAGAGCACTTGCCTCACATGCATGAGGCCTTGGGTTCAATTCCTCAGCACCACATAAACAGAAAAGTTTGGAAGTGGCGCTGTGGCTCAAGTGGTAGAGCACTAGCTTTGAGCTGAAGAGCTGAGGGACAGCACCCAGGCCCAGAGTTCAGGCCCCAGGACCCACCAAAAATCTGGAGTCCTCTCAGGAGGCCCACATTTGGTAAAGTCCCAGAGTCTAGAGAGAACATCCCTTCCCTTTTTTTTTTTTGTCAGTTGTAGGCCTTGAACTTAGGGGCCTGGGCACTGTCTCTGAGGGCTTCAGCTCAAGGCGAGGGCTCTACCACTTTGAGCCACAGCTCCACTTCCGGTTTTCTGGTGGTTCATTAGAGATAAGAGTCTCACGGACTTTCCTGCCTGGGTTGGCTTCAAACTGTGATCATCATATCTCAGCCTCCGGAGTAGCCACCAGCACCGGGCCTATACATTCACTTTGTGTCCCAGCTCTGCCAGAAGTTATGAAAGACAATGGGGGAAAAGCCTCACTCTCAGCCACACAGAAGGGAAGTTGGACATAAAGCACCTACTGTGTGCTGGGCTGAGACCCAGGAAGAAAGAATTGCTCTGTATGAGGGGTGGTCAGGGAGGTGGTCCTGGAGTTGCTGCTGGTCAGGGTGAGTCCTGGAGGCTGAGAAAGCAGGACCAGCTGTTCAGGACGGGGCAGGAAAGTTCAGGAAAGTTCCTGGCATGTATATACCCCAAGTGAAGGCTCAGCCTCCTCAAAGGACCAAAAAAGAACCATTCATAGCTCCAGTGGAGATGTACACTGTGGGTGGGCTTAATTTTAGGGTTAAAAGAAACCCATTAAGAACCCTAACCGGGGCTTCGAAGGTGGCTCAGTGGTAGAGTGCTTGCTTCACATTTACATGCATGAGGCCCTGGGTTTGATTCCTTAGCACCACATAAACAGAAAAAGCCTCAAGTGGCTCTGTGGCTCAAGTGGTAGAGCGCTAGCCTTGAGCTGGAATGCTAAGGGACAGCATCCAGGCCCAGAGTTCAAGCCCCACGACTGAAAAAAAAAAAGTAAACATAAAATGATATATTTATTTTATGAATTTTTCCTCCTCTTCCTCCTCCTCCTCTTCCTCCTTCTTCTTTTTTTGCCAGTCCTGAGGCTTGAACACAGGGCCTGGGCACTGTCCCTGAGTTTCTTTTGCTCAAGGCTAACACTTAAGCCACAGTGCCACTTCTGGCTTTTTCTGTGTATGTGATACTGAAGAATTGAACCCAGGGCTTCGTGTATGCTAGGCAAGCACTCTACCACTGAGCCACAGTCCCAGCCCTGAAATTTACTTTTTTTTTTTTTTTTTTTTTGGGTCCAGTCATGGGGCCTGAACTCTGGGTCTGGGCGCTGTCCCTCAGCTCTTCAGCTCAAGGCTAGCACTCTACCACTTGAGCCACAGCGCCACTTCTGGCTTTTTTCTTTTTGCTTATGTGGTGCTGAGGAATCGAACCCAGGGCCTCATGTATGCAAGGCAAGCGCTCTACCACTGAGCCACCTTCCCAGCCCGAAATTTACTTCTTATTTTACTTTGTGTGTGTGTGTGTGTGTGTATGTGTGTGTGTGTGCCAGTCTTGGGACCTGAACTCAGGACCTGCTCTTGCTTCCTTTTTTTTCTTCCACTCTAGGCTACCAGTCTACACTTGCACCACAGCCCCACTTCTGGCTCTATTTGTGGCTCATTGGAGATAAGAGAGCAATCAGGACATTGATATGCGACACCCAACCCACCCACAATTTCATTCATGGGACAGAGCACTTGCAGTACAAAATGCCCAGAACTGGAAATAATCCCAAGGTGCATATATATATATATATATATATAATGAGGGGCGTGACCGGATGATGGACATGTCTACACCCACCAATAGGATTGCACTATTGCACAACCCAGCAACAAGCAGACTCCAGATTTAACCCATGAACATTGAATGAATTAAAAAGCATGTGGATGAAGGCCTGAGCCCAGGCAACACTTACAAACTAGCAAAGCAAGGATATAGATTAGAAATCTAGATAGGCCAGGCCCTGCCTGTGATCCTAGCTACTCAGGAGGCTGAGATCTGAAGATTGCAATTCAAAGCCAGCTAGGGCAGGAAAGCCCATGAGACTCTTATCTCTGATGTACCAGTAAAAAAAAACTGGATGTGGAGATGTGGTGCAAGTGGTAGAGTACCAGCCTTGTACGCAAAAGCTTAGGAACAGGGATCAGGCCCTGAGCTCAAACAAAACAACAAAAATAAGGGAAACAAACTAACAAAAATACAGGAAAGAAGAAAGAGAGAAAAAGAAGAAAGGGGAAAGAAAGAAGGGAAGAAAGAGAGGGAGGGGAAGGAGAGACACATGGAAGGAGGGGGCAGGACTATATCTCAGCTGGGGGTGAGGCTTAAGAGACCAGCATCCAATCACCTACCTGCTGGTCCCTTGGGCTACATGGATGCCCCCAGATTTCACCCCCCCTCCCACTCCCCACCCACACCATGCCAGAAAGAGATTTTAATCACCCTGCCAATGTGTCACAAAGTACACAAAGGAAGCTGAGATCTGAGGATCGCAGTTCAAAGCCAGTCTGAGCAGGAAAAGTCTGTGAAACTCTTATCTCCCATGAATTAGAAAAAAAAAAAAAGAGAAAAGAAAAAAGAAAGCACCAAAAGCAGAGCTCAAGTGGTAGAGTGCTAGCTTTGAGTACAAAAACTCAGGGACAGTGCCCAGGCCCCTAGAGTCAAGCCCTAGGCCTGGCACAAACAAATAAATAAGCAAATGAATAAACTACAAAGCCAACCCAGGTCTGAGGCTTCCTAGAGCCTAGGCTTAACCCTTTGGAGTATTTTTATTTTTGCCAGTCCTCCTGGGCGCGGCCCCTGAGCTTTTTTGGCTCAAAGCTGACACTCTATCACTTGAACCACAGAGACACTCTAGCATTTTCCTTAGCAGTTAATTGGAGATAAACGTCTCATGGACTTTCCTGCCCAGGCAGGCTTTGAACCCGGATCCTCAGATCCTAGCCCCCCTGAGTAGCTAGATGAGCCCAGCTGGACTATTCTTGGGAGGAAAAGGGAAGGGAATTTACTGTGGTCTTCTTCATGGCCCCCTGGCCTTCACAGGGAGTAGAGGGGGGTGTTCCAGAACATTCTCAGAAGAGGCCAGTGGAGCTCAGAGAGAGGAGGGTGTTTACTGACCTTGAGTCAGGTCGTTTCTTTCACCTAAGCTGGTTTTAGGTAGGGCTTCTGCTCCTGATGATCAAGAACCTTATATTACAGAAGGGGAAACTGAGGCCACGAGGTTTAGCCTGGGTCAGGTAGCCAATCTCAAGTCCAGTGATTTCAACCTGGGCCTGGCACCCTCCAGATCTGGAGGGTAAGGCCCTGTGGCCTCTGGCTCGCCGGAAGAGAGGAGGTGCGGCTGCAGACGTGGGGCCGACATTGAGCTTGATCATCAGCGCTGAGATGCAAAATGTGGCCAGCAGGGGGCAGCAGAGCCCATGGTTCTCCTGTGCTCAGGAATTAAGTTTTTGCTTTTGGGGGGGTCTGTCATGGGGCTCGAACACATGGCCTGGACGTTGTCCCTGAGCTCTTTTGCCCAAGGCAAGTGCTCTACCACTTGAGCCACAGCACCACTTCCAGTTTTCTGGAGGTCCGCTGGAGATCAGTCTCATGGACTCCCACCCGAGATGGCTTTGAACCGTGATCCTCAGATTCAGCCCCCTGAGTAGCTGGGATGACAGATGTGAGTCATCAGTGCCCAGCTGGGAGTTCTGCTTTTATACTGAGGAGAGAAGCTTCCAGAGGGAGCAGGATACTGTCCGATGTGGGTTCTTACAGGGGTCCAGGGGTTCCGTCTGTCAGGGGACTTGAACCCCTAGAGTACCAAGAGACATGGCAGATTTCCTCAGAAGGCCCAAGAGTCACTGGAGACGGGGCAGTGGTCTCCTAAAGAGCCTCTTCTGGTGGCTAGTTTCAGACCAGACCCTTCCCAAGCGTCTAGATCTTTCCTAGCCCACCTCATCAGAAGAGAAAGTTTGGGGCTTAGGGAGATGTATGACCTTGGCTGAGGCCAGCTCCTAAGCAGGAGCCGCAGGAGCTGAACTCAGTTCCTGGAATTCCAAGTCTGGGGCCTTCTCCTGCTTCCTTTATTTTTACCAAGAGGAAATGAGTTTGGGTTTGGTTTTTTTTTTTTTGGTCGATTGTGGGGCCTGAACTCTGGGCCTGGGCGCTGTCCCTCAGCTCTTCAGCTCAAGGCTAGCGCTCTACCACTTGAGCCACAGCGCCAATTCCAGCTTTTTCTGCTTATGTAGTGCTGAGGAATCGAACCCAGGGCCTCATGCATGCAAGGCAAGCGCTCTACCACTGAGCCACCTTCCCAGCCCCTGAGAT
This sequence comes from Dipodomys merriami, assembly GCF_024711535.1. Taxonomy (NCBI): domain Eukaryota; kingdom Metazoa; phylum Chordata; class Mammalia; order Rodentia; family Heteromyidae; genus Dipodomys; species Dipodomys merriami. The sequence continues at coordinate 1,394,502 of NW_027204826.1, read as the reverse complement.
TTTTGTTGTTTTTGTTTGTTTGTTTGTTTGTTTAAATAGGGTTTCTCTAGGTAGCCTGGGCTAGCCTCCAACTAACTCCCAATCCTCCTGCCTCAGCCTCCAGAGTGTGCGATTACAGGCATGTGCCACCATGCCCAGCTTAGACAACTGTTTTTTGGTGGTGGTGGTGTGTGTGTGTGCACATGCATGCGCATGCGCATGTGCTGGTTCTGGGGTTCTGGGCGCTGCCCCTGAGCTTTATTACTCAAGGCTTGGTGCTCTACCACTTGAGCCACAGCTCTACTTTCGACTTTTTGGTATTCGGAGATCAGCATCTTAGAAGCTTTTCTTCCGCAGGTTGGCTTTGAATGGTGATCCTCGGATCTCAGCCTCCTGAGTATACGGGATGACAGGCGTGAGCACCAGCACTCGGCCGGACAACCATTGTGAAACTCCACTAAGGCCTTTGCTGTGCAATGTCCCGGCTTCTGCCTCTGTCCCGGGCCCTGGGTAGCTGCCAAGGATCTGGGTTTCTGGCAGCTTCTCCTAGGACAGGAGGCTGGGCTTCGCCGCTTTCTCTCCCTCACCCTGGCCGTCCCTGTCCTTGGCAGACATCACTGCACATGCAGGCCTTGTCACTTGCTGCTTTTTTTTTTATTAGTCCTAGGATTTGAACTCAGGGCCCAGGCACTGTCCCGGAGCTTTTCCCCACGCCAGGCTGGCATTCTACCCGCTGAACCACAGTGCCACTTCTGACTCCTTTTGGTGGTTCATTGGAGATAAGAGTCTCAGGGGCTTTTCCTGGCTTCTGACTGTCATCCTTGGATCTCAGCCTCCCGAGTCGCTGGGATGACAGGCGGCAGCCACAGTGCTGGTCCCACAGCCATCAGGTCTCAGCAGACCTGGAAAGGCTTTTCCAGAATCACTCAGGTCCCCGCCCCACCCAGCAACACCTCCCCCTTCACAGCTGGAAGGAGGCAGAGGGGAAGGGAGGGGAGAAGGAGGGGAGGGAGAGAAGAGGTGTCAGGAGGAAGGGGAGGGAGGGGAGGGGCGGCGGGGAGGGGAGGGACTACAGGAAGACGCAATGTTACTGGTTACTTATCTCTCCCATCTTGGCCAGGCTTGGGGCTTGCTGGCCAAGAATGGCATCCTTGTTCTTGGTCCCCCTGGCAGGGCCCCCCCTCCCTTCCTGTCTCTTGGGAGCTGGGGGAGTCCTAGCAGCCATTCCAGACTGTCCCCTTCATCCCCCGAGATCCAGTGTAAACTGAGGCCTAAAACCAGACTCCAGGCCTTCAGCAGTGCTGGGGAGGCAGCCCTGGGGGGGGGACTCCCGGAGGGGTGGGCTCCCCCCACTGGGCAGAATGGTGTCCCCCACAACCTTATGGCCCCCCAAGAGCCTCAGAACGTGAGTCATGTGGGTGTGGGGTAGCAGGGTCACTCATTACTTCAAATGAGGGCCGGGTAGCCTGGCTCACGCCTAGCCACCCAGGGTGCAGAGATAGGAGGATCGTGGTTCAAAGCCAGGCCCAGCGGGAAAGTCCTGTTATCTCTTAACGAACCAGCAAAAAAAAAAAAGCCCGAAGTGGAGGTGTGGCCCAAGGGGTGGAGCGCCAGCCTTAGAATGACCAAGTGAAGGGACAGAGCTCAGGTCCTGCGTTCAAACCCTGCCCCCCCCCCCAACCCGCACACACAGCCCGTGGGCCAGACCCCTGGGAAGAACTGAAGTCAGATTTGCATGAGAAAAGTGGAAACTTCATTAAAATTCTCCTCATCGCCAGCGACACAAAACCGGGGGAAGAAAAAGGAAAGATTTTCCTCCTGAGTCACTTCACCAGCAAGGAGCTTCTCAAACCCGGGAGGAAATGAGCCCATGTGGGTCACTGGGGGTGCACCCCCCCTCCCCCAGCCCCGGCCCCGCCTCCACCTTGGGCTCAAGGCCGGCCTCTCCCCCAGACCTCCCTCCCCCGACCTCCCTCCCCCACTCCTCCGCAGAAAACTTCCAGCCCAGGCCACACAGATCTGGAGCCCGAGACTCACCACCCAGGGACCCCAAGATGCCGGACAGCAGACAGGGCCCCCCGTGCCCCAGTGTGGGGACCACTGGGGACAATCTGGGGTGCAGGTAAGTGGGTCCTGGGGCAGGGGTGTCCCTGAGTATTTGGCTTGAAGCCAAGGTCTGGATTCAACCCTGGGATCTTGCTTTCTCTCTCTCTCTCTCTTTCTCTCCCTCAGCCTTCCTTCTCTACCTGGGAAACCAAAGGAAGGATCTAGAAAGCTCTCTTAAAAATGCAGTTCATACTGGATGGGGCACATCATTTGGGGGTGCTGCTCTCTCTGGTCCAGACTCAAATAAAATGGCCCAGCCCGGAGCATGAGAAAGCTGGTTTCCCTGGCCCAGAGGATTCTCTGGTCTTACAGTTGTTTTTCTCTGTCTCCTTTGGTGGGGGGCCTTTTATGGCGGAGGGAGGGCGGTTTGTGTGTCAATGGCTGACAAGTTCAAGGGGACCTGGAGATTTGCACTCCAGCTTGCTGTGTGACCTTGGCCAGTCCCTAGCCCTCTCTGGAATGCGATTTCCTGGCCTGTACAGGAGTCCAAAGTTGACATTTTCCCAGCCCCGTACTGGTGCTCACACCTGTAGCCCCAGCTACTCAGGAGGCTGAGATCTGAGGCTCCAAGTTCAAAGCCAGCCTGGTCAGGAAAGTCCATGAGACTCTTATCTCCAATGAACCACCAGGAAAGCAGAAGTGGAGCTGTGGCTCAAAGTGGTAGAGCGCTCGCCTTGAGTGAAAAAACTCAGGGACCACATAACGCCCAGGCCCGGAGTTCAAGCCCCAGGACCAGCACACACACACACACACACACACACACACTGAAATTTGATCTGCAAATCTGGCTTAGCCCCCCAGCACTAGGAGGGGGGAACCCAGGCCCCCCCAGCAGGGACGGCTGGGTCTTGGGTCTGAGGACTGAAGCCTAGAAGCAGCCCTGTGTGCGTGGGAAGGACTACCATTGTGTGCACTGGAAAGGGTGGCCGGGTTCTCACGGGCTTCTGAGAAAAGAAGGTGGGGGAGGGGGAGATGGTGGCCGGGCCCCACCGAGCCACACTGCACCCCGGCCCCCCAGAAGCAAAGACCCCCTCACCCCAAGGCCTCCAGGAGGCCCAGCCTCCACCCCCAGCGTGGGCCAGAGCCCCTTAAAGGAGCTGGCCTGACTTCTGGGTCTGCTCTGGGCCTTGGATAACAGGCGACAAGCCAGCCCACACCCCCCACAAGATGCTCACGGGGTCACCCCAAAACAAGCCCTCAAGCCTCTCAGTTCTCTCCTCAGTGGGGACCAAGGGAAGATAAACAACCCAATGAATTTGGCTTTTTGGGGGAGGAGGGGCGTAGCATGGGAGCTTGACTTGGGGCCTGGCATCCTGCTCAGCTGGCGCTCTACCACTTGAATCAGGCCTCCAGCCCTGCTTTTTGCTGGTGATTTCCTCCCCTCCAAGTTGTTATTTTTAATGATAAAGGTGATATACAGATGGGTTACAGTTATGTAAGTCAGGTCGTGTGTTTGGTGGTGATCTCTTAGACTTTTCTGGCTTGGAACTGTGATCCTCCAGATCTTTCTGCCCCGGTCGTGTCCCCTGAGAAAGTCCCCCCCTCTCCCTGAGCTCTGGGGGAAGGAGGGGGGCGGGTAGGGCAGCCAAGGTGGGAGAAGAGGGGAAACTGCTGGCCAGAGTTGAGGGGTGCCCTCAGCCCGCTCCCCAGGGGCGGGAGCTGAGTGAAAGAATCATCTGGAAGGCCATGGGAGACGCCCCTAGGTCCCTGAGACCCTGCTCCAGCACCAGGCTCCAGGTCGCACAAGCCAGGGCACTCCGTGGCCATGCAGCCACCAGACCTGGCCAATCCTGAGGCCCCACGAGGAAGGGCTGAGGAAGAGGAGGCAGAGTGGGGGTCCAGAAAGTACCTGAGGGGCGGTGGAGGCTTGGGGCAGGGGCTTGGCTTGGTTTGTGGGGGGCAGACTTCATGATGGGGAGACACAGGCTGGCATTGGGATGGGTGGACTGTCCATTCCTCCCCTTCACACTGCCTGCCAAAGAGTGGGTGCAGAGTGGAACCCCCCTAAAAGCCCAGGAAACGGGGACAGGACACGAGGCAGCTAAAGGCCACCACAAGGCCCCTCTCGGGGACAGCTTTCCCAGGTGGAGGCCCGGGCAGGCGGAATGTTCTGGAAACTAGGATGCTTTAGCCAGGCAGGCTGCAAAAGGGAGTGGCTCTTGCCTGAATGTGGGGTACTGAGTCCCCGAGATTGTGGGAAGGAAATGAATTTCAGAGCCGAGTACTGTGGCTCACGCCTGTCATCCCAGCTACTCAGGAGGCTGAGATCTGAGGAGCATGGTTTGAAGCCAGCCAGGGCAAGGAGAGACTTAGCTCCAACCCACCGGCAAAAAGCCGGAAGTGAAGATGTGGCCTAAGTGGTAGAGCACCAGCCTTGAATGGAAAAAGCAAACAAAAAAGCAAAAGCAACTAAACTAAGAAACAGCACCCAGGCCCTGAGTTCAAGCCCCAAGACCAGCACAAAAAGTAAAAGAAAAAACAATAGCAGTTAGTTGTCCCTTTCTGTTCCCCACAACCCCCAGTCCCAGAGACCTTTGTGTTTCCAGGGCTTTATAGTTTATATCACAAATCTGATCCGTTCTGGCTTAGCAGCAATCACTGAGCACATGCTCACTTAGCACTTAGCTTGGTGATCACAGATCCCTGGGCACATTTTCACAGTCTGTGTTGGGTTGTAGATCAGTACTGCGTTCCTTTCATGGCTGCGTAATATTCCACTAAGTGGCATGGGGCATGGGGCCCCTCCCCAGCGGATGGACATAGATATTTCTCATTTAGACACTGGGAACAAAGCTGCTGTGACTCTCTCTCGGGCAGGTACTTAGCAGCCACATTGCTGAGTCAAGAGATTGAACCCCAGGGTCGTCTTATACTTGCTAGGATGGTGTTCTTCCGCTTGAGCCCCGCCTCCAGCCCTTTTTTTCACAGTGTGTGTGTGTGTGTGTGTGTGTGTGTTGTGTGTGTGTGTTGGTCCTGGTGAACTCTGGGCCTGGGCGCTGTCCCTCAGCTCTTCAGCTCAGGCAAATCCACTAAACTGCATCTCCAATTCATCAGTCAAAATGCCAGACTGGAGGTGTGGCTCAAGTGGTAGAGCATCAGCTGCAAAATCAAGGAAGCCAAAGGAGAGTGGGAGGTCCTGAGTTCAAACTCGGTGCTGGGGGCGAGGATCTGCATTCTTGGGGCTGGGTGTAATTCATTGATAAGAGCACCAGGCCCTGGCACCCAAACACAAACCCACCCTCACTATCTGGGGGAGGTTTAGCAATGTCCTTCATCTCTCTGGGCTCCATCGTCAAATGGGGCTGGTGCCCCACTAGCTTCTGGGAAAGCAGAGTCAGTGTCTACAAAGCAAGTGGAACAGTACTCTGCAGGGACTCAGTGATAAGCACTCACTTTCTAGATTCCCAACAGGGGAATTAAGAGTTCTCAGCCGCCAATTCCCAACTCCGCTCTGCCACTCCCCCTGCTGGCCAAGCTCAGAAATGCCAGTCTCTGTCTTCCGGCTTTGGGCTCCTGCCTGGCTGAAAATCACCTAAATCAGCACCTGCGCCTGGCCAGGTACAGATGGAAGTTTGGCCTGGCCTCACCCCATCCAAGCTGGGGCCTGACAGCCACTCCACACACCGGGTAGATGGGGAGACTCGAGGCCCGATGGGAGAGGATCTCGGATCTTCTTGATCTAGGATCACAGTTGTCCAATGAAGGCTCCAGAGACAGGCGGGTGGTGATTTCCTGGTGCTTGGGCTCACATGGGAACTGGGTCAGCTGTGTTTCCCACCACCTTCCCGGGCTGGCAAGGCCCGACATTTGTGTTACCTGTGTCTGTCATCACTGTGCAAAAAGAGCTTAATTAGAGCCGAGGCTGGTGACACACTTCTGTAATCCCTGTATTTGAGAGACAGACATAGGAGGAACGTGGTCTGAGAACCCTGCGGGGAGGGGAGGGGGAACAAAAGTGTGAGACTATCTGAAAAAATTAAAGCTGGATCCAGGTTTAAGGTTGTGGCCCAAGTGGTTGAATGCCAGTCTCGCAAACACAAGGCCCTGAGTTCAAGCCTCTGCCCTGGCAGCAAAAACAAAGCAAAAAATGGCTCAATTAGGACTTAACGTTGTGGCTTCAGCACAATATATATTATTTTCCCCAGACTTTGGGAGAGAGATGACGAATGCAGAAAAGCTAGGATTTAGCAGGGCGCTAGTGGTTCACACCTGTCATCCTAGCTACTCAGGAGGCTGAGATCTGAGGATCAAAGTTTGAGGCCAGCCCCGACCGGAAAATCCATATGATTTATCTCCAATGAACTAGTTAAAAAGCCAGAAGTAGAAAGTGTGGTTCAATTGGTAGAGCACCAACCTTGAGCAGAAAAGCCAAGGAAGAACACAAGGCCCTAAGTTCAAGCCCCAGGATTGGTGCGTGCGTGCGCATGCGCGCGCGCACACACACACACACACACACACACACACACACACACACACACAACACACTCTAAAAGGACTGGGGTTTGGGGTGTTTGAAGCCAACCTAGGCAAAATGTAATCAAGAGCCCCATCTCAACAAATGAGAAGGATGTATTGATTCACACCTGTAGTCCCAGCTATTTGGAAAGCCGTAGCTAAGGCTTGCCAATTAGGTTTGAAGGCACAGATGGGTAGATCTGCGGCGGCTACAGGCAAAAACAACTTGAGATCCTTATCTGAAAAATAAAGCAAAAAGGCCAGTGGGTGTGGCCCGAGAGTCGAGTGCAGGTGTAGCAAGTACAAGCCTAGATTCAAACCCCAGGATTGCAAAATGAATCAACAGGAAAATGACTCTGCCTCAGGCTGGCCCTGCAACACTGAGTGCCCTTGTCCCAGTCACGATGAATTCATTTAGAAAACTAGGACTAGGAAGGAAACTTGAGCTTACAGGACCAGGGAGAGGGGCACACTCAGTTAAGAAAACAATGCAGCCAGGCTTTGGTGATTTGCATGCGTCTTGCTGGCTCCTGAGGAGGCCGAGATCGGGAGGATCGCAGTTCCTAGTTCTCCTGGACAGAAAAGTACTGGAGATGCTTAAGTAAAAGAAAAGAAGACACTTGGACACAAACAAGTCAGCTTCCATCTGCACCCCTGGGGTTCAGGGTTGTTCCCAGGGGGAAGCCAGGTAAATATCCGCAGGCCAATCTCGGCCTCCTCTCCTACCGGCTCTGACAGGTCCCAGGTTCGCGTCCCGCCCACCTTATGTAAGAGACGCCCAGGTGGGCCTCTGGGGCCTGTGCCAGCTGGGTGAGAGGTATTTGAGGCCACACCTCGCAGGCCGCCCGGAGGCAGGCGGGGCGGGCCCCCATTCATGCGCGGGCGCCACATTACCTAGCCCGGGCTGCTCCAGTTCTTCTCCTGCAGCCCTGGGAGCAGACAGGAGGCCGGGATGCGAAATCCTGTGCTTGACTCTCCAGACAGCCAGGACGGTGGTGAGTGAGCACCTGGGGTATTGGGGGGGGACTCCAATTCAGGGCACCCTGGTCTGCTGGGGGACCTGTGTGGGCTCCACAGTGGGGTACAGGGTCAGGAGAGAGATGGCTCCCAGCTTGATCTTTGAGGAGAGTCTGTCTATTGAAGAACAAAACATTAGAGTCAGGCACCAGTAGCTCATGCCTGGAATCCCGGCTACTCAGGAGGGTTGAGATCGGAGGTGTTGCAGTTTGAAGTCAGCCTGGGGCAGGGGAAAGTTAGTGAGACTCTTAACTCTATTAAACTAACCCCCCCCCAAAAAAAGCTGGAAGGGGTGCTGTGGTTCAAGCGGTAGAGCCTTTAGCACAAACGTTCAGCACCCAGGCCCTGAGTTCAAATCCCAGGATTGGCACACACATACACAAAATTAGCCTTGGAGACTTGGTTGCTGCTATGGAGGACCCTGATTTGTGTGGAGGGAGCAGGATGTGTGTGTGTGTGGGGGGGGAGTATCTCTGGGTCCAGGATTATGAGATCTAGAGGATTGAACGCTATTGTCCTGAGGATTTTTTTTGGGGGGGGGGAAAGAGGGAGGTACTTAAACCACACCTTCTTTGGAGAATTACAGTAGTCTGGAAATGGGGGGGGAGGTGGGGAACGAGTTGGAGGCCCTGCAAAGCAATCTGGAGCCTTTGATTAGTCTTGGAGGCCTGAGCCTCCAGGCAGGAGCCTCCGGGGAGGCAGCTGGGGGTAAAGGCAGCCCTGGCGGTGGTGGCTGGCTGCCAGGGACACAGCTGGACCAGTGCTGGCCCCCTGGGAGCCGGGAGCTGGGCCGGGACTCCATACCAGGTCTCTGTGGCAGGGCACCAGGGTGGAGTCAAGCTTCTTGGGGGCTGCCAGGGGTCCCCCAGGACACAGCACCCTGGACAGTGATCAGTTCTTGTTCTTCTCCCCACCCCACCCCCCAGGGAACTCGTAGAGGGAGTACCACCGCCCTCACCCCCTCCCCAGAAACCATGCCGGACGCGCTGCTGCTCAGGTCGGCTGGCTCCATCCTCAGAACCGTGTAAGAGTAAGACGGCCCCTCCTTCTGCAGCCCCGCCGCCTGGGCTTTATCCAGGAAGGACTTAGCCTAGCACCTCCACTCTCGGAGTCCAATGGAGGCAGCCAGACGGGACTTCCAGAGACAGTGCGGTGCTGTGTGCACAGTCACACGCAGCCAGTGCACCATGCTGTCCACGCTGGCTGTTTCCAGGACTCACTTTCATTGAGCACCTGCTGTATACAGCAGCCGCAAGGCCAGGGAGGTCTGGAGAATCCCAGCTTTCCTGGGACTTCTAGAACCTTCCATAGCCTCCATAGTCCAAGCCTGAGTGGGGAGGGGAGGAGGGAGGGCAGGGGAAATCCTAAAGGGGCTTCTGGGATGTGGAGATGGTATTGAGGGGGACAAAGGAGGCCGCCCAGCAAGGCAGGAGGAGGGAGGGAGATGGCTCAGAGAAAGGTGGGGCGTAGGTTCGCCCCCTCCCCCTCCCCTACCCCTCCCCCCTGCTTCTCATACTCTCATAGCAGTTGCAGAAACATGTCTGGGCTTTCTTGCTCCTTGCACCTGTTGGGCAGGTGCCGAAGGCTTGGTTTTTGTGACAAGTTAAACAAGACAAGGAGCCCTGTTCACATAACGAGGGGACGCCAGGCATCGAAGCGCACGCCTGTAATCCCAGCGTCTCAGGAGGCTGAGATCTGGAGGATTGCGGTTCAAAGGCAGCCCCGGGACAAGCAAACTCCGAGAGAGTCCCATCTCCAGTCCACCAGCAAAAACAAAACAAAGCCAAAACAGTTCATGGAGTGGTGGCCCGAGTGGTAGAGAGGCTTGAGCAAAAAATCCAGGGAGGAGTGTGAGTTGAAGCTCTAGTGTCTGTACACACAAAAAAAGAAAGAAAAAGAAAAGAAAAAGGGTGAAGGCAGGCTGACTTTTTAACTTCTAGCACCTTCTTTCTCCTTGGAATTCCAAAGGCAGACGGAAGTGGGCCTCCTCGGGCTTTTGTTATGATCTGGCTTTCTTTTCGCAGTGTTGGGACTTGAACCCAGGGCCTCATACTGGTGCAGTAGGTGCTCGACCACTCTTGCCACAGCCCCCAGCTATGGCCATCCTGTTATTAATTAAGGTGACTTCCTCCCTCCAGGCACCTGCCATCTCTTAGAGTCTGATTTCTGGCTGGTATATAATTTTCCAGAAGGACAAGAATCAAAATATTTATCACCTGGGAGGGACTGGTGAGGATGCAGATGACATTAATCCCAGCACTTCTGTCGGGGTCACTGCTGGGTCATTCTGGATGGCTGGAGAAGAAGAGCAGAGCACTTGGAGAATGTGAGCCAGTGGCCTTGTTTGTCAGCAGGGCTGCCAGGCCTTAGGCATACTCAGCAGGGACTACACCTGTGCGCTACAACTCCCTCGTTGGCACGTGTTTTGTTGATGTAAGCTCTTCTCACTGCGGAGTCCAGAGTGGCTTCCAATGTGCAGTCCTCTATTTCAGAAGTTCTGGGACTACAGGTATGCTCTACTAAACCTGGTCCCGGCATGGGTGCCTTTTGGAAGGTCGAATCAGTCATGTTTTGGGAGCTCTCATATCTGAACTTGGCTGAGTTTAACAAGCGTGGTGCACTCATCTATTCCTACCAGAAATAAATAAAGAAAAATCAAAGACCCAGCCAAGCATGAACCAGAGAACACTTGCTAGGAAGGAACACCCTGACACTGGCAAATGTGGTACTTCCCTATGAACTCACGACCTCGCAAAGGATTAAACGAATTAACAAACAGCCAGCACCATGGGGACATCGAGGCAGAGACCATGCCAGCCGGAATGTAATCAGAGTCACTTCTGTATGGCAAACCAGAAACCGGGGTGAGGGGAGGGGGAAAAGGGGAGAGTGGAATCCGCTCCCCCCCCCCAGTCCTGTTGTGTGAGTGCAACTCGATACAGGGAAGTTCATGCATGCTAAGCTGCCAATACACCCTTCAGAGGGACTCAATTGCTGCAGGCCCGACACAGACTCACGCCTGTAATCCCAGCTACCCAGAAGGCTGAGATCTGAAGATCATGGTTTAGAGGCCACCCAGGCAGAAAGATCTGTGAGACTCTCATCTCGAATGAAGTACCAAAAAAAAAAAAAGAAGCCAGAAGTGGGGGAGCTGTGGCTCAAGGGGGTAGAGCACCAGCCTTGAGCAGCAAAAGCCAAGAATGAGACCCTGAGCTCAAGCCCCAGGACCAGCAAGAGAGAGAGAGATTGAAATGGAACTTGATCGCGAATTGGACTTCAATTTCCTCTTAATCAGCTCCCCCAAACCTTTTCAGCAAGGTACACAGAGCAAATGAAGATCGTTTCAAGATTCTGAACTTTTCAAGTCACGTCTGGCACCTCTGGCAGCTGCGTGGGGTGGCCCCCGTGTGAACAGGCCCGAGCTGCTTTTCCTGGCTGTGTATTATTTTAGGAACGGGAGCCGGTGGATGCCAAGTAAATGACTTGCGGCCGCAGAGAAGCGGTGAACGTCAGAGGGACGGCTGTCTGGCTAGTTTGTAATTTTAGGGGTGGCTCACATAGGCCTGGTGTTTTCAAATGCCTCTGGGAGTCCTGGCCATCTGTGATCTAGGGAGAGATCCCGGGCCCCCCATCTTTGTGGGGGTTTATGTGGTTGGGGAGGGGGAGACAAGCATCTTTGTAGAACCCAGCGCCTGCGAGTTTGAGGGTCTCTTCATTCATCTTGCCAGGGCCTGAGATCTCAGGGGCTCTGTGCTTCCAGAACAATCTTCTTTGTTCCCTCTGGGGTTGGGAAGACAGCTTCTACCAGAAGTATCAGGAGGGGAGTGTCTGGGGACTTCAGCACCCCCCCCTCCCTCCCACCCCATCTCTGACCCCAAGCCAAGCTCATCCAGAAGCGGGCTTTGCTTTCCCCCTCCCCACCCCTTCTAGGTTTCCATGGTAACAGATTGGTCCAGCTGCTGGGCGGGGCTCCACCTGCTCATCCATCACATTCCTTTCACTTCTCCCTCCTCCCTCCCTCCCTTCCTAAATCCTGATGTCTTTTGCTTTAAAATTTGTCTCAGATTCATAGGCAGCCGGCTGCCAGGTGGGCCTGGGTGTATTGGAAAACTTAGTTTGCAGCTGCAGTATCATCAAGGAGTAAGGCTGAATGTCCGCCACAGGTAATTCACTGGAAGTGGGCGGGGACTGGGGTTAGCCCCACCCCTGACTGACAGCCTGGATCAAAATGAAAGCCAAGGCCCAGCGCCCCAGTGCACACCTGTAATCCTAGCTATGCAGGAAGCAGAGAGCTAAGGATCATGATTCACAGCCAGCCTGGGTAGAAAAGCCCATAAGACTCTTTTATCTGTAAGGAACCAGCAAAAAGCTGGAAGTGGAACTGTGGCTCACGAGCACCAGCTCGAACTCGGGGCCTGTGCACTTGTTTCTGAGCCTTCTTCTGCGCAAGGTTGGCCCTCTAGCACTTGAGTCATGCTTCTACTTCCAGCTTTTTGGTGCTTCATTGGAGATTGGAGCCTCACAGACTTTCCTGCCCTGCTGGGCTTCGAACCAAGATCCTCTGATCTCAGCCTCCTGAGTGGCTGGGATGACAGGCGTGAGCTACAGCACCCGGCTTACTCTGAATTTCTAAGCTAATGCCAGAGGATGTGAGGACTGAGGGGCGGGGGGATGGGGCTCTGACTCAAACAACCAAGGCCAAAGGTGACTCCAGTTCCCCAGTGCCAGACCCCAGCCACCGCCCTTGACCAGGTGGGAGCAACCAAAGCTCAGAGAGAGACAGAAACTTGCCCAGGCTCACACAGCAAATCAAACCCCAGTACAACCTGATTGCTTTACCACCAACGCTTGAAACTTATGGGGGCGTGGGGAGGGCAGACTGGGGGGGATTAACTCTTGAAGGGCAGAAGTGGTCTCCTCTTCCTCTGCCCTTGGGGGAGTGGGGGGGGGTCATCCCGTGAGCGCCCCCTGGTGGCATCCACGTGCTGAGCCAGGGGGACCGGAATCTAGGTTGTGCAACATGTTCAAATCCATGTTCACCCCATTCTTCACCAGCTCTCAGACCGAGAGGCAGACGATCTCCAAGGAGCTCCTCAACCATGGCCCCCAACTCTCAGCCTCAGAGAAAGCTAAGGATGGCCAGTTGGATTATTCCGGTGAGCTGGGGTGGGGTGGGGAGGGACTGGGAATTTGGGGGGTGGAGGGAGGAGCAGGTGGGAAATTTGCTGTGTTCACACACTCAGGAACCCCCCCAAACACTCATGGCCCCCACAGCCACCCTCAGGGCCAGGCTGGGGGAGGGGCAGATCCCCCGCCCCTTGGAGGCCGGAGCTGGGAGAGACAGGAAGAGGCCCAGAGAAGCCCGGCCGGGTGTGTTGAGTTGGGGTTCCCTTGGGCATGGGGCGGGAGAAGGGAGCTGCTGGGGGAGTTGGTCTTGGAGGTCAGAACGCCATGTTTCTCCCGCCGTGACCTTCCACTCAGATGAATGTGATGCTGAGGTTTGTCTTGTACATGATGTGAACTTGGTCTTTCTCGGAGATGCCCAGGGGCAGCCACAGAGTCTGCTCAGATCAAGGGGTGCACATTCACCATTGTGGAGCATCTTTTCCCTGACCTCTTATGTTCCCTCTAGGCTGGTTGAGAGACGGGGACAGGAGAATCTGGGAAAAGGGGGAGCATCCAGGGACCCCAGACACTCCACGGGCCAGGGTGGGGGTCCCAGCAGCCTTCATGGGCTCCCCCTCCCCCGGGTACAGCATCACCGAGACAGTCACATGGGGGCGAGAGTCTCTGAACAGGGCTGGGCTGCCTGGAGCCCCCCCAAAGCCAGGACTGATTTCCCAGCATGCTCTGGGGCCTCTGGCTGGTTCCCAGACCTTTATTTTTGTTGGTCATGGGCCTCAAACTCAGGGCCTGGGTGTTGGGAAATAGAGGAGAAAGGAAGGAAACAGGTGGACTGTTTATTGAGATAGAGCAGCAAGGAGCAGCAGCCTTCCCATGGCATTGGAGATGTGCGAGGGGGTGGGGCTGGGGTCGGGCTTATGGGGGGTCTGAGCAGGGAGGTAGAGGTTAATGAAGATGCTGTTAGGTTGGAGGTGGGGGCCACAATGGACTGTTGACGGCTGGGCTTATGCGGACCGCCCTGCCTGCACACACATCCATGCATGCCTGGGGTTTGGGGTGGCACCCGTATGCATCTGGGATAATGGAGCAGGGAGAGGGGGGACTGTCACTCTTCATATCTCATCTTTGGCTGCTTAAAATGATTGGGCCGAGAAAGGAGAGGCAGGTCCTTCGTATAGGATCTTTGGATACATAAAGTGATCAGGCAGGAAGAGGAGATCAGGGAAGAGGTCAGACTTTCCTTTGGAATTTCTTTGTCTCATCCTGTTGGGGATTTGTCTTCTGAACGGTCCTGTTTGGGATCCACGGTGCAAACTGTCCCTTTTGGGGCTTACTGGTAGGAGTTTCCTCCTGACATCAGCAGTCCTGGGCTTTCAGAGAAGGCTGGGGTGAAGTTTTCCTGAAAGCCAGGAGGGGTCCCCAGGACAGGGTGGTTATGAGAACAAAGCAGAGTCCTGTCATTTGACACCGTGAAGGGGTATAAAAAGTTGCGGGATATTGTGGTCTTTTTTTTTTTTGGTCGGTCACAGGCTTGAACTCAGGGTCTGGGCACTGTCTTTCAGCTCTTCAGATCAAGGCGAGCACTCTACCACTTGACCCACCGGGCCACTTCCGGCCTTTTCTGTTTATGTGGTGTTGAGGAATCGAACCCAGGGCCTCATGCATGCGAGGCAAGCACTCTACCACTGAGCCACCTTCCCAGCCTGTTGTGGTCTTTTGTGGCTACTTCCTGCTGACATGAGGGCACCGGGGAGCGACTGGGGCTGGGGTCTTCAGGGTCCCTGACTGCGCTGGGCAGGCAGGGCAGTGTAAGCAAGCCTCCGGTTGCCTGCGGTAATAGGATGGCCTTGACTTGTTCCCAAGTAGTGTCCTGAGTGAGTGCTGTCATTCCTGTCAAAGGGAAACTTTTGAAAAAGGCTGAGAAAACTGAGTCCAAGAAGGGGGACTGTTAAGGGTCCCAATAGAAGAGCCAGCCAGGGGTACCATGGTGAGAGGGAATCCTACCGGATGTCCTCTGGAGCGATTCCCATTAGCTATTGAGATGTTCCTCTCATTAAGTTGAAATCAGACAAAAGGCTGACAAGGTGCAGAAAGGGAGTGTCTAGGGTTTCTGGTGACTGGGTAGGGGAGAGCATGGTGGACTAGTTAGAGGACTGGGAATGTTGCTTAGTGGTAGAGTGCTTACCTAGCATGCATGAAGCCCTGGGTTCAATTCCTCAGTAGCACATAAATGGAAAAAGCCAGAAGTAGTGCTGTGGCTCAAGTGGTAGAGTGCTAGCCTTTAGCATAGAGAAGCTCAGGAACAGTGTAGGCCCTGAGTTCAAGCCCCAGGACTGGCCAAAAAAAAAAAAAAAAAGACTAACCAGTCAGAAGCTGGGGTGGATCGGAGTGGCCAAGGGCCTGGTAGGAGCCCTTGATCACTTCTTGTAACTGGACTATAGATGTCTGGGCTATAACAAAGGCAGGTATGTAAGTTCATGTTCAGTTAGAAGGTAGACAGGCATGGACATTAGATGGGCATGCTTATAAACTATTTTCTTTTGATCTCTCAAGGGCAATTGACTCAATTTAGGATGTGACACCATCCTTTCTTATCTGCCTCTGGATGGGCTCTGGTCACTAGGACAAGCTTTGTCCTGGGGGTGTCTGCTTCTTGCTGGGATCCCTTTTGTCAGCCCTGGGGCTTGAACTCAGGGCCTAGGTGCTGTCCCTGAGCTCTTTTGCTCTTCTAGCACTCATTTTGAGCCAGTGCCACTTCCAGCTTTTGGCTGTTTAATTAGAGATAAGAGTCTCACAGGGACTTTTCTGCCCTAGCTGGCTTCAAACCTCAGCCCTTCCTCAAATCAAAGGAGCCTTTGCCAACAGCCCCTTTACTCCAAGTGAAGGAACAACATGATTAATAGAAATAATTATTAAGCAGGGCTTACCTGGAATTTGCTAAGAATTGACTGATAAATACTTGCAAGAGTTATTTATCCCTCAGTGGATCTAATTAAATGCTTCAGAGGGTAGAAATCTGTAATGATAAAGTCAGTAGACATGAGAGTTTTAAAAGAGCCACTGATTAAACAATCTAGTCAGTTTTTAATGAACAGAGCGCTTTAGGACACAAATTAAGATTGAAACAGTTGTACTCTGTGTCCAAGGCAGTTTACATAGGTGGTTTACATACTTGGGAAACAGACATTAAACAGGGGAGGCTGGGAAGGTGGCTCAGTGGTAGAGTGCTTGCCTTGTATGATAAGGCCCTGGGTTAGATTCCTCAGCACCACATGAGCAGAAAAAGCCGGAAGTGGTGCTGTGGCTCAAGTGGTAGAGCGCTAGCCTTGAGCTGAAGAGCTGAGGGACAGCGCCCAGGCCCGGAGTTCAGGCCCCATAACTGACAAAAAAAAAAAAAACACCAGGGGAAAATGGCATTCTAGTTAGAAGGTGTTCATTTGAAAGACTTTCACATAAATGAACAATGAAGTGAACTTTGGTTTAACAATTACTTTTATAGCTGGACAGAAAGAATGAGATGCTATTTTTACAGCAGGGTATTAATCTGGATTAACTCTTACAAAACTTTCCTTTTATTCACTGTGGCCTGTGGAGTCAGGTTATCTCAGAACTGCCTGAAGACATTGCACAGTCAGGCCGCCTCAGGACAGAGCAGCTAGCCAGGGATTCATCCCAATCCAAGCTCTCCTCATCCAGGGAGTAGGCTCACACGCTAAGTATAATTGATTACCAATGTTAGAAAGGTTTTGGGGGACTGGGAATGTGGCTTAGTGATAGTGCTTGCCTAGCATAAAGGAAGCTTGGGTTTGATTCCTCAGTAACACCTACACAGAAAAAGCCAGAGGTGGCACGCTGGTTCAAGTGGTAGAGTGCTAGTCTTGAGCAAAAAAGGAAGCTCAGGGACAGCACCCAGGCCTTGAGTTCAAGCCCCAGGACTGGCAGAAAGAAAGAAAGGAAAGAAAGAAAGAAAGAAAGAAAGAAAGAAAGAAAGAAAGAAAGAAAGAAAGAAAGAAAGAAAGAAAGAAAGAGGAGCAAAGAGAAAGAAAGAAAGGAAGAAAGAGAAAAAAAGAAAGAGAAAGAAGGTTTTCATTTTTTCTCGATCACAGCTGGCTAGGAACAGGTCTGGGTCTCACTTCTAACTCCTTTCACATTAAGATTTACTGTCCTCACATAACTGCTGGTCACAAGCAGCACAGATAATACAATTGCAGTGAAGGAACAAATAATTTCAGGACATAGCAGTACCAAAAATAGAAAAGATTAAGCTGGGGGCTGGGAAGGTGGCTCAGTGGTAGAGCGCATGCCTTGCATGCATGAGGCCCTGGGTTCGATTCCTCAGCACCACATAAGCAAAAAGAAAAAAGCTGGAAGTGGCACTGTGGCTCAAGTGGTAAAGCGCTAGCCTTGAGCTGAAGAGCTGAGGGACAGCGCCCAGGCCCAGAGTTTAGGCCCCACAACCGGACCCAAAAAAAAAAAAAGAAAAAAGAAAAGATTAAGCTGGGCACCTGTGGCCTATACCTAATTCTAGCTACTCAGGAGGCTGAGATCTGAGGATCATGGTTCAAAGCCAGTCTGGGCAGGAAAGTCCATGAGACCCTTACCTCCAATAAACCACTCAGAAAACTGGAAGTGGCACAGTGGCTCAAGTGGTTAGAGCTCCATCCTGAGGACAGCATTCAGGCCCAGAATTCAAGCCCCATGACCAACAACAACAAAAAAAAAGATTACTTTTTCTCACACCAGGATGACAGTTTCTATGGATTACAATGAGAGTACTTTGAACATGTACACATACACAGACACACACATACACATACTTGTCCACAAAAGTTTTAAGGTGTGCTTAGGTAAGGAAGAAAGAAAGAAAGAAAGAAAGGAAAGGAAGAAAGGAAGAAAGAAAGGAAGAAAGGAAGGAAGGAAAGAAAGAAAAGAAAGGAAAGAAAGAAAGAAAGAAAGAAAGAAAGAAAGAAAGAAAGAAAACCCACCGTAAGTTTAGAACTACATGGTTAATGCTAGGAAACGGGTGACACCAAACACATTACAAGGCAAAGCTGCCAAGGACAAACAGAATTTAACAGACTGTGCTTAAGTAATTTTGGTCACGAGGCACACTAGCTTATGAATTGACCTCTGAGCACCTAGCGGGGTGAAGCGGGAGTAAGCTTGATGGAGGAGTGGGGATTGTCTAAAGACCCACACGTGGCCTGTGTCTCTTGCTAGGTGTTAGTCTCCAGGACCTGCAGGGAGAACTGGGGGAGGTGAGGCGGCCAAACAGGTTTCGAGGGGGAGGAGACAGCACTTTTAAATTCCTGTGACATCTTTGCAGGGAGGAGGCACGCAGGGAAGGGAAGGCGCTGTGGGTGAATGTTTGAGCAATTGGATAGGGCTGCAGGGGAGGGAAGAGGGGAGAGGGGAGGATTTCTCAAGGGAGCCTGGAGCAGCCTCCTGGAGGAATTCTGCCTTAAGGGAGACATTGACAGTCCCCATTCTGAAGTGAGCCGACTCTGGAAAGAGGACAGGAGTGGATGAGTTTCTGAGTCCCAAAACAAACAAACAAAAGGACTGGCTTGCTGTGGGATGCTATCTAACTGCTCCCATTATGGGATTTTTTGGGGGAAGAGGGGTAGGAAAAAGAGAGAGAAGTTGTCCCCCGTGTGTTTGCCAACCAGCCACTGTCAGTGATGGAGATCTGGCAGAGCTATTCGCTTGTAGCTGCTTTACCTTTGGAGGCTTGCACACGCTCTCACCGTGTCAGCCACACCGGCTGGCAGGCCGGCAAACGTCTACAGTTGTGTTGCTTAGATGACAGACACTTAACCTGCTGGAGAGAGGAAGAGTGTGCAAGAGTTACAAGAGCAAGGAAGGAGAAAAGACGTAGGCTGAGGAAACCCCTGATCCGGGCTGGCTAGCCTTCCAGAGGGCACCTCTTGATGGAGGGCAGACTCAAGGGCACGGATTGAAGGGCTGTCGGCTAGAAGGGAGGCAACTTCATGGTAAATGATCTCTGATCTGGAAGTGGGGCGGGGGAGAAAATGGAGGAAGAGAAAGACAGGTGCAGCTGCTACAAGACCAAGTTGCCTTTCTAGAGGAGATGGCTGGGAGGCTGGTGGAAGAGAAGGGCTTGGTGAGCAGAGTGGGAAAGTAGAGGGGTTCTTTGGAATGGAGGTAGAGGTAGAGGAGGACTTGGGGTGTGTGTGGGGGACCTCGGATCCCTCGCTGTTGCATTGGAGGGAATTGCTTAAATCAGTAAGAATATTGAAATCGAAGGATCCGAATTCAGGCCAATGGTGGCCATAGTTTTAAATAATAGTGAGGCCAGATTTCGGTAGAGTCCGTTTTTCTTTGACTGAAAATCAGTCAGCCTGAGAGTCTTAAGATTAGACCGTGAGCAAGCCAATGGGAGATCTTTGGGAGACAACTTGTGATCCATTTTGGAAAGCTTGGTAGAACTACAGAGTCTGTCTCTGCCCCCCTCCCCGCCCCTGGGGCTTTGGGGAGGCAAATAATTAGCAGAGGGCATCCCCAAAGATCTAATTAGAGGGTGTCAGAGGGCCAGCAAAGCATGAGAGACTCTGGGAACCCCCACAGACAAGAAGGCGGGGTTGGGGGGACCTTCTAGAATCCCTAGGTTCATGTCGGACACCTCCCTCATGGACTACTTCGCCCTGCAGCCTTCTAGGTGGTGGATGGAGCCGGTCAAACCCAGAAGGGCCTCCTGCCAGGAGATGGGGAGTCTGGGAGACAGAGGAGAGGGAATGTAAGCATGGGGGCTCTGTGCCCCCGTGGAGAGAGGCCTGGGAAAGAGAGGTAGGGTAGCCAGAGGTCAATGAGGGATGGGTGGCCCCTGGGCAGAGGGACCCAGTTACTCCTGGGTTTGGGCATCAGAGGTTAGGACAATGGAGGAGAAAGGAAGGAAACAGGCCAGACCCAATCTCCCACAGGTGAGGTCTGTTTATTGAGATAGAGCAGCGAGGGGTCACAACTTTTGGATCCGGGGTTGTGCAAGGGGGTGGAATTGGAATTGGGCTTATAGGGGTTCTGAGCAAGAAGGTAGACACTAATGAGGAAGCCGTTAGGTCCAGAGCGGTGGGGCCACAATGGACTGTTGATGGCCAGTTTTAGGTGAATTGCTCTGCCCACGTCACACATGTTTGCACATACATGGGGTTTTGTCGGTATCCATATGCAGCTGGGATAATAGGATGGGGGGGGGAGGGTTAATCCTTTCCTGGGCACTGGCGCTCTACTACTTGAGTCACAGCACCACTTCTGGCTTTTTGCTGGTTCTTTGGAGATAAAAGAGTCTCACGGACTTTCCTGCCCAGGCTGGCTTCAAACCCTAATCCTTAGAGATCAACCACTTGAGTAGCTGGGATTACAGGCAGGGTCTGGAGAGTCAATACCTTTTCCTTCTAGAGTCTCTGCGTCCTGTCCTCCTGTAACCATCTTCGATGGGGTGGGGCATGGTGGGGGGAGACCAGGACGGATCCCAGGGAGACGATGTCCTTCAGCCTCTGCCCTCCAGCCTCTCCAGGGTAGATCTGTGGTAGACAGGAAGCACTTCCCAGGGGTTGGAGGAAATGAGCTGAGATGTTCTCTTCTCCTCCGCCCCACACCTGGGGTCCTAGGAGAGAACTTTCCACCGGGATCAAAGTATCTACTCAGCACATGACTGAGCTCCAGGCCTGGCCTGTACTGGCCAGCTGGGCGGCTCGTCTCTCATTCTGCCCTAGCACAAGGGCAGGTATGGACAGTCTCGGGACTCCAGGCGTGGTTCCTGTGGAATTTGGGGTGCAAGTTTTAAAAAAGCTAACACAGCCAGGCACCAGTGGCTCACGCCTGTCATCCCAGCTACTCAGGAGGCTGAGATCTGAGGATGGGGGTTCAAAGCCAGCCTGGGCAGGAAAGTCCATGAGAGTCTTATCTTCACACACACACACACACACACACACACACACACACACACGCACACACGCACACGCACACGCTACAACAATGGGTTGAAGTTGTTTATTGCAGTTTTCTTGTTCATCCTCATGGCAAATCAGGTGGGGAAACTGAGGCCCAAGGAAAACAGATGGTTCTGTTCTGCTGGCTGGAACTCAGTGGCTTGACCCTGGCAGACACAGAAGGCAGATCAAAGTTCCCAGCCTGGCCCAGCATGTTCTGTTCTGCTCAGTCAAAAGACTCAGCAGGCCAGGCCGCTATGTCCGCCCTCCTCCCTCTCCCTTATCTCTGTGTCCCCGGGGCCAAAATGCTCATCTGTCTTTTTTATGTTTTGGCAATATTAGTCGTTGGCCCCAAGGCCTCATGGCACTTCACTCTACTCCCCCATCCTCCCCCCTCCATCCTACCTCCTTCTCTTCTGTAGCCCGGAAAATTCCTGGCCTGGGGGAGACACTAGAGGAATGTTGCAAGACAGATTGCAGGTCAGACACCTGGAGGGACTTTCAGTGTCTTTCCTCTGGTCTAAATCCGTTTTGTTTTCACATTTCCCACGAATGCCGGCACTCCCCCACGCCCGCCCTGCTCTGTGAGGGTGCTCCTCTCCTTCCAGAAAATTCAGTGACTGCCTTTGCTTTTATTCAAGAAACCCAGAACCTTCCCCGCTCCACCCCCAGAGCTGACCTTGCACAATAGATGGATTGATAAGGCTCAGGCCGGGGTCAGAAGGAAGAGAGGGAGGGGACAGAGGGGGAACGTAGGGGAGGGAAGAGGGTGCATGGGGTTCTGTAGTCACATTCCCACAGGGCTGTTGGGCGCTGTCTGGTAAGGGGGATCTCACTGGCTCCATCCTGGCTTTTGCTGTGCAGTGATTTTAGGCAGGAATGTCATGTTTGCTTGCACTCACTGAGCTCAAATGGGGTGGGAGGAAGGCTAAGGTTGACTTTGTTTTTCTTTTTTGTGCTGGTCCTGGGAGTTGAACTCCTGGCCCAAGCACTGTCTCTGAACTGTTTTTGCTCAAAGCTGGTGGTGTTCTACCACTTGAGCCACAGCACCATTTCTGGCTCCGTGTGTGTGTGTGTGTGTGTGTGTGTGTGTGCGCGCGCGCGTGCGCGTGTGCGTGTGTGTGTGCGCGCAGGCACATGTGTGTGCGTGCTCACTCATGAGCACGTGCGTGTGATTAATTGGAGATAAGAGTCTTATGGACTTTTCTTCCTAGGCTGGCTTTGAACCATGATCCTCAGATCTCAGCCTCCTGAGTAGCTAGGATGACAGGTGTGAGCCACTGGCTCCTAGTGATAATCTCATTTTTTTCTAAAGATTCTATATATGTTTTGCTCCTTTTTATAAAACTATTTGTTGTGATATGTGAGAAATTCCTCATGTCATTAAGTATTCTTCTTTTTTTTCCCCCCAGTCCTGGGGCTTGAACTCAGGGCCTGAGCACTGTCCCTGAGTTTCTTTTGCTCAAGGCTAGCGCTCTACCACTTGAGCCACAGCGCCACTTCTTGCTTTTTCTGCTTATGTGGTGCTGAGGAATCGAACCCAGGGTGTCATGTGTGCTAGGTGAGCACTCTACCACTGAGCCACATTCCTAGCCCAGTCTTCTTTTTTTTAATGAAAATTATTAATTATGATGACTATTTTGGAAGCACTGGGGATTGAACTCAGAGCTTTGCCCTGGCTTACGCAGGTGCTTTACTTCTCAGCCATGTCTCCAACCCATCTTTGTGCTAATTCTTCCCAAGTTCATGTCTCCCTTTTAAGCCTGGACTGAGATCCTCCTATTTACGTTTCCCTCACATCACTGGGAAAAGACGGGCACCTACAACCACACCCAGCCATTGGCTAAGTAGAATCTCATAAACCTGGGGCAAAGCCTCCAATCACAATCCTCCAGTCCAGTGCCTCCCAAGTGGAAGTGTTCTCTTAATGTCTTAAAAAAAAAGACTACATGGACTATTTCCAGCCCAACCATAATGGATTTCACCAGGGCCCTAATGGACCCCAGGGCTGTGTTTCACAATGCCCTGGAATGTTCCACACCTGTTCCATCTTGGTGTACTGGGCTTTGATGGCTTCCCTTAAGAAACTCCTTAGAGCCGGGCGCTGGTGGCTCACGCCTGTAATCCTAGCTATTCAGGAGGCTGAGATCTGAGGCTCAGGGTTCAAAGCTGGCCTGGACCAGAAAGTCCATCAGAATCATTTTTTTTGGGGGGGGGTCATGGGGCCTGAACTCTGGGCCTGGGCGCTGTCCCTCAGCTCTTCAGCTCAAGGCGAGCACTCTACCACTTGAGCTACAGCGCCACTTCTGATTTTCTGGTGGTTCATTGGAGATCAGAGTCTCACAGGCTTTCCTGCCTGGGCTGGCTTTGAACTGTGATCCTCAGATCTCAGCCTCCTGAGCAGCTAGGATGACAGGCGTGAGCCACTGGGACCCGGTTCCATCAGAATCTAATCTCCAAAGACCCAGCAAAAAATAAAACAGACAGGGAGGTGTGGCTCAAATGGCAGAGAGCCAGCCTTGAGCAAAAAAGCTTAGTGAGAATGGGAGGGCCTGAGTTCAAGCCCCAGTACTAGGAGACACACATACATACACATGCACACACACGCACGCGCACACACGCACACACACGCACACACACGCACGTGCACACAGCACACACGCTCGCGTGCACACATGCATGCACGCGTGTGTGCACACGCGCACGCAAGCGCACACACACACACACACACACACAGAGTCTCCTTGTGTCTCCCAAGCTGGCCTAGGTTCTTCTGCCTAACCCTCCCGAGGGCTGGGATTACAGCATGCACCACCAGGCCTGGTTCTGGGGGAGGCGGTGGAAAGCTCATTAGGAGCGCCCAGGGCATGTGAGCCAGCCTGAGGCGGGAGGTCACGCTCGAGGTCGCCCAGCTGGGCCCAGGCGGAATCTGGGCAGGAAGCCTGAAGGTCCCTTCCCAGGGGAGAGGTGGAAACTGAAAGCGGGGAGGGGGGGGACTTGGAACACCCCAGCTCTATCAGCCCGTAGCCTCCATGAGTGTAACTTTAGCTCCGAGCCCACGGCCCACGGGGCACGGTGGGGAGGGGGGGTAAACAGGCTGGGTAGATGATGGCTGTGACCATGGCAAACCTGGGTGCAGGGCAACATGATTGCACACCCCCCAGGTCTCTTCCAGCTGGCCAGAGGCTCCCAACAGGCCTGCTTGGCTCAGGGAGCTGAGGCCAATAAGGGCCAGGCTCTGGCTGTGAGGCCATCCGTAGGCCTGGACTCTGATTCCCGTCATGAACAGTGTGAACTTGCAGATCAACCCACCTTCCTGGGATCCTCCCTTGCTCCTTCTTTTCTTCCTCCAAGAAGGAAAGGAGACCACTTCTCAAAAGAGCCTGGACAAGCCAGGCGCCGGTGGCTCACGCCTGTCATCCTAGCTACTCAGGAGGCTGAGATCTGAGGATCGCGGTTCAAAGCCAGCCCGGGCAGGAAAGTCCATGAGACTCTTATCTCCCATCAACCACCAGAAAACCAGAAGTGGTGCTATAGCTCAAGTGCTAGAGCGCTTACCTTGAGCTGAAGAGCTCAGGGACAGCGCCCAGGCCCTGAGTTCAAGCCCCACGATTGACCAAAAAAAAAAAAAAATTATTTGAGCTGGGCTCTTGGTGGCTCAAGCCTGTCATTACAACTAAACAGGTGGCTGAGATCTGAGGATGGTGGTTCAAAGCCAGTCAGGACAGAAAAGTCCATGAGACTCTTATTGTAAGCACCAACCCAGAAAACCACTCGGACACACAATCACGGAGAAGAAAGGAGTGTTGAATGTCAGCTGGATGCGGCTAGGCTATCTCTTGCAGGATAGAGATTAGCAAACTACTCTCGGAGCCATAGAAGTAGATATAGTGTCAGGAGTCTGAAGGTAGAAGGGGCTGGGACAGGAAATGTTGGTAGTCACAGCTGAACACTGGAGATATCAGACAGCCAGGGCAGGACATTCTAAAGCTTGCTTGCAGCCAGGGAAAACATCCTATGTCTGGTACATAGCAGAGAAAATCCATTTTTCAGCTGCCATGTAGCAGGGCCAATACATTCTGTAAGTGGTAGCTTGCATCTAGACACTAGAACCTGCGTGAGACCAGGACTAGGCGTCCGGACTCCGTCGCTGACACAGCCAGGGTTGGTGGAAATAGAAAACTGTGGCCAGGCCTGGGTTGTGCATGACCCAGGATGAAGGCTGTCAACCCAAAATAGGAGTGAATAAGCTTACATTTATCTCCAGTGAACCACCAACCAGAAGTGAAGTGAGGTTGTGACTCGAGCGCGCTAGCCTTGAGCAAAAAGAGCTCAGGGACAGCGCCCAGGCCCTGGATTCAAGGCCCAAGACTGACCAAAAGAGAAAAGAAAAAGCTAAGGGATAGTGCCTAGGCCCTGAGTTCAAGCCCCAGGACTGGCCAAAAAAAAAAAAAAAGAAGGAAAGATCTGGAAGCTTCTAGGTCTCCAGGGCCTGGAACTCCTCCTCAACCACCACCTACCTTCTTCCTCCATGGTTTCTTATCATTCAAGGTCGAGCCAGGGGCGCCCCCCCCCCAGCCTGCCCCAACCCTGGCTCCCCTGCCAACCTGCCCTTGGCCCAGACCCACAACGTCGGAGGCGGCAGTCGGGGCCGAGTTGCTGCGCAGCAGGCCTGGCTCCTCTTTGGACAGGCCGGGCGGCGTGAGCAAGCTCCTATCTCCCCTACAGAAGAGGCGCTGTGGACCACGCGGGCGGACGGGCGGGTTCGCCTACGCATGGACCCCATCTGCCCCCAGCCCCCCTACACCGTGCACAGAATGTTCCACGAGGCTCTGGAGAAATACGGGGACATCACCGCGCTGGGCTTCAAGCGCCATGACAAGTGGGAACATGTCTCCTACTCCCAGTACTACCTGCTCGCCCGCAAAACTGCCAAGGGCTTCCTAAAGGTGAGGGGACCCCCCCAAAATACATCTCCCCAGTCCTCAGCCTGACCAAGGCCTTGAGACATGATCATGGCTAGTTGGGTGCTGGTGGCTCACGCCTGTCATCCCAGCCACTCAGGAGGCTGAGATGTGAGGATCATGGTTCAAAGCCAGCCAGGCAGGAAAGTCCATGAGACTCTGATCTCCAACTAAACAGTGGAAACAAAAGATAAGTTATAAGTGGAGTTGTGGTTCAAGTGGTCGAGAGCCAGCCTTGAGCAGGAGAAGCTCAGGGACAGTGCCCAGGCACTGAGTTCAAGTCCTAGTGAGGCTTCGTGGAGTGGTTGATCCTTTGGTGGGGGGAGGGTTCTCTGGCTGCTGGAGGGGGCGTCCCCCGTATTCATGGAGAGGCCTGGGGGAGACGCTCCTGCCCTACCTGGCTCACCTGGACCCTGTGGCCTACAGCTCGGCCTGGAGAGGGCTCACAGCGTGGCCATCCTGGGCTTCAACTCCCCGGAGTGGTTCTTCTCCGCCGTGGGCACTGTGTTCGCAGGGTGAGTCTCCAGGGAGGGTTGGGATGCTGGGGAATTGGTGGTGGGCAGAAAGTACACAGTCAGCCGAGCGCTGGTACGCACGCCTGTCATCCCAGCTACTCAACAGCATGAGATCTGAGGATTGTGGTTCAAAGCCAGCCTGGGACAGACAAATCTGTGAGATTCTTATATCCCCTGAATCTGAAAATCCACAAGTGTGGAGGTATGGCTCAAGTGGTAAAGAACCAGCCTTAGCAAAAATGCTAATAGAGAATGTGAGGCCCTGAGTTCGAGTCCTACTACATACACACAACAAGTAGAGAGAGCCAGGCACAAGTGGCCCACATCTGTCATCCTAGTCACTCAAGAGGCTGAGATCTGAGGATCACGGTTCGAAGCCAGTCAGGACAGGAAAGTCTGCCAGACTCTTATCTCCAAGGAACCAGCAGAAAACCAGAAGTAGAGCTGTGGCTCAAGTGGTAGAGAGCCTTGAGTGAAAGAGCGCAGGGACAGCGCCCAGGCTCAGAGTTCAAGCCCCATGACTGATCAAAAAATAAAAAAAGTAGCGAGCCATTCCAGCTCTCCGCTAGGGTCTCTCTGGAAGGCTGGAGAATGCTGGTGAGGCCTGCGGGCTCTGCGGGGAGGGTCTGCGGGGAGGGTCTGCGGGGAGGGTCTGCGGGGAGGGTCTGCGGGGAGGGCCGCGGGGTGGGGCGGTGGGCGGAGTCTGAGTCTCCCGTGTCTCTGCAGCGGCATCGTCACCGGCATCTACACCACCAGCTCCCCTGAGGCATGCCGCTACATCGCCCACGACTGCCGCGCCAACATCATCGTGGTCGACACGCAGAGGCAGCTGGAAAAGATCCTGAAGGTTCCAGGGCTTGGGGCATGGGTGGCGGGCAGCCAGCCAGGGCGCCTTTCTCTCCACAGACCCTCAACTTCCAGAGCAACACACACACACACACACACACATGCACACACACAGACACAGACATACACACACACACAGACAGACAGACACAAATACACATGCACACACACAGACAGACACACACATACACATGCACACACACACACACAGACAGACACATACATAGACACAGACACACGCACATACAGACATGCACACACACAGACACACATACAGACACACACAGACAGACACACATGCACACACACACGCACATGCACACATGCACACACATACATACATAGACACACACACGTACACACACAGATACACACACAGAAACCGCACAGAGACACACACACTCAGACACACGCACATACAGACACACACAGACACACGCACGCACACACAGACACACACACACAGAGACACAGACATATATAGACACAGACACACACGCACACACAGACATATATAGACACAGACATACACGCACACACACAGACACACACATACACACGCACACAGACACACACACAGAGACACGTACACACACAGACACACAGAGACACGCACATACAGACACACACACGCACACACACACAGACACACACATATACACACAGACACAGACACACACACGCACACACACACAGACACACACATATACACACAGACACAGACACACATATACATGCACACACACAGACACACACACAGACACACACACATAGACACACACACATATACACGCACACACACAGACACACACACATAGACACACACAGACACATGCACATACAGACACACTCACACACACACAGACACCCACACATACACACAGACACAGACACACATATACACACACAGACACACGCACATAGAAAAAGACACAGAGACATAGACACACACACATATACAACACAACACACACACATATACACACATATACACACATGGACATACAGACATGCACATGGACACGTATACACATGGACACATGCACAGACATGGACACATAGACACACACAGGGACACACAGGGACACATAGGGACACACAGACATGCTCACGGGCATACATATATACATATACACATGGACACACACAATACAGACATGGGCACAGACACACATGGACACACACATGCATCTATACATGTATGGACATGCATACACACGTGGACACATGCACCTGGAAACACAGACACACAGGTACACATGAACATATATACACACATGTACACACATGAATGCATACATGCACACACAGACACACAGAGACACACATGGCAGACACATAGGAACACACAGGCACACAGCTACACACAAATACACATGGACACAGGTACACACAGAGACACATATACACCTATGCACAACGCACATGTATACATGGATGCACATATACACACATATAAAACATACACACAAATATATACACAGTTAACATACATACACAAAAAACATTTTATTTTTTGCACATAAATTTATTTTTCAAATAATTCGAACATTTACCTGATTCTAGAGTACAAACTAAGATACACTGAGCATTTCAGCTTCCCGCTATCTCCTTACTCCTACTCCATTTTTCTTCCTTTCTGTAATTATTATTATTATTATTATTATTATTTTATTATTATTATTATTTTGCCAGCTCTGGGGCTTGAACTCAGGGCCTGGGCACTGTCCCTGGGCTTCTTTAGCTCAAGGCTAGCACTCTACCACTTGTACCACAGCTCCACTTCTGGCTTTTTCTGTGTATGTGGTACTGAGGAATTGAACCTAGGGCTTCAAGCATGCTAGGCGAGCACTCTACCACGGAGCCACCTTCCTAGTCCCTGTAATTAATTCTGTACATGTGTGTCAGTCATGGGGGCTTGAACTCAGGACCTGGGCGCTGTCCCTCAGCTCTTCAGCTCAAGGCTAGCGTTCTACCACTTGAGCCACGGCACCACTTCCAGTTTCCCAGTGGTTCATTGGAGATAAGAGTCTCCTGGACTTTCCTGCCCAGGCTGGCCTTGAACTGCGATCCTCAAATCTCAGCCCCCGGAGTAGCTGGGATGACAGGCGTGAGCCACTGGCCCCTGGTTGTAACTAGCTTTTGGGTTAACTTTTGAGTCCCTGTTGGGACATGCAAGCAGGTGCATCCCTGCATGAGGGCGCCCACTGTCACCCGTGTCCCCTGGCCCCAGCTCCTGCCACATGGCCGCAGCGTGGTGCGTGTGTCCTGTCATTCACTCAGTAACATTGCATTCTGTGAGGCCGCTCTTCCTCTCCCCCCTCCGTCCCCCTCACTCTGTCTATCCTGTCTGTCTCTCTGTGTCCCTGTTTCTCTTCCTGTCCCTCTACCCACCTTTCTGTCTCTCTGTCCGTCTCCTCTCTCCCTCCTCTGGTACGCTAGGGCTGCCCGACACAGCTGGCCCGTGTTTCTCACGAGCCCTGGCTGTCCAGTGCTGGCCTCCCCGCGCCCACCTTCGAGCTCCCCAAATCCCCACGGTGTGGACGATGGACAAAGGCTGGCAGGGGCCCTACGGGCGCGGGTGCTGGCGCGGGCCACACGGGGGACCCCACTCAGTGGGCGCCGGCTTTGTTTTCCATGCAGATCTGGAGGGACTTGCCCCACCTGAAGGCAGTGGTCATCTACCAGGAGCCTCCGCCGGAACACACGGCCAATGTGTACACGGTACGGCCGGGCCGGGGACACGCAGGCCCGCCCACTCTCCCTCCCCCTGGCCAATCACCCCACGCCTTTGTGCCTCCCTGACTGCAGATGGAGGAGGTGATGGAGCTGGGGCAGGAGGTGATGGAGGAGACGCTGGATGCCATCATTGCGGCCCAGCAGCCCAACCAGTGCTGCTCGCTGGTCTACACATCAGGCACCACCGGGAACCCGAAGGGCGTCATGCTCAGTCAGGACAGCGTAGGAGCAAGGCTGGGCTGGGCGGGGGGAGGGGAAGGGGGAAGGGAGGAAGGAGGAGGGGTGGCGGGCTGGAGCAGCAGCCACGGAGAGGGGAAAGCAGCTGGGAGGAGGCCTGTCCCTGAGGGTGTGGTGGTGCATTCCTGTAATCCCAGCTACTCAAGAGGTTGAGATCTGAGCATGGAGGTTCAAAGCCAGCCCGGGCAAGAAAGTCCGTGAGACTCTTATCTCCAATGAGCCACCAGAAAACCACCAAAAGTGGAGCTGTGGCTCAAGTGGGAGAGACAAAAAGCCAATCTGGGCCCTGAGTTCAAGTCTCAGTACACACACACACACACACACACACATACACACACACACACAGCCTGAGGCAGGTGCCCACTCTAAAAGTCTCCCCCAAAGTAGCCGCAGTGGTGACTGGGCCGGGCTGGCCGTGGACCCGCTGGGCTTTTGCCACTGCCCTGCAGATCACGTGGACAGCGCGGTATGGCAGCCAGGCAGGCGACATCCAGCCGGCCGAGGTCCAACAGGAAGTGGTGGTCAGCTACCTGCCTCTCAGCCACATCGCCGCCCAGATGTACGACCTGTGGACGGGCATCCAGTGGGGGGCCCAGGTGTGCTTCGCGGAGCCCGATGCCCTGAAGGTCAGTTGCTGCCTCCCGGGGGGCCACAGGGCAGTGCCCGTGGGGCCAGGCCAGTCCCTGTTCATGGGGCCGCCTGGGCGTGTGCATCTCCTAGCCACAGTCCACTCGGCTGACTGCCTTTCACCCTGTGTGACTCAGATGACAAGGTGGCCCAGGGCCTGTTGCTCACTCCTATAATCCCAGCAACTCAGGAGGCTGAGATCTGAGGATCGAGGTTCAAAGCCAGTTTAGTCAGGAAAGTCCATGAGACTCTTATATCCAATGAACCACCAGAAAACTGGAAGTGGCGCTGTAGCTCAAGTGGTAGAGCGCTAGCCTTGAGCTGAAGAGCTGAGGGACAGCGCCCAGCCCAGAGTTCAAGCCCCACGACCAATCAAAAAGGACACACCAGCCCTGACCCTGATACCTGGCTCTTTGGGGGTGAACAGGGGAGCCTGGTGACCACACTGCGGGAGGTGGAGCCCACATCCCACATGGGGGTGCCCCGTGTGTGGGAGAAGATCATGGAGCGCATCCAGGAAGTGGCAGCCCAGTCCGGCTTCATCCGGCGCAAGATGCTTCTGTGGGCCATGTCGGTGGCCCTGGAACAGAACCTCGCCTGCCCGCACAGGTACCAAGGCCGGGGCAGGGGATGAGTAGGGGGGTCGTGAGGGCAGGGAGAGTGTTGCTGCTTGCAGCCTGGTCCACACAGAGGGATCTCCCCTAGTCCCAGCTCTACCCATGGCTGCGGGCACCAGTAACTCACACCTGTAATCCCAGCTACTCAGGAGGCTGAGATCTGAGAATCATGGATCAAAGTCAGTTCCAGACAGAACAGGCCATGCGACTCTCATCTCCAATGAACCAGCAAAAAACCGCAAATGGACGTTTGTCTCAAGTGGTAGAACACCAGCCTGGAGCAAAAAAATCTAAGGGACAGTGCCTAGGCTCTGAGTTCAAGTGCCAGTGTTGGCACAAGAAAAGATGTGTTCTAGTGAATTTTGGAGTGTGTGTATGTGTGTGTGTGTGTGTGTGTACACATGTGTACTTGAACTCAGGGCCTCATTTATTTGTTTACTCTTTTGGTTTTTGCTCAAAGTTGGCATCCCTTCACTTGAGCCACACTACCACTTTTGGCTTTTTGCTGGTCTCCAAGGTTAATCTGCTGGCCTCAAATGGTGATCCTCAGGTCTCAGCCTCCCGAGTAGCTAGGATAACAGGTGTGGGCCACGAATATGTTGTTGTTTTTGTTTTGTTCTTCTGTGGACCCTCTGCCTTCTTCCACCAGTGACCTGAAACCCTTCACAACCAGACTGGCAGATTATCTGGTATTAGCCAAGGTCCGCCAGGCCCTGGGCTTTGCCAAATGTCAGAAGAACTTCTACGGGGCAGCCCCCATGACCACAGAGACCCTGCACTTCTTCCTGGGCCTCAACATCCCCTTATACGCCGGCTATGGCCTCACCGAGTCTGCCGGGCCCCACTTCATGTCCAGTCCCTACAACTACCGCCTGTACAGGTAAGATCGCGAGAGCTGGCGGCCAGTGGGTGGGGTCAGGGTCAGGGCCAGCCTTCTAGTGGGCCAGCAGTGATGTGAATAGGTCTCTTGTGTTCGATGACCGACTCCCTGCCAAGTTCACACATCAGCATTCTGGACATTCATTCCACTTACTCATCCCATTCATCCCTTCATTCATTTCACTCACTGTTCATTCATCCATTCGTCAGTAAAAACCCTTTCCCTAGTCCTACCTTTCAACACTATTCCCATTAGAATACAAAACCCTAGGTCTGGCAACAGTGGCTCACGCCTGTAATCCCAGCCACTCAGGAGGTTGAGAATTGAGGATCCTTGTTCAAAGCCAGCCTGGACTGAAAAGTCAATGAGATTCAGGTTTCCAATGAAACAGCAAAAAGAAACAGAAACAGAGGTATGGCTCAAATGATAGAGCACCAGGCTTGAGGGAAAAAAAATCAGTCAAGAGTATGGGGCCCCGAGTTCAAGTCCCAGTACAGGCACAAAAAGAAAGAAAATCCTGGGAGGGAGGGCTCAACCAGCCATCAGTGAAGACTGACGAATTGCCAAGCGCCAGTAGCTCACGCCTGCCATCCCAGCTACTCAGGAGGTTGAGATCTGAGGATCACAGTTCAAAGCCCACCGGGACAAGAAAGTCCCTGAGACTCTTATCTCCAGTTAATCCAGTGGTAGAGAGCCAGCCTTGAGTGAAAATGCTAAGCAAGAACAAGAGAATCCAAGTTCAAATGCCAGTACCAGCACCTCCCAAAAAGAAGCATGAGGCTTTGATTGATGATTCAAGGCCTGTCATCCTAGCTACTCAGAGGCTGAGATCTGAGAGTCATGGTTCAAAGCCAGCCCAGGCAGGAAAGTCCATGACACTCTTATTATGTCCAATTAACTACCAGACAACTGGACATGGCGCTGTGGCTCAAATGGTAGAGCGCTCACCTTGAGCTCAAGAGCTGAGGGACAGCGCCCAGGCCCTGAGTTCAAGTCCAGGACCAACCAAAGAAAAAAAAAGACTTAAGAGATCAGGGAACCCCTGGGGCTCCCTCCCCAGGCCTGATCTTGGCTCTCCTCCACCCCTCCATCACCGCCAGCTCTGGCAAGCTGGTGCCGGGCTGCCGGGTGAAGCTGGTGAATCAGGACGCAGAGGGCGTGGGTGAGATCTGTCTGTGGGGCCGCACCATCTTCATGGGGTACCTGAACATGGAGGACAAGACGCGGGAGGCCATCGATGCCGAGGGCTGGCTGCACACGGGCGATGTCGGCCGCTTGGATGATGATGGCTTCCTCTACATCACCGGGCGCCTCAAAGGTGAAGCCCCCCCCCCCCGCAGGGACTGGGAGGGGGTCACTGGTCTGCACAGGTCATGCAGGATGCAGGGACTCCACACCCTCCCCCCCATACTCATTCATGCTGCCAGCTCTGTGAACTAGAAGTCTAGCTCCAGTGGCAGGTGGCTGCTGGGTGTGCCACCAGCGCCCCCTCATGGCCAACCTTATAATAGCAAGATAGGGGACCTGAACTCCTTGGGGCAGACATAATTCCACAGTGATGGTTGGCTTTGCCTTTCGAAATATAATCAGAATATATATATATATATATATATATATATATATATATATATATATATATATATACGTATATATATGTGTATGTATATTATATGTATATGTATATATACGTACATATATGTATGTATATTATATGTGTATATGTATATATACGTATATATATATGTGTATGTATATTATATGTGTGTGTGTGTATATATATATATATACACATAGGGCTTGAACTCTGGGCTTGGGCACTGGCCCTGTGCTCTTCAGCTCAAGGCGAGCGCTCTAGCCCTTGGGCCACAGCGCCACTTTCTAGTAGTTTATTGGAGATAAGAGTCTTTCGGACTTTCCTGCCCTGGCTGGCTTTGAACCGTGATCCTCAGATCTCAGCCTCCTGAGTAGCTAGGTTGACAGGCATGAACCACTGGTGCCTGGCTTTATCGGAATATTTAAGCAAGAAATACGATTAAAAATATGATGGTGATAGGTAAGGGTCCAGGTAGCTTTTCTCCTAATGTAGATAAAGAGATGAATTCAGCATCACTTCTACGAAAGACCATCTTTGTCATTTACCACTGAGAAGAGGTCTTTTTTTAAAAATTCTTTTAAAATTTTTTATTTATTTATTTATTCATATGGCCAGATGCAGGGGGCTTGAACTCAGGGCCTGGTGATGTCCCTGAGCCTCTCTGTGCTCAAGGCTAGCACTCTACCACTTGAGCCACAGCACCACTTCTGGCTTTTTCTGTGTTTGTGGTACTAAGGAATCAAACCCAGGGCTTCATGCATGCTAGGCAAACACTACCACTGAGCCACCTTCCCAGCCCCCTTTTATTAAATTCCTATCCTTACAGACACCCCAGTTTCTTACTGTCAGTGCCTTGATAACAAAGGCTGCCTGTAATTTTTTTTTTTTTTGGTCAGTCCTTGGGCTTGAACTCAGGGCCTGAGCACTGTCCCTGAGCTGCTTTTGCTCAAAGCTAGGGCTCTACCACTTGAGCCATAGTGCTACTTCTGGCTTTTCCTGTGTATGTGGTACTGAGGAATTGAACCCAGGGCCTCATGTATGCTAGGCAAGCACTCTACCACAGAGCCACCTTCCCAGCCCCTGGCTGTGATTTTGACTTGAATGAATCCATTGATTGGCATACTTCTCTGAACTTGCCAATCCATGAACATGGCCTACCTGTGGTGTCTCTGTTTAGGTTCATATGTGTGTGTGTGTGTATGTGTGTGTGTGCACGCGCACACCCATGCGCGCGCCAGTCCTGGGGCTTGAACTCAAGACCCAGGCTGTCTTTCTGAGCTGCTGTTCTCAAGGCCAGTGCTTTACCAGTTTGAGCCACTGTTCCACACCCTCACCTCTAATGAACCAACTAAAAAAGCCAGAAGTGGAGCTGGGGCTCAAGTGGTAGAGCGGCAGGCCAGAGCGGGAGAGCTGAGCGTGGTGAGGGCCCTGTGAGGAGGGGGGGAGGTGGGGGAGTTTGTGGAGCCCTGGGGAGCAGCTGGCTTGGGGGGGGGGGGCGGGGAGGCAGGCAGCCCCAGCCCAGGTTGTGTGTAAGCCAGGTAGGAGCCCCGGTGAGGCTGCAGTCCACCCAGCCTTCAACCCTATGCTGGGGTGGGGGCTGGTATTTGCCCCCCTAGAGTTAATCATAACTGCGGGCGGGGAGAATGTGGCCCCGGTGCCCATCGAGGAGGCGGTGAAGACTGAGCTGCCCATCATCAGCAACGCCATGCTCATAGGGGACCAGAGGAAGTTCCTGTCCATGCTGCTGACCTTGAAGGTAGGTGTGGGCGGGGTGCTGGCTCAAGAGGTGCTGCCAGTCTGTTTGGGGGCGCACAGCAGAAGCCACAGGCAGCCCAGGGGATACCTATGGGTTTTGGCTTTTCTAGGAGCATGTGAGCAACATTTTTTTAAGTTCTGGAAAGTTCTGGAACTTTCCAGATTGCACATTATGCCTTCCCCCTGTGGCAGGTACTGAGTCCTCTCCCCCAGGGCAAGGGGGGGGGTGCCCAGGCAGGAGTGTGGCCGGCCTGCCTGCCTTCCTTCCCTCCCTCCCTCCCTCCCTCCCTCCTTCCTTCCTTCCTTTCCTTCCTTCCTTCCCACCCTCCCCCTCCCTCCCTCCTTCCTTCCTTCCTTCCTTCCTTCCTTCCTTCCTTCCTTCCTTCCCACCCTCCCTCCGTCCCTGCTTCCTTCCTTCCTTCCTTCTTTTCTTCCTTTCTTTTGCCAGTCCTGGGGCTTGAAATCGGGGCCTGGGCACTGTCTCTAAGCTTCTTTTTTGCTCAAGGCTAGCACTCTACCAGTTAAGCCACAGCACCACTTCTAGCTTTTTTTCTTTACTGAGGAATTAAACATAGGATTTCATGCATGCTAGGTAAACACTCTACCACTAAAACACATTCCAAGCCTTGTGGCTTCTGTTTGACAGGTGACAGTGTCATTGATGACAATCTTCTAATTCTCAGTGCCCCTCACTCTCCACCAAACCCCTGGGAGCTATTCTGCTTCGTGTGTGTGTGTGTGTGTGTGTGTGTGTGTGTGTGTGTGTGTGTGTGTGTGTGTGTGTGTGTGTGTGTGTGTGTGTGTGTGTGTGTGTGTGTGTGCTGGAATTGGGGCTTGAACTCAGGACCTGGGTGCTGTCTTTGAGCTCTTTTGCTCTGGGCTGGTGCTCTACTACTAGAGCCACAGTTCCACTTTTAGGTTTGGGTATTTCATTGGAGATAAGAGTGTCACGGACTGCACTGGGAATGTGGCTCAGTGATAGAGTGCTTGCCTAGCATGCATGAAACCCTGGGTTTGATTCCTTAGTACCACATACACAGAAAAAGGCAGAAGTGGCACTGTGGCTCAAGTGGTAGAGCACTAGTCTTGAGCACAGAGAGGCTCAGGGACAGTGATCAGGCCCCGAGTTCAAGCCCCAGGACTGGCAAAAAAAAAAAAAAAAAGGTATGATGGACTTGTCTGCCTGGGCCAGCTTCGAACTGCGGTCCTCATATCTCAGCCTCCTGAGTAGCTGGGATGACCGGTGTGAGCTATCATCTCTGCTGTGGTGATTGTCACTGCTCAGTTCAGTGTCCCAGGCCTGCAGAGTAGGGCTTGGGTCTCAGGTGTTTTCTGACCTGTTAGTGCACAATGGACCCGGACACCCTGGAGCCCACGGACCACCTGACAGAGAAAGCCGTGGAATTCTGCCAGCGCGTGGGTAGCAAAGCCAGCACGGTGTCGGAGATCGTGGGGCAGCGGGACGCGGCTGTGTACCAGGCCATCGAAGAGGGGATCCGGAGGGTGAATGCCAACGCGGCCGCCCGGCCCTACCACGTGCAGAAGTGGGCCATTCTCGAGCGGGACTTCTCCATTTCCGGTGGAGAGTTAGGTATGTTTTTCTTTTTTCTTTTTTCGGTCAGTTGTGGGGCTTGAACTCAGGACCTGAGCATTGTCCCTGAGCCTTTTCACTCAAGGCTAGTGCTCTACCACTTGAGCCACAGCTTCACTTCTGACTTTTTGTATGGTTCATTGAAGAGTCTCACAGACTTTCCTGCCTGGGCTGGCTTGGAACCACGATCTTCAGATGTCAGCCTCCTGAGTAGCTAGGATGACAGGCGTGAGCCACTGTGTCCAGCTTTTTTTTGTCAGTCGTGGGGCCTGAACTCTGGGCCTGGGCACTGTCCCTCAGCTCTTCAGCTCAAGGCTAGCACTCTACCACTTGAGCCACAGCGCCACTTCCAGCTTTTTCTGCTTATGTGGTGCTGAGGAATCGAACCCAGGGCCTCATGCATGCAAGGCAAGCGCTCTACCACTGAGCCACCTTCCCAGCCCTGTCCAGCATTTTTAAAAAAGTTTTTCTTGGGCTGGGAAGGTGGCTCAGTGGTAGAGCGCTTGCCTTGCATGCTCAAGGCCCTGGGTTCGATTCCTCAGCACCACATAAGCAAAAAGCAAAAAGCCAGAAGTGGCGCTGTGGCTCAAGTGGTAGAGTGCTAGCCTTGAGCTGAAGAGCTGAGGGACAACATCTAGGCCCAGACTTCAAGCTCCACAACCAAAAAAAAGATCATTTGTATAGTTAACAATGGCTGGATCTTAAGGGACAGGGATGTGTGTGTTCAAGGGCAGAATGAATCACATTTGAACTGGGGGTCAAGAATATGGGTAGAACTAGGCACTGGTGGCTCATGCCTAGGATCCTAGCTACTCGGGAGGGTGAGATCTGAGGATCATGGTTTGAGGCCAGCCTGGGCAGAAAAGTCTGTGAGACTCTTATCTTCCATGAACCACCTGAAAACCGGAAGTGGTGCTGTGGCTCAAAGTGGTAGAGCACTAGCCTTGAATGAAAAAGCTCTGGGACAGTGCCCAGGCCAAGTTCAAGTGTCAGGATGGAATGGTGATAGGTGGAGGGGAAGGCTACACTTCATATTTGAGAGCTTGTTTGGAGCAGCTACTCATATACCCATGACCAAAGACTGGTCCTCCTCTATCAGGAATGGTCATCCTCTTCGACCACACATGCACAGCTTCAGGAGGGACACACATGGAGTGGTTGGAAGGATGGGGACACCCACCTAGCCAGCCAGATCAGCCGAATCAACCCTGACGGTCAAGGGGTGACAGTGTCACAGCCCATTATGTATTTGAAAGAAGTGGTCATCATTTCTAGTCTCAAAAGTGACACAGGTCAGGCACTAATGTCTCATGTCTGTAATCCCAGATACATGGGAAGGTGAGATCTGAGGACCAAGTTTGAAGCCAGCCTGGGCAGACACATCTGAGACTCTATTTTCAATTAATCAGCAAAAAGCCAGAAGCAGAGGTGTGGCTCAGGAGGCAGAGCACCAGCCTTGAACCAAGGCTGGGCTGGAGGGGAAGCCAGGCAAGCCCATCATCTTAGCTACTCAGGAGGCTGAGATCTGAGGATCGTGGTTCAAAGCCAGCCTGGGCAGGAAAGTCTGTGAGACTCTTATCTCTAATGAACCACCAGAAAACTGGAAGTGGGGCTGTGGCTCAAAGTGGTAGAGCTCCAGCGTTGAGTGAAAAAGCTGAGGAAATAGCACCCAGGCCTTGAGTTCAAGCCCAAGACTGACAAAAGTACAAAAAAACCACAAGCCCCAAGTTCCAGCCCAGTACCAACACACACACACACACACACACACGACCTAATACCCTATCACTTACACACACACACACACACACACACACACACACACACACACACACGACCTAATACCCTATCACTTACACACACACACACACACACACACACACACACACACACACACACACACACACACACACACACACACACACACACACACACACACACACACACACACACACACACACACACACACACACGACCTAATACCCTATCACTTCCTCTGTTCAACTGACCATAGTCCAATCCTGGCACATAGTAGAAGGCTCCCAGCCCTGGTTTCTAAGGCTGGCCACTGAGCCTGTTTGGTATACTTTTTTTCTTTTTTTTGGTCGGTTGTGGGGCCTGAACTCTGGGCCTGGGCGCTGTCCCTCAGCTCTTCAGCTCAAGGCTAGCGCTCTACCACTTGAGCCACAGCACCACTTCCTGCTTTTTCTGTTTATGTGGTGCTGAGGAATAGAACCCAGGGCCTCATGCATGCAAGGCAAGCACTCTACCACTGAGCCACCTTCCCAGCCTGTTTAGTATACTTTTTTTGTGTTGCCAGTCCTGGGGCTTATCCTGAGCTTTTGTGCTCAAGACAGCACGCTCTACCACT
Source organism: Dipodomys merriami (assembly GCF_024711535.1). NCBI lineage: Eukaryota > Metazoa > Chordata > Mammalia > Rodentia > Heteromyidae > Dipodomys > Dipodomys merriami. Next base: position 1,355,139 of record NW_027204826.1, on the reverse strand, counting down.
TCAGCCACAGCTGCACTTCCGGCTCATTGGTGGTTCACAGACTTTCCTGCCTAGCTTGGCTTCAAACCAGACTCCTCAGATCTCAGCTTCCTGGGTAGCTGGGATTACAGGTGTGGGCCACAGGGCACGTCTCTGGCTTACTTCTTCCATCGAGTTCTCTAGGCTTGGACCTCACTTATTTCTTCCAATGTTTCTTTCAGGTCCCACCATGAAACTGAAACGGCTCATAGTTCTGGAGAAATACAAAGATATCATTGATTCCTTTTACCAAGAGCAGAAAAAGTAGAGAGGAAGGGCCACCCTATGGTTGCTGCTAAATAGGTAGTTGGCAGACTTTCAAGCGTTTTCCAGCCTGAGCATGGAAACCTCTGACAAATCTGGCCTTCCCCTCCGCCCTCCACTCCCCCCCCCGCCCCCCCTCCCCTGTCCTGCCCTGCCCCAAGTCAGGATGTCCCAGGGTCCCCAGTGCTGAGAAGCTTCCTCTCTGGGCAGTTTGGATTCTGTGGAAGTATGGCTTCGCGGTCAGATGACGCAGAACGAATGGACAGGCCAGTCAGTATTGGCCCTTGATCCAGGCAAATGGATTCATTTGCTAGCACCCAGAACAGGTGACCAAATGTATGCTTTGGGGGAGAAGAAAGGGAATGATGGCTCCCACATGAGTGTCCCGGCTCACCTGACAGCCTGACCCATTCTGGAATCTTCTTGGACACTGCAGATCGATCAATACTCACTACCTACCCTCCTTCATTTTGCACAAGCCACTGACTCACTCTTTTAACCAAACTGCTGCTGCCTACACGATTCTATTTAATGTGATTTGCATAGTAAACCTTTTAACAAAACTGCTGAGTACTTCATTCATTCAGCAAGCCGAGGGGAGACAAGAGTGGCAGGCAATACACACAAGCCACCATCAGGGTACAGTGAATGCCCTTAGAATAAAGGCTGGGCACCAGCGGTGCATGCCTGTAATCCTAGCTACTCAGGAGGCTGAGATTTTAGGATTGCGGTTCAGTCAGCCTAGATAGTAAAGTCCATGAGACTCTTCATTTTATTTTAGTTATTTTTGTTGATCATGCGTCTTGGAACTCAGGGCCTGGGTGCTGTCCCTGAGCATTTCAGCTCAAGGTGAGCACTCTACCACTTGAACCACACCTCTTCTGGTTTTCTGGTGGCTAATTGGAGATAAGAGTCCCAGGGACATTCAGCCCAGGCTGGCTTTGAACTGGGATCTCAGATCTCAGCTTCATGAGTAGCTAGGATGACAGGCATGAGCCACCGATGCCTAGCTCTTCATTTTAACTAGCAAAAAGGCTGAAGTTGTGGCTCAAGTGGTAGAGTTCTAGCCTTGAGGGAATAATTCAGGGACAGTGCCCAGGCTCTGAGTTCAAGCCCACAGGGGCTGGAATGTGCACACATACACGTGCGCACACACATATACACTGGAATAAACAAAGGTGCAGAACAGTAGAGCTATCTAGTAAAAGCAGCCACCTCTTCCACTCTGAATACCAGCAGCAGCCATTTCTGGGCAATGCACCTGAATCACAATGTCCCTAAGACATTGGCCCAGAAAGCAGGCAGAGAGAGAGAGAGAAGGCAGCCATAGTCTATTTGGAAATTCTTTATTAATTTCCATGAGCCTGAGAACCACTGACGATGAGCACAATCCAGAGAGATAGGCAAAGCAGCGGCATAAACAAAGTAGGATACACATGAGATTGTAAGCCTGGGTATAAGCTTAAAAAAAAAATTAGCCGGGGGCTGGGAAGGTGGCTCAGTGGTAGAGCGCTTGCCTTGCATGCCTGAGGCCCTGGGTTTGATTCCTCAGCACCACATAAGCAAAAAGAAAAAAAGCCGGAAGTGGTGCTGTGGCTCAAGTGGTAGAGCGCTAGCCTTGAGCTGAAGAGCTGAGGGACAGCGCCCAGGCCCAGAGTTCAGGCCCCATGACCGGACCCAAAAAAAAAAAAAAATTAGCCGGGAAATGTCCCAGTGACCTGGGCACACGGGCAGAACGAGAGGTGTGCAGATGCACACAAGGCTCAAGGGAGAACCCACATGGCCTCTGGCTTGGGGACAAAGGTCATAGAAAAGGGTCACCACTGATGACCTCAGGCCCCATGTGGATTGACTGTGAGAATCAGCTCAAGCCACGCATGTTCAGTCTCTGCCGCCACGGCGTCTTTTACTGGTATTGCTAAAGCAGTAGTGGGGAGAAAAGCGGGGGAGGGGAGGCAGTCATGGAAATTAAAAATCCATAGCCAGCAGCCCTGTGTACCTTAACCACAACCAAAACACTGGTGACTGGGCTAAACAGGCCAGAGGTGGCAGGAGAGCTGGCTCGCCCATCTCCACGGTGGAAAGGGGGAATGAATACAGCACAGGGACTCAGAAGCTGTGACAAGTTGTGTCCAGTCAGAGGACATGACCCCTCTTTACTTCATCAAGAGTTCTTGCCAAGAATATTTCATCTGCAGGGAACAAAATAATTGAATACAAAATACATCTGGCGCCTTGTACGCAATATATTACCTATCTCTTATTAACAAAAGTTATAGCGCTCCTTTCTATAGTTCTTAGATCTGAAGTTTTTATTCATAGTAATTCATGTAAAGGACAAATCTTTCTTCACTGACCGCATTACTAAGAAAAAGGTTCAGGTTTGCGGTTTCCCTAGGAATTTTTCTGGTGCCCCTTTGAGTTTTCTAAGAATGTTATTTTGTGCTATGACTTTATTTCCATTATGATTTTCGTCAGCCAAGGAAAACAGGGCAACTTTTTGTTGTTGTTGTTTCTTAAAAAGATAGATGTTTTTTAAGGAATTTATATCATATTTACAGCTGAGGAAAATTGATTTGAACTGAAGTGTAAAATGGTTAACAACTGCAAATGACACAGTCCACTTCCGGTTTACTAAAAAAATGTTTCCCAAATAGACACGTAATAAATAGAACAAGCATTTGGAAAAGTCCTTTGAAAGCAGGCCTATACACATCGCCTGCAGCCTCCAGGTGGATTTTGTTAAGAAAAGGCCAGATCAGAAAATGTACTGTCAAGAAACAAGCAAACCGAATGCAGACAGAATGGCAGGTGATCGAGAGGTTCATGTGTCCATCAGAAGTGACTGCAGCCAAGACCACGTGCAGGGGCTTTAATCCGAATCCTTCACTCGGCGACAGATCTCATCTGTGAACTCTGAGCATTTGGCTTTGCCTCCCAAGTCTTTTGTTAAGGTCTGAGGAAAGGAAAACAATAACAACATGCATCCACATGCTGAATTAAGACCAAGGATCTCAGCTAGGAGCTGGTGGCTCACGCCTGTCATCCTAGCTACTCAGGGGGCTGCGATCTGAGGATCGCAGTTTGAAGCTAGTCCATGCAGGAAAGCCCATGAGACTCTTAACTTCACAGAAAAAGCCATTAAGCGGCACTGTGGCTCAAGTGGTAGACGGCTAGCCTTGAGCAAAATGAGGTCAGGGACAACGACGCCCAGTCCCATAATTCAAGCCCCAGGACTGCAATAAAAAGACCAAGGGTCTTTTTATTTTAAGCCCTCAGATTGCCAACTTACCCTTACAACTTTTAGCTCCTCAATTCAAACCAAAGACCCTACACGCAAAAATCTCCCAGCCCACAAATGCTGGGTGGCCATGGCTCACTCTTGTAATCCTAGCTACTCAGGAGGCTGAGATCTGAGGATCAGGATTTGAAGCCAGCTCTGGCAGCAAAGTCCATGAGACCCTCATCTTCGATTAACCACCAAAAAGCTGGAAATGGAGCTGTGGCTCAAGTGTCAGAGGGCCAACCTTGAGCAAAAACGCTAAGGGACAGCACCTAGGCCCTGAGTTCAAGCCCTCAAAACATACACACACACACACACACACACACACACACACACACGCGCGCGCGCACGCACACACACACACGCACATACACAGAACATGGGATCACAAGAACGGTACCTTTCCATCTTTAATTGTAGCAAAACACGCAGCCTCGATTCTCTCAGCCTGGTCGAAAAGCCTCATATGGCGCAGCATCATCACAGCACTGAGCAGGAGGGCAGTGGGGTTGGCCATGTCCTTGCCCGCTATGTCCGGGGCTGTCCCGTGCACCTGTGTACCAGGGAAAGCAGCATGAGCAGAGGCACGCATGCGCTGCGGCTCAGTGGTAGAAGGTGGGCTGAGGTGGGAAGTCCAGGGTTTGATTTCAGAACCACAAAAAAAATAGGGACAGAGAGACAGACAGAGATAGAAAGAGGGAGGGAGGGACGCAGGAGTCTCCATTCTCTCTCCTATCCCATTGAAAAAAAATATTGAAAACTGCTGTGGGATTCATCTGACATAGATTTGAGGAGTAAAAAAATAAAGCTTTAGAGAAACAAAGCACTAGATTTTTTTTTTTTGGGGGGGGAAGGGTTGTGGGTTTTGTTGCCAATTCTGAGACTTGAACTCAAAGCCAGTGCATTTCCTTGAACTACGTTCAAGACTAGTGCTCTACCACTTGAACCACAGCTCCACTTCCAGAGAGTCAGGTCCCTGCCTGAGCTGACTTTGAACCACAATCCTCAGATCTCAGCCTCCTGAGCAGCTAGGATGACTGGTATAAGCCACTGGTACCTAGCTAAGCACTAGTTTGCTAAAAGCCCAAGTACTGGCACAAAGATACTCTGATTGTGTTTGTGTGTGTGTGTGAGTTTTTGGTAAACTATTTCAGGGGAAGAAAGCTACACAATGAAGAAGTATCTAGCCAGTAGCACACATCTGTAATCTTAGCACCCACGAGTCTGAGGAAAAAATGTCCTGAGTGCATGGCAGCCTGGGCTATGGAGCAAAGTCCTGACTCAAAACAGAAATAAAATCCTAGCTACTCAGAAAGCTGAGAGCTGAGGATCACAGTTCAAAGCCAGCCCAGGCAGGAAAGTCCATGAGACTCTTATCTCCAATGAACCACCAGAAAATGGGAAGTGGCACAGTGGCTCAAAGTGGTAAAGCAAAAGACTCAGGGACAGCAGTGCCCAGACCAAGTTCAAGCCCCACAACCACCACCACCAACAACAAAAATATATACATATATATATATATATATGTATATATGTATATATATATATTATATATATTCTATATAACCACACATATACGTGTATATAAATATCTAGAAAGAAAAGCAAGGCTATATAAATATACAATGTTGTTGGGTACAAATAGATCAGGCTTGTCATCCTAGCTACTCAGGAGGCTAAGATCTGAGGATCCTGGTTCAAAGCCAACCTGAGCAGGGAAGTCCATGAAACTCTTATCTCCAATAAACCAGCAAAAAAGCCAGAAGTGGAGCTGTGCCAAGTGGGAGAGCATTAGCTTTGAGCAAAAAGTCTAAGTGAAAGAGCCTATGCCCTGAATTCAAGCCCCAGAAATAGCATCAGATAGACAGATAGACAGACAGACAAACAGTCATTTTCTTTTTTTTGGTCAGTCCTGGGGTTTGAAACTCAGGGCCTGAGCACTGTCTCTAAGATACTTCTTTCTTTTTCCCTGAGCTTCTTTCTCTCAAGGCTAGCACTCTACCACTTGAGCCATAGTGCCACTTCGGGCCTTTTCTGTTTTATGTGGTACTGAGGAATCGAACCCAGGGCTTCATGCATGCTAGACAAGCACTCTACCACTAAGCCACATTCCCAGCCAAGTCATTCTCTTTGACAATTTGCAAATGTACAGAGTTAAAGCCCTCTTGAGTTATACTGAGCTGTCCCACTGTCCAGCCTGAACTCGTATGGGAGCAGAACCCTTACCGACTCGAAGATGGCCACTCCATTGGCCCCAATGTTGCCGCTTGGGGTGACACCCAGACCTCCAATCAGCCCTGCACACAGGTCACTGCAAGGCAGAAAAGAACATTGTAAAGGATACAGCGAGAGGAACACATCTCATCTTGTACTCAGATCTCAGCTGTTAAATTCCCTTTCTCCACTCAGAGGAAGCAGAGCTCTTACAGACAGAGCTGTGCCCAGAAGCAAGGTGAGGAACGAGGGGCTGAGCCCAAAAGACACTGAAGGCACTGGGAAAGGAGCCACCCTGGCTCCGCCCAGACACCCCAGCCTTCAGGTTAAGGGATGTCAGTTATAGACACAGCACCAAATCACCAGCAAACCAGTCAGTAAGCAAACAAACAAGAGATAATGAAGAGCGTCTTCATTATGGTTAGAATGCTGACAGACAGAATGATGGGCTGCAAACATCAGCCTATAACCCAGCTACTGAGGAGGCTGAGAGCTGAGGATCATAGTTCACAGCCAGCCCGGGCAGGGGAGACTGTGAGACTCTTATCTCCAATTAACCACCAAAAAGCTGGAAGGAGAGCTGTGGTTCAAGTGGTAGAGTGCTAGCCTTGAGTGAAAAAGATAAGGGACAGTGTCTAATCACTGAGTTCAAGCCCCAGGACTGGCACAAAAAATAAATTGGAAAATGATTACCGTCTACTTAGATAGGAACAAAATTGAGCAAAATCAACCAATCAATAAAACGTGGAAAATGGGAACAATGAAGTCAGGGTGCAATAGTCACCCAGAGCTGATTGGCAGATAGACAAATGGTCCGGTCTGTTCAACATACAGTCTCTGCCAGGTGCTGTGGCTTACACCTGTAATCCTAGCTACGCAGGAGGCTGAAATCTGAGGATCATGGCTCAAAGCCAGTCTGGGCAGAAAAGTCCGTGACACTCTTTTTTTTTTTTTTTTTTTTTTTTTTGTCGGTCGTGGGGCTTGAACTCTGGGCCTGGGCACTGTCCCTCAGCTCTTCAGCTCAAGGTGAGCGCTCTACCACTTGAGCTACAGTGCCACTTCCGGTTTTCTGGTGGTTTATTGGAGATAGGAGTCTCACGGTCTCTCCTGCCCGGGCTGGCTTTGAACCAAGATCCTCAGATTTCAGCCTCCTGAGTAGCTAGGATTACAGGCGTGAGCCACCAGCACCCGGCGTCCGTGACACTCTTATCTCTAATAAACTACTCAGAAAAAGCCAGAAGTGGCACCGTGTGGCTCAACTGGTAAGAGTGCCAGTCTTGAGCCAAAGAAACTCAGAGACAAGAGCTTAGGTCTTGAGTTCAAGTATCAAGACAGGCAAAACAAAACAACAACAACAATAAGAACAACAACAAGAAAACATGAAGTCTCTGACATCAGGTCTGAGGTTTTGGAATTCAGCGCCTAATCTGATGACACATGCTACGGTTTATAACTGAAAATTACAGCTGAGAATTTTAAGCTGTGGTTGACTTTAGGACATTTACATGGCAATACTAGACACTTACCTAAGGATGTCTCCGTACAGATTTGGCATGACAAGAACATCAAATTGGGATGGATCCTGTACCATCTGCAAGGAATATATTTGAGCATCAGCGAATAAATGTGTAACAAACACATGCACACTCAAACGGTAACCCTATAAATATGAATGCATACTTACATTCAAACACACTGTATCGAGATACATCTCATTAAATTTAATATCTTTACAGTTTTCTGCAACTTCCCTGCATTTCTGCAGAAAAAGTCCATCTGACATCCGCCTGGAAAGGAAGTTCAAGAAAAAAATTTTTTTGTCAGTCATGGGACTTGAACTCTGGGCCTGGGCAATATCCCTGAGCTCTTCAGCAAAAGGCAAGTGCTCTACCACTTGAGCCACAGTGTCACTTCTGGTTTTCTGGTGGTTAATTGGAGATAAAAGTCACGGATTTTCCTGCCTGGGTGGCTTTGAACCATGATCCTCAGATCTCAACCTCCTGAGTAGCTAGGATTATAGGCGTGAGCCACTGTCACCCAGCAAGTTTAAAAAATTTTAAGTTCAGGGTGTAACAATGATGGATTGGAAATGTACTCATTATCTTAGTCATGTAACTGTAACCCCACTGTACAGTATCTTTACAATAAAATACATTAAAACAAAAAAAACACCAAGAGTCCTGCCAGCTACTATGAACAGAAATGGAAAAGTTGGGTTTCATTGTGGAGAAGAAATCATACAATAAAGCACTAAGCAAGGCCAGAAAATATGTTGAAAAAAAAATTTCAAGTTCCAGAAAAGCCAAGTTGTCTAATTTTAGTGACAATTAGATGATTCCTTAGGCAGCTGATAAAATGCAAGTTTAAAGTGTTGATCCAAGTTGGGCACCAGTGGCTCACATCTGTCATCCTAGCTACTCAGGAAGCTGAGATCTGAGACAGGGTTCAAAGCCAGCCTGGGCAGGAAAGTCTGTGAGACTCATCACTTTAATCACCGAAAAATCCAGAAGTAGTGCTGTGGCTCAAGGGGTAGAGTGCCTGCCTTGAGGAAAAGGAGCTTAGGGACAGTACCCAGGCCCTGGGTTCGAGCCCCAGGACCAGAAAAAAAAAAGTTGTTGATCCCAACAGGAAGACTAGCTATATTATTAAAATCACTTTAGGAGGTTACTTGAAGTGGTAACTTTTCTTAGTGTGTGTGCTGGTCCTGGGGCTTGAACTCAAGGCCTGAATATTGTCCCCCAAGCTTTCTGCTCAAAGCTAGCTCTCTACCACTTGAGCCACAGTGCCATTTCCAGCTATTTTTAGTGGTTCTTTGGAGATAAGAGTTTTACAGACTTTCCTACACTGGCTGGCTTCAAACTGCAATTCTAAGATCTCAGCCTCCTGAGTCTAGCTGATAACAGGTATGAGCCACTGGTGCCCAGCAGCTAGTGACTTTTTTTTTTGGTCAGTTGTGGGGCTTGAACTCTGGGCTTGGGCGCTGTCCCTCAGCTCTTTAGCTCAAAGCAAGTGCTCACCACTTGAGCCACAGTGCCACTTCTGGTTTTCTGAGTAGTTAATTGGAGATAAGAGTCTCATGGAGTTTCCTGCCAGGGCTGGCTTTGAACGGCGATCCTCAGATCTCAGCCTCCTGAGTAGCTAGGATTACAGGTGTGAGCCACCGGCACCCGGCTGTGACTATTCTTATTAATTACTATGTGTCATGTTTAATACTTGTCTTAGACAGGAAGAACTGTTTCTTTGACCTTTAACAGAACAGGCAGGAGAGAAGACTGCTGACAAGTCGGCCGCCAGAGCCGGCTATTTTAAGCCCCAAGCAGGAGGTGGAGTGAGCGACACCTCCCATCCTCGGTGAAACATTAATGTGTGGCCTTTACAAAGGCCACAGTGTCTGAGGACCCCATGGCTCCTCCAGCTTCCTTTGCTTTCTGTGTATGTACAAGTACTAGAACTTGAACTCAGGGCCTTGCATTCTCACTTGGCTCTTTTGCCCAACATTGGCGTTCTACTACTTGGCTACATTTGCTTGTTAACTGGAGATCAGAGTCTTTTTATTTTTATTTTTTTTGTCAGTCATGGGGCTTGAACTCTGGGCCTGGGCACTGTCTCTCAGCTCTTCAGCTCAAGGGCAGGCCCTCTATCACTTGAGCCACAATGCCACTTCCAGTTTCTGGTGGTTAGTTGGAGGTAAGAGTCTCATGGATTTTCCTGCCCAGCAGGCTGGCTTTGAACTGTGATATTCAGATCTCAGCCTCCTCAGTAGCTAGGATTACAGCCATGAGCCACTGGCGCCCAGCAAGATCAGAGTCTTAACAGACTTTCCTGCCCAGGCTGGCTTTGAACCCTGATCCACAGATCTCAGCTCCTCAGTAGCTGGGATTATATGAATGAGTTAAAAGGGGTAGGCCAGCTTACATCCTTAACTCCCCAGCCCGGACTCCACACCCCACTGAGGCACAGTACAGGATGGCAGTGGGTTCCTGCAGAGCTCTGTTTGAGACGGATGAGCAAGCTGAAGAGAAGGGAAGGCCAGCATGGCCCCTGCTACCCGCCAGCCCATGGGACTCACATGATGTTGGCCTTGTGCACAGCCGTGACGTTGCTGCGGCGGTTGTTGCGAGCATACTCAAAGGCGAACTCAGCGATGCGCTTGCTTGCGCCCTCGGTGATGAGCTTGATGCTCTGCACAACTCCATCCACGATCTGAAAGGGGAGAAGCTCTGCTCATTGGAGGAGGTGTGGCTAGCTCAGCCCACACAATGTGAACGGACACAGCCTCAACTCCTCACCTGTCTTGGAGAAACTGTTCCACCGAGAAGCTGAAGAACAATCCCAAGTGCGAAGACAGTAAACCCAACCCAACCAGGAATAAAAATGTATCTGAAGCCAGGCACTGGTGGCTCACGCCTGTCATCCTAGCTCCTCAGGAGGCTGAGAGCTGAGGATCACAGTTCAAAGCCAACCTAAGGCAGGAAAGTCTGTGAGACTCTTATCTCCAATGAACCACCAAAAAGCTGGAAGTAGAGCTGTGGCTCAAGTGGTAGAGCACCAGCCTTGAGTGAAAAAGCTACAAAACAGTGCCCAAGCCCTGTGATGCACCCCCCCCCCCACAACGCCTCCCTCTGAAAGAAGAAAGTGAGCGTACCACATGCTCAATGCCACTGTACTCTCCTTCCGTGTTCTCTCGAATGGTGACGATGTTCACATCCGTGTAGGGCGTTCTATAGCCTTCAATGGACACGCACGGCCGGACATTGGCATAAAGGTCAAATGTCTTCCGCAGCAGTAAATTCATAGATGGGTGACCTGCCGCTATTGGAGTCTTCAGAGGGCCTGGGAAAGACAAGACCCAGAGGACATCTGGCCTCATGCCCCCAAGCTCCCCTGACGACCACGGTGTGCTGGACCTGGCCCTCCCACCACCTCAATCGGAGAAGGAAGCTTTCCAGAACGCTAACCGCATTTCTCTTCTTGACAATGACCAAGTATTATAGCAGAGCTCTGGCGTCAGCTCACCCTTACTACCGCCCAAGCAGGGTCAGTTGAGAAAGGAATTAATTTACAGGCTCATGCCTGTAATCCCAACTCCTGAGGAGGCAGAGATCTGAGGACTGCAGTCCAAATGAAGCCAGCTAGAATAGGAAAGTCCGAGAGACTCTTAGCTCCAATGAACCACCAAAGAGCTGCAAGTGGAGCTGTGGCACAAGTGGTAGAGAGTCAGCTTTGAATGGAAAGCTTAAGGGACAGTGACTAGGCTCTGAGCCCCAGTACTGGGAGGCAGGGGGGAGTGAAGAAGCTAGGCACCCATGGCCCACACCTACAAATCCTAACTACTCAGGAGGCTGAGACCTATAGGATTGCCACTTAAAGCCAGTGGTTCAAAGCCACCCAGGCAGAAAAGAGACGCCATCTCCAATTAACCAGTAAAATACCAGACTGGAGGTATGGCTCAAATGGTAGGGCATCAGCCATGACAAAGAAAGCTGAAGAAGAGTACAAGGCTCTGAATTCAAGCCCTGGTACTGGCAGCCCCACACCCCCAAAATAGGAAGATAAAGTAAAACATAAATCTAATGAAATATAAACAGATATTGTCAGTTTGTATTGGCCAGTAACCCGTTAATGTTTTACTAAAGCTTGAAAAAGAACATTCTAAAGAAAATATAAAGCATGGGCTGGGAAGGTGGCTCAGTGGTAGAGCGCTTGCCTTGCATGCCTGAGGCCCTGGGTTCGATTTCTCAGCACCACATAAGCAAAAAGAAAAAAAGCCGGAAGTGGCGCTGTGGCTCAAGTGGTAGAGCGCTAGCCTTGAGCTGAAGAGCTGAGGGACAGTGTCCAGGCCCAGGGTTCAGGCCCTACAACCGGACCCCCCTCCCAAAAAAACCCCAGAAAATATAAAGCATGCTGAGCTGTGTTTGGTGGTGCAGGCCTATAATCCCAGCACTGAGGAGGCTCAAGCAGGAGGATTTAGAGTTCAAAGCTAGCCTGAGCTACACAGCAAGAATTCTCAAAAACAACAGACACAGGGGGTGTCAGTGGTTCAGCCAGGGGTTCACACCTGCCATCCTAACTACTCTAGAGGCTGAGATCTAAGGATCCAAGTTCAAGGCCAGGTTGGGCAGCAAAGTTCATGAGCCTCATCTCCATCCAAAAGCCAGAAGTAGAGCTGTGGCTCAAATGCTAAAACACTAGGCTTGAGTAAAACAAACTCAGTGCCCAGGCCAGGACTTCAAGCATGAGGACAGGCAGGCATGCATGTGTGTGCACGCACACACACACACACACACACACACACACACACACACACACACACACACACACACACACACACACACACACACACACACACACACACACACACACACACACACACACACAGTCAAATACACAGGTAAACAGTATGCACCTATGAGTAGTTACTTCATAAAAAGGATGAAAGCTGCCTTGACTTTGATAGACTGCCAAACCTTATTTAGCTTCCACATTTGGACTTTGGAAAATTGAACCTCGGGAGCAGAAATCAATAAAGCCACGCCCCTGGCAGCTCTACCTTTCAGGCCCATCTTGTTCTTATCCATGGACTCCTTGGCTTCCGGAGGAATCATCCACTTGCCCCCTGGGCCTTGGATGGCGGTGACATTCCGCTCCTCCCACTGGATGGGAGCCTAGAGGACAGAACCCAAGACAACACTGGCATTGACACACCCATCCTTTTTTTTTTGTCGGTCGTGGGGCTTGAACTCTGGGCCTGGGCGCTCTCCCTCAGCTCTTCAGCTCAAGGCGAGCGCTCTACCACTTGAGCTACAGCGCCACTTCCGGTTTTCTGGTGGTTTATTGGAGATAGGAGTCTCACGGTCTCTCCTGCCCAGGCTGGCTTTGAACCGTGATCCTCAGATCTCAGCCTCCTGAGTAGCTAGGAGTACAGGCGTGAGCCACCAGCGCCCGGCTTAACATACCCATCCTTGAGTTCACGCCTCCATACAACTGGTCAAAACACGCACATGGGGGCCTAGAAAGGCCCTGGTGTATAAGAAGAGGGGTCATCCTTGCATGCGACCAGGACAGCTCCCCAGATCACCCTGACCCCGCTGTCACTCCAGGCTGTCACCTGTCCCCTGGGTTTCTTCACACAGACTTTTAAGGTGGCTATAATTAGAATATGAACAAGCAGGAAAGAAATAAGAGTTCAAGAAACCATTTCACAGTACTGGTACATACATGAACCTTGAAAACACTAAGCCAGACGGGTGCTGATTGCTCACACCTGTAAATCCTAGCTACTCAAGAGGCTGAGATCTGAGGGTCGTGGTTCAAAGCCAGCCTGGGCAGGAAAGTCTATGAGACTCTTTTTTTTTTTTTTTTTTGTCGGTCGTGGGGCTTGAACTCTGGGCCTGGGTGCTGTCCCTGTGCTCTTCAGCTCAAGGTAAGCACTCTACCACTTGAGCCACTTCCTGTTTTCTAGTGGTTTATTGGAGATAAGAGTCTTACAGATGTTCCTGCCCGTGCTGACTTTGAACCACAATCCTCAGATCTCAGCCTCCTGAGTAGCTAGGATTACAGGCGTGAGCCACTAGTGCCTGGCTGTCCATGAGACTCTTACCTTTAAAGAACCACCAGAATACTGGACATGGAGCTGTGGCTCAAAGTGGTAGAGTGTTAACCTTGAGTAAAGAAAGCTCAGGGCCAACACAGCACCCAAGAACAGCACACATAAAAAAAAACAAAAACAAAAACAAAAAAAACAAGCCGGGCGCTGGTGGCTCACGCCTGTAATCCTAGCTACTCAGGAGGCTGAAATCTGAGGATCGCGGTTCAAAGCCAGCCCAGGCAGGAGAGACCGTGAGACTCCTATCTCCAATAAACCACCAGAAAACCGGAAGTGGCACTGTAGCTCAAGTGGTAGAGCGCTCGCCTTGAGCTGAAGAGCTGAGGGACAGCGCCCAGGCCCAGAGTTCAAGCCCCACGACCGACCAAAAAAAAAAAAAAAACAAAGCACAAAAATCTAAGCTAAGAACTCCAGGAAATGGAAACAAGATGTTTTTTCTTTTTTGTTTTTCCTTTTGTTTTCTTTTTGTCTTGTTGATTTATCTGTCTTTGGAAGGTTAAGGGGGAACACAGAAATAGAGGGGCATAGGGTGAACAAATACAGCAGTGATACTCACTAGACACTGTTGAAAATGAATTGTACAACTTGTAGGTGGGGACAGAAGGGAAAAAATGGGGAGAGAAGGGGAGGGAAGGAGTAACATTGTTAAAAATACAAGTCCTGGGCTCCTTTTGCTCAAGGCTAATACTCTAACACTTGAGCCCCAGCACTACTTCCTGGCTTTTTCTGTGATTAATTGGAGATAAGAGTATCACGGAGTTTCCTTACCAGGCTGGCCTCGAACCACAATCTTCAGATCTCAACCTCCTGAGTAGCTAGGATTATAGGTGTGAGCCACTGGTGCCCAGCAAGAAATGTACTGGTTTGGTTTTTTTTTTTTTTGGTCGGTCGTAGGGGCTTGAACTCTGGGCCTGGGCGCTGTCCATGCACTCTTCAGCTCATGGCAAGCGCTCTACCGCTTGAGCCACAGCACCACTTCTGGTTTTCTAGTGGTTTATTGGAGATAAGAGTCTCACAGAGTTTCCTGCCTGAGTTGGCTTTGAACTATGATCCTCAGATCTCAGCCTCCTGAGTAGCTAGGATTATAGGCATGAGCCACCTGCACCTGGCAAGAAATGTACTCTTTACCTGACTTATATAACTGTAACCACTCTATACATCATCTTTATAATAACATCAAAATAATTGTTGAGCAATCTGAACAGCCCTTCATAAAGGACTAGCTATTGAGACTACATATAGGAGGCAAATGCCAAAATAGGAAGCAGGGTTGGCTGCCCGGGGCTGCTCATGGGGTGGAGAGGTGGGAGGGTCACTGCTCTTGGATATGGGGTATCTTTCTGGTAATACAGATTTTCTGATATTAAGATTACATCAGTGGTTGTATTCTGTGAATATACTAAAAACAAAACCACCAAATTAAACTTTCTCCTAGTCCTTTCCCACTTAATGGTACCTTTTCCTTCCCCTTTCCTTTCCTTTTTTTCTAGTACTGGGCTTGACCTCAGGGCCTTGTACTCTTTGCTTTTCCTGCTTAAGGCTAGCCCTCTTACCAGTTGAGCCCACACCTCTATTTCTGGCTTTTTGAGGTGGTTCATTGGAGATAAGAGTCTCACAGACTTTCCTGCTCCAGCTGGCTCCGAATGGTGATCTTCAGATCTCAACCTCCTGCCTAGCTAGGATTGCATGAGACATGGGTGACTAGCCAATTCTATGTTGCATTTTGGTAGGAAGGGACAATAAGTAGACAGGTGACTTGGCAGGGTTTGAAGACCTTGAACCTGGGCTGGGCTCAAAATCTCATAAATACCACAGTACTACCTTGATGGCAGATAGCTTCAATAACTACAGGTAGCTACTGAAGATGGCAGTAACAAGTAACATTGTAGTATGCACTATTACAGAGAAAATGCCTTATCAGGAATGGGGGTGCAACCCGTCACCCAGCACTTAGGAGGCTGAGGCAGAAGGATTTCAAGTTCCAGGTTAGCAAAGCAAGACCCTGTCTCTCTCTCTCTCTTTTTTTAGGTCCAAGACCAGGACTTGAACTTAAGGACTTGATGCTTTCACTCACCGCCTAGCGCTCCACCAACTATGCCATGCCTCAAACCCTGCAAAACCCTATCTCAAGAACAAACCCGTGGGGCTGGGAAGGTGGCTCAGTGGAAGAGCGCTTGCCTTGCATGCCTGAGGCCCTGGGTTCGATTCCTCAGCACCACATAAGCAAAAAGAAAAAAGCCGGAAGTGGCGTTGTGGCTCAAGTGGTAGAGCACTAGCCTTGAGCTGAAGAGCTGAGGGACAGTGCCCAGGCCCAGAGTTCAGGCCCCACGACTGGACCAAAAAAAAAAAAAAGAACAAACCCGTTGGGCTGGGAAGGTGGCTCAGTGGTAGAGTTGCTCGCCTTGCATGCATGAGGCCCTGGGTTGGATTCCTCAGCACCACATAAGCAGAAAAAGCTGGAAGTGGCGCTGTGGCTCAAGTGGTAGAGCACTAGCCTTGAGCTGAAGAGCTGAGGGACAGCGCCCAGGCCCAGAGTTCCGGCCTATGACCAACACAAAAAACAAAACAAAACCAAACAAAAACGTAAAGATCCAGCAGGTACAGACTTCATAGGACCAGGTGCAATTTATCCTAGAGTATAATCTCTAATGAGTTTTTTTTAAAAAAACGAAACCAAAAACTTTTGAGTTATTATTGAATGGATGAATTAATGTCACTCACTTTGGCAGCATCAAAGATCTTCATAACTGCAGTGGAAATCTCTGGGCCAATTCCATCTCCTGGAATTAAAGTTACTGTCTGAACCTAAATAGAAGAAATCATTTAAAAAAATAAAAATCAGTAAGGTTTGGAAGGTTTAGAAAAAGAACATCACTGACAAGAGAAAACCCCTTTATACAGATATTGGTTCCTTCCTTCCTTCTTCTTTCCTTCCTTCCTTCCTTCCTTCCTTCCTTCCTTCCTTCTTTCCTTCCTTCCTTCTTTCCTTCCTTCCTTCTTGAGGTCCAAGACTGGGACTTGAACTTGGTACCTGCCATTTTTGCTCCCTGGCTGAGGCTCTACCAATGAGCTACTCTTCCAACCCTATATAGGTATTCCAAAAACGCCCAAGTGCTGTTAGGAAAATAAATAAACCTTCCCTAGAACCATCAAAGGAGAGACAGAAATTAGCAGACACAAATCTCTACAAGTCTACTCTTTCCCTGAGTTCTGAGGTTACTAAAAAGAACTCAAATGGCCACCCTTTTTCTTTTTTGTGCTGGTACTGGGCTTTAAACTCAGGGCCTGGGCATTGTCCCTTGGCATTTTTGCTCCAGATTGGTATTCTATCACTTGAGCCACACCTCTAATTTTGCCTTTTTGCTGGTTAACTGGAGATGCACAGACTTTTCTGCCTGGGCTGACTCAGGGGCTCAATCTGCAGAGATCAGCCTCCTGAGTAGCTGGGATTACAGATGGGAGCCACCAGAATAAGACAAACTACCAAATAGATTTCCCAACTGAAATTTCTTTTCAGGCAAGCTTAGATGAGACAAACTGATTCAAGTCTGTAAAACTAAAGATAAGAAACCAGTTCCATGATGTTCTCCAAGCACAACTTAGAGCGTTCCTCAAGGAGGCAAGAGTTTTCGTCCGTGGGATCCTGGAAAGTTCTTCTTCCAGCATCTTCTTCAGGCACAGGAAGCGATTTTCAGACCCTCCCTGGATATGAGGAGGACTGTTTAGACTGAGACAATCAGATTCCACAATGAGGAGGATTCCACTTTACTAACCAGTCACCAGAATCTAGAGGTACCTGGCAGTGGAAATTGTGCCCAGTGACATGTGGCCAGACCAGCAATGCCTGAGATGCACCGAGACCCACAATCAGCGTTTCTGATGTAACAACGATGACTTGTTCCAAAGGTTTCAGACAAAATAGGAGCCAGCATTTCAAACATAAACACAAAAATATGTAAAGGGAAATATCAGAACTGGTACTGGGGCTTGAACTCAGGACCTGGATGCTGTTTCTGAGCTTTCTTGCTCATGGCTAGACCTGGATGCTGTTTCTGAGCTTTCTTGCTCATGGCTAATGCTTTATACTACTTGAGCCACAGCTCCATGTCTGGCTTTTTTTGGAGATTAATCGGAGATCAGAGTCTCATAGACATTGCTGCCTGAGCTGGCTTCAAATCAAGATCCTCAGATCTCAGC
The DNA here is from genome assembly GCF_024711535.1 of Dipodomys merriami. NCBI lineage: Eukaryota > Metazoa > Chordata > Mammalia > Rodentia > Heteromyidae > Dipodomys > Dipodomys merriami. Next base: position 1,337,557 of record NW_027204826.1, on the reverse strand, counting down.
CTCCTGAGTAGCTAGGATGGCAGGCATGAGCCAACATTAGCTAGGATGAGCACTTAAATAAAGATAATGTTCAAATCTTCTCATTTTCGCCCCTCTGGCTTTTTTTCCATTCTAGTTGCTTTTTTTTTTTTTTTCTTTTTTTGGTCATGGGGCTTGAATTCTGGGCCTGGGCGCTGTCCCTCAGCTCTTTTAGCTCAAGGTGAGTGCTCTACCACTTGAGCTACAGTGCCACTTCCAGTTTTCTGGTGGTTCATTGGAGATAAGAGTCTTATGGACTTTCCTGCCTGGGCTGGCTTTGAACTGTGATCCTGAGATCTCAGTCTCCTGAGTAGCTAGGACGACAAGCGTGAGCTACCAGTGCCCAGCTCTAGTTGCTTTTCTTAAAAAAAAAAAAAAAAAAAAAAATCACACTTCAACTTTCTGCCTTCCAATGATTCCTCCTGGTCAAGAAGATAAATTACTTCTCAAATTTTTCTGGACAGCTGAAAAAAATCTTTAAAATTAATATCTCCTCTTATTTCTTCTGAAAACAATCCCTTCCACCAAGCTAATATCTTTTTTTAGGTTGAAACTGGAAATCAAACTCAGTACCTGATGCTTTTGCTCACTGGCTGGTGCTCTACCAATTGAGCCACACCCTCAACCCCTAGGATATATATTTCCTTTTTTTTTTTTAATGGATTGTCTGGAAGTTAAATAGAAGCACAGAGGAGTGGTAGCATCATCTACTTTCAGGATGCGTTTGGAATGCTCGCTCAGTCAGCACCCTTGAGCATGAAGTCTAAGCATGTGTGCAAAGCAGAGCCAAACAACTCATCAGCTTCTCCTTCCTGTGTCTCCCAAATGTGACAAATGTCATCAAGGCCACCAGAAAAACTTATTCCCTTCCACTTTGAAAGTGAGAAAGAAAAGATGCACAATGGTCTTAGAAATGTCTCATTGCGTAAAAATGTCAATACGGGAGTACAGGAATTAGGAAATCCAAGCCAGATTCTGTAAAGGGGTAACATCAAAGTAAACAGGAAATCACTGACCACAATCTTAGAATAATTGATCCAAAATGTGGTCTGAGCTTTGATAGCACAGGATTCTAATGCGAGGAATTCTAAAAGCAGCAGATTCAGTGAGCGATAAATACTCTAATATGGCAGTCTATAAAGAATATACAAAGAACAGAGAAGATACTAGAAGATGATGCTTCAGAAATTCTTAACTGGTATATTTTTTTGGTGGGAGGGTGCTGGTCCTGGGGCTTGAACTCAGGGCCTGGGTACTGTCCCTGAGCCTCTTTTGCTCAAGACCAGAACTCTTACCACTTGAGCCACAGCTCCATGTCTGGCTTTTTTAATAATTTAGTGGAGATAAGAATCTCAGACTTTCCTGCCTGAGCTGGCTTCAAACCAGGATCCTTAGATCTCTGCCTCCTGAGTGGTTATAATTGCAGGTGTGAGCCACTGATGCCCAGCTATAATCTACTGTTTTTAGGATAGTTCACAAAATAAAAATGCAAAGCAGGTTTTGAAGCTTCTCAACAATTTCCTCTTAACTTGTTCTAGCTTTAAAAACAATGATCTTGTCAACATGAGAATAGGAAATAAAGTATCAGGTTCAAAGGTAACTTGTTTTGCTGTATGTGTGCTGGTATTGGGGCTTGAACTCAGGCTTTGGGTGGCTACCCCTTGACTTTTTCACTCAAGGCTGGCATTCTACTATTTGAGCCACAGCTCTACTTCCAGCTTTTTGTTGGCTTGAAGGCAAGAGTCTCATGAACTTTCCTGTCTAGGCTGGCTTTAAAGCATGATCCTCAGATCCCAGCTTCCTGAGTAGCTAGGATAACAAGCATGAGCCACCAGCACCTGGCTGGTAATTTCTTTCTTTTTTTGGTCAGTCATGGGGCTTGAACTCAGGACGGGGACATTGTCCTTAAGCTCTTTTGCTCAAGGCTAGCATTCTACCGCTTTGAGCCACAGTGCCACCTCTTGTTTTCTGGTGGTTAATTGGTGATAAGAGTCTCACAGATTTTCCTGACCGGGCTTGACTTTGAACTGCAATCCTCAGCTCTCAGTCTCCTGGGTAGCTAACGCTGCTGGCACGTGGGGGTAATTTCTATTTTTACAAGGCTTCTTCAACATATGACTGCCAACAGGCTCATATAGCCAGCTGTAATATAATTCTTTCAAATGTGCAAGTGACCTAGCTACAAGATTTGAGTATCTGTTAGCTAATAGATTTAATATATGCTAGAAGTGGGGCCGATTTTCCTTAGTTTTAAAGGAGTAGAAATTAAATGCTATATTAGTAGATTAGTAGAGCATCATTCTTGAGAAACTTCTGAAAAGGAAAAAGAAAAGACATAATTATACTCACACCACCAGCAAAACCTCTGGTCACCTGTTTTGGGCTGTGGAATGCTCCCAGAAGCCGAGAGACCTACACCAACAACAGAGAAATGTCACACACACACACACACAATGAAAACAGAGCATCCACAGGGACAGAAAGTTCCTCACTTTCCTCTTAAGTATTAGCATTGCTACTAATAGTAGAAGCAGTAGTATCTCAAAGTGGCTAACTGCTCAGATTTGAAGACCTAAGTATTTGATATTTAACCCTTGATCCAAGAACATAAGCACTATACCTTTTCTTTCTTCCTCTCTTTCCTTTCCCCCTTTCTTTCTTTCCTTCCCTTTCCCCCCCTGGAGCCACTACTGGAGTTTAAAATTAGGGCCTGAGGGCTGTCCTTTAGCCTTTTCAGCTCAAAGCTGGTACTCTACCACTTTAACCACAGGTCCACTTTCAGCTTTTTGGTGGTTAATTGAAGATAAAAGTCTCACTGATTTTCCTGCTCAGGCTAGCTTCGACCTGTGATCCTCAGATCTCAGCCACCTGAATAGCTAGGATGACAGGTGTGAGCCCTCAGCACCCAGCAGTACCACGCTTTTTTAAGAAAAATGATGGAGCTGGGAAAGTGGCTCAGTGGTAGAGTGCTTGCCTTGCATGCACGAGGCCCTGGGTTCAATTCCTCAACACCACATAAGCAGAAAAAGCCAGAAGTGGCTCAACTCAAGTGGTAGAGTGCTAGCCTTGAGCTGAAGAGCTGAGGGATAGTGCCCAGGCCCAGAGTTCAAGCCCCACAATTGGCAAAAAGAAAAGATAAAAGAAAGAAAAGGTCAAATTCGACACAAAGGCATTAAAATTGACTAAAAATGTTCACATAATTTTATTCATGGTAGATCCATAAAGCATAAGACATTGGTTATGTTCTGATTAAGGAGGCTTCCTCTTTGGGGCCTGAACCTTGACTAAAGTACTAGGACCTTTGCTAGAGACCACAAGGGGGCAGAAGGGGAGGAGCATGCACTGTACTTACTAATCTCTAAAAATAAGGAAGAGGTGGGACCTAAAGGAACACTCTAAATTGAGCATCTGGTGGCTCAAGCCTGTAATCATAGTCACTAAGGAGGCTGAGATCTGAGGACCACAGTTCAAAACCAACCAGGCAGGAAAGGCTTTGAGATTCTTATCTTCAATTAACCACCAAGAAAACTAGAATGGCAGGAGCTGGGAATAGGGTTTAGTGGTAGAGTGCTCGCCTAGCATGCGTGAAGTCCTGGGTTCAATTCCTCAGTACCACATACACAGAAAAAGCCAGAAGTGGCGCTGTGGCTCAAGTGGTAGAGTGCTAGCCTTAAGCAAAAGAAGCTCAGGGACGGTGCCTAGGCTCTGAGTTCAAGCCCTAGGACTGGCACAAAAAACAAAACAAAACAAAACGCCTTAAATGGTAGAGTGACGGCCTTGAGCAAAAGAAGCTAAGGGTCAAGGTAAAGGCCCTGAGTTCAGGTCCAAGACCAGTACCAGTACGAGCACCACCAACAACAACAAAAAAAGCTTCCTGAAACCTTGGAAACTTTGGCCCAGCCTAAACAGGCTTGTGATTCACCAAGGCTGGTGGGCTGTAGGCGGTGAGTTCATTTAAAGTTCACTCTGTTACAAGCACTTTGAGAAAATTTGCAAGTCTCTCTCCCCTACACCCTGCAGAGAAGCGAGAAAAGCCCGTCACACAATAGAGAGGCTCTAGTTGTGTGACAGAAGACCTCATCAAGAAAATGGGCTTCAAATGCAAATCCAGGCTTACAGTTGTGTCCAGTGCCTAAAATAGTGCCTGCCATAGTAGGTGCTCAGTAAATACTCTCTGAAAGACTGAGGCCAGCCTTAAGCCCTCCATTCATTATTCTAGCTAGGGAGTCCTATCTGATTTAAAATACATTGATGCGATTATTTATTTATTTTTCATTTATGTTAGTAGTGGGGCTTGAGCTCAGGACTTGGGCACTGTCTCAGCTTTTTTACTCAAGGCTGGTGCTCCACCACTTAAGCCACATCTCCCCTTATGGTTTTTGCTAGTTCAGTGGAGATGAGAGTCTTATGGATTTGTCTGCCCAGGCTAACTTTGAACTGTGATCCTCAGATCTCACCCTCCTGAGTAGCTAAAATTATATGTGTGAGCCACCAGGGCCCAGATTGATTCTCCTTAATAACTAACCATTTCCATATCTGACATTTCTTCTACATGATTTCAGGACAGATAAGTAATAGTCAGACAAAGTTACTTTAAGTTCAATCTTTTTTTTTGGGGGGGGGGGGAAGGACTTGAACTCAGGGTCTAAACACTGCCCCTGATCTTTTTTGCTCAAGGTTAGCTCTACCTCTTTGAGCCACAGCTCCACTTCTGGTTAATCAGAGATAAGAGCCTCATGCACTATCCTGCCTGGGCTGGCTTCAAATCAAGATCCTCAGATCTCAACCTCCTGAGTAGCTGTGATGGCAGGCATGAGCTACCGGTCCTAGGCTGAGTAGGATCTTTTAAAGCCTAGATTGGATACCTCAAGGAATCCCTAAAGCCAGCTTCAGATTCTTGGCCATCTAATTCCAGTTCCACATTTTCTTTTCACCTTCTACTCCAACATCAGAACAAATAATATGATGTGAGAAGTGGGGCACCAGGCACTCAGTAAGTGCCTGCTAAAGCAAAGCAAGCTCATTATTGTAGCGGGCAAAAGGAGTGTCTTTAGAAACCCGCTATTTTCTCTATGTGAAAACCTTTTCAAGCTGCAGTCCTCCTCCCCACTCTCCAAAAAACCTTAACTAGAAACCCAGTAGAGGAGCCGCTCTGATCAGAACTAATATCCAAAGTTAGTGTGGTAGTGCGTGCCTGCAATCCCAGTACTTCAGAGGCAGAAGTAAGAACCTCTCCATTTTTTTTTTTTTTGTTTGTTTTTTTGCCAGTCATGGGGCCTGAACTCTGGGTCTGGGTGCTGTCCCTCAGCTCTTCAGCTCAAGGCTAGCGCTCTACCACTGGAGCCACAGCGCCACTTCTGGCTTTTTCTGTTTATGTGGTGCTGAGGACTCGAACCCAGGGCCTCATGCTTGCAAGGCATGCACTCTACCACTGAGCCACCTTCCCAGCCCCAGCACTCTACCATTTTGAAGAGCAGCCTGGGCCACACAGTGACAGTCATTAAAAAAAGAAGGGAAAAAGAAACTGGCTCAGCTTTCCTCCTGAGGCACCAATCCTCAAAGGAAGAAAAGTGGCTCAGAGGTCAAGCCACTGCCAAAGGTCACACCAAACCCACGTCAAAGGACATCTCATCTTCTGATGTGTGTGTGTGTGTGCGTGCACGCCAGTACTGACTGGGGCTTGAACTCAGGGCCTGGGCTCTGTTCCTTAGCTTTTTCTTTCAAGGCTGGCAATCTACCACTTCAGACACACCTCTACTTCCAGCTTTTTGCTGGTTAATTGGAGCTAAGAGTCTCATGGACTTGTTTGCCCAGACTTTGTTTGACTTTGAACCATGCATGATCCTCAGAGCTCAGCCCCCTGAGTAGCTAGAATTATAGGTGTGAGCCATCAGCATGTGACCTGAACTCCTGCTATGAAGACTTTCCTTGCAGATTTCACTAAAGGCAAAACATTTACCAGCACCTTCATCACTTCTAGTGCAGCTTAACTCTCTCTGAAGGCTTCATTCCCATATCAAAGATGAATCAGTGGTAGGCCACAGTGGCTTATCCTAGTTACTCCGGAGGCTGAGATCTGAGGATCACAGTGAAAAGCCAGCCCAGGCAAACAAATCCTTAAGAGTCCTGTCTCCAATTAACCACCAAAATACCAGTAGTGGGATGTGGCTCAAGTGGTAGAGCATCAACCTTGAGTGAAGAAGCTAAGGAACAGTGCTCAGGCCTTGACTTCAAGCCCTAGTAATGGCATGTGCATACAGGTGTACACACACACACACACATACACACACACACACACACACACACACACACACAGATGAATCAGTGAATCAGATTATTAAGCCCAGTGATCAAAGGACTGATTTCTCTTAACAGTGACACACCCTCTGGAGCAAATTCAAATCTGAAGAGAGTGACACAATACTGAGCCAGAAGCCAATTACTGATGCCCAAGAACAATTCTTCTGCTTCATCATTTCCAAGATAAACATATTGATAGCTAAGAAAGCTTCAAACTTCCGTACTTCTTCTACGAGTACTACATACTTTCAGTGTAAATATTTTACAGGTGGGCCTATAATTTATAGGCTCAGAGATGTTCATTTATTCAGGGTCAAACTATTCATGGCATTGTCCAGATTTAAACCTAAATAGTAATATAGCAATCTTAGTAACAGTGTGTTTCTGAACTTCTCTTGAAACTGAAAACAGAAGAAATGTTATAGATTTTTTATTTTAGTAGTAGATTTCTAGGGAGCTACCCCCTCACCAGCAACAGGAGACCTAAGGCCTATTTCTCCCTGTACAGTACCCATAATGTGCTTCGTGACCTTGGCCACAAAGCAGGCAGAACTGGCTTGGAGAATCTGTATACCCTGCCCCAGCTCTGACAGTGACCTCTCATGACCTTGAGTTAAGTCCATCTTGGAGACGGGTTGGCTGGATCGCTAAGGAGCCTTTCCGGCCCGGGCATCTGAGCTGTCAAGGAGAGAGATGGCAGGATCTTCCCCCAACCCCCCGATAAAAGGTAAATGAGGAACGTCCCGGGAGTAAGATGTGCTGTGTCCTTTGATGGGGACAGAGATGTGAGAGAACCAGAGGTCAGACCGAGAAGAAGAGCTCCAAGAGGAGACCTGGCCGGAAGGGCGGCCCCGGGATCCCCGGGCAGGTCCCCCGCGGCCCGGCCCGCGGCAGGGCTGCGAGATCCCTGCCAGGCGCGGCCTGGGCCTCGCTGCGGGGCCGAGCGGCGGGGCCTGGCGACCTGCCCGAGCCCGGCTCGAGGCCTGGGTCCAGCCCCGGGACTGGGGGTGACATCCGGACGGCCCCCCACCCCGGCCCGCCTTGACCTTGACGCCATCCCTGCCTCGGGCGCGCCGGTCCCGGCGTCGGTCTGGTCCCCAGCCGGCGAGTGCGCGGGCCGTGGCGCCCCAGAGACCCACGCCGCCTCCTCAGGGGTCCCCCTCGGGCTCCGGGCCCTAGTCCCGGCCCTGGCCCGCCTCGCATGCGGCCCGATGGCCAGCCTGTCCCAGCCGGCCCGCCGGCCCGCGCCCGCCCTTCCACGCTCACCTTGGAGACCCACGCGGAGCCGGCCATCGTGTCCGCTCCTCTCACCGCGGGCGACAGCAAGACGCGCGCGCAGCCGGCGCCCAAAGCCCGCCCCCCGCGGCCACGCCCCGTACGTGACCACGCCCATCCATCGCTCCCCGCCTTTGGATTTATCCTGCTCCTAGACGCGGTGGCTCACGCTGACCAATCACCGGGCTGGGCATCGGTGACGTCACACGCCGGCGATTTGCGGAGACCCGGAAGCGGCGGAGCCCGGATCTCCGAGACGCTGGGTCGCTCCTCATTCATTGCTGAGCTGTCTTGGAGCAGCGGGCGTCCTGCACCTGCTGCTTGCCCGTCGGCCTTCGCAATCTGGGAGAAATGGCGCCTCGCACGGAGCTTACAGCCCCGGGGCTGGAGACAATGAATTTACTTGTTCTCCAGGCCTGTCCAGCTTCATCTCGTTTATCTTTATGGTTCTGCAATTTCTTGAGAACTAGATGCCAGGCCCTATGTTAAGTCCTGAAGTTCATAGTTCAATAGGAAGGATGAGAATTGATTAAAAAAAAAAGTATTACACAAATGTGTAAACTATGATAAGGGTTAAGAAACAAAAGTGAAAGCCAGGTTCTGGTGGCTCACCTTTGTTATCCTAGCTATTCAAGAGGCTGAGATCTGAGGATTGTGGTTCAAAGCCAGCCTGGGCAGAAAGTTCTGTGAGACTTTAGCTCCAATTAACCACCCAAAGCTGGAAGTAGAAATGTTTCTCAAGTGGGAGGGTGTCAGCCTTGAGGAAAAAAAGCTTAAGTGTCCAGGTCCTGAGTTCAAGCCCTAGTATCTGCACCCCTTCAAAAAAAAAAAACTATTTCAAAAGAATATTAGCCACACATAATCAGGTTACTAATTCCACCATACAAGAGAGGCCAGAGCAGGTGTCTCTGAGGAAATGTCCATATTGGTGACTTTCTACTCACAGGGCCCCTAGGAAGGCTACAGGGGAAGATACCTGAAACGAGTCTCACTTTCATCATACTTTGGAAGGGCTCTATCCAGACAATCACCACATACCCAGAAAGGAATGAATGCGATGGATAAAAGATGTCAACAGCTCTCATGAGACAAGGCACTGGTGGCTCACACCTGTAATCCTAGCTACTCAGGAGGCTAAGATCTGAGGAAGCCCAGGCAGGAAAGTCTGTGAGACTCATCTCCAATGAACTACCAAGAAAACTAGAAGTGGAGCTGTGTCTCTTAAGTGTTAGAGTGCTAACCCTTTCTTTCTAGGCACAGCTCTGACCAGAGCTCAATTGTCACTAAAACCTTCTGGTTGTTCCTTGATCTCCTTTTGGTTGTCCCTTGTCATTGCTGGGGTGTGTGTATGTGTATACGTGGGGTGTATGTGTGTAAATATGGAAGTACATATGTGTGTTTCTGTGTATATGTATATGTATGTATATGGGTGTGTATGCAAGCATGCATGTATGTATGTATATAGGTGTGTATGTATGGTTATATGTATGCATGTATTGTGTATATATGGGTGTATATGTTTGTGTGTATATATGTATGGGTGTATATGTATGTGTGTATGTGTGGGTATATGGGCGAATGTGTATGTGTGTGTATGGATGTGTGTATGTGTATGTGTGTATATGGGTGTGTGTGTGTCTGTCTGTCTGTGTGTGTGGTATATGCATGCATACACCAGTACTCAAGCTTGGCTTTGTACTCTTACCCTGGGCATTGTTCCCCCTTAGCTTTTTCACTCAGGGCTTCCACTCTACCACTTGAGCCACAGCTCCACTTCCGGCTTTTTTGCTGCTTCGTTGGTGATGAGTCTCATGAGTTTTCTTGCCCTGGGTTGGCTGTGAACCACAACTCTCAGATCTCTGCTTTCTGAGCGACTGAGAGAAAGAGGTGAGAGGTGAGTCCACAGTGCGCTGCCATCACTTCTTTTTTTTTTTCCAGCCCATTTTCTGTCTTTCACTTCATTCATTCCCCAGCACTGGAATACCGGCCAGGTAGCTGTGCTAACCAGTCCCCAAACTCCTCTCCCATTTTTCACCCTCTGTGCCCAGGTTTTTCCTCTGGTCCTTCTGCCCCATCCCCTCTTCCCACACCTCACCCCGATGAAGTTCCAGACATTCCTCAAGACTCATCTCCTTTGGGATACTCCAGAGACCCTTCCATGTGCTCCCTACCTCCTACTCAGAGCCCCAGAAAAGTGTCAAGCCCTCAGGATTGAAGTGGGTCACAGAGACTCCATAGTTCAACTCTCAAAACAAGGCATTTCCTGCTTCCTGGCCAGGTGGACAACATAAGGGGAGACAGAAGTGGCCTTACCCTGAGAGAGTCACAGGAAACTTCCAGAAGCCCCAGCCCCAGCTTCTCACCATTCCTCTAGTATTGAACCACTCACCATCAGACAATCTCCTTTGTCTGAATTCCTAACATACTATCACCAATCTATGTTTGGAACACATGTGAGGAAAATTCAGCCACTCAGAAGAATCTAGAAGGATCTATATCTGTGACTATAGTACTACCCATCCAGAGGTACTTCACCATGAGAAAGAAGTGGTTTTTTAATCACTTCCTTGCAAGGAAGATGATAGATAAATAGAGAGATGATAGGTAGATGACCAATAGATGGATGATAGATAAATAGATAGATGATAGATAGATAGATAGATCGCACTATAATATGCTGTCCAGTTGACAATAAAATTAGTACACTGCAAGTTTTAGTTGTACTTTAGAAATTGTCATAATCTTTCTGGAAAACAGTTTAGTCACTTTTCTCAAGAGTTAAGACACCAGTAACTCACGCCTGGTAATGCCAACTCCTCAAGAGATTGAGATCGCTATCAGTTGAAAGTCAGCCCAGGCAGACAGATCTGAGAGACTTTATTTCCAATTAACCAGCAAAACCTGGAAGGGGAGATATGACTAAAGTGGTAAAACACCATGCTTCAGGGCTAAAGCCAAGCAATAGTGCAAGGCCCTGAGTTCAAGCCCCAGAACTAGCATAAGAAGATGTATTCCTAGTAGACATATTCCTGAGAATTAAATCTCATCAAAGAAAAAGAAAACTGCAGAAAGAAAAAGCCACCAGCACAAAGATATTCATTATAGAATCATTTATAATTTTGAAAATGAAAAAGCTTAAATGATTAACAAAGGAAATAGTTATGTAATTTAGGTTAAATGAATTAAATTGGCTACAGAGCCCTCACAAGTGATTGTTATGAAGAACCCATAGCATCTCATTACACATTTGTGGTTTAATGTTAAAAAAAAAAAAAAAAAAAAAAGGTCAGGCAAGGCGCCTGTGGCTCATATCTATAATCCTAGCTACTTCAGGAGGCTGAGATCTGAGGATTGTGATTCAAAGCCAGCCTCAGCAGGAAAGTACCTGAGACTCTTTTCTCCAATGAACCACCAAAAAAGTCAGAAGTTGTGCTATGGCTCAAAGTGGTAGAGCACCAGCCTTGAGCAAAAGAGCTTAGGGACAGTGCCCAGGCCCTGAGTTCAAGCCCTATAATTGACTAAATAAATAAATAGATTCAGGCCTAGCTACTCAGACCTGAGGATGGATGTTCAAATCCAGCCCAGACAGAAATGCCTGTGAGACTCTTATCTCCAATGTACCAGCGAAAGGCCAGAAATGGAGTTGTGGCTTAAGTGGCAGAGTGCCAGCCTACTAATCTTAGCATGTGTTAGGCCTGAGTTCAATCTCCTGTACACACACACACACACACACACACACACACACACACACACACACACACACACACACACACACACCACACACGCCCACTGATGCCCAGTGGCAGAGCTCATTCGACTTGAGCTAAAAAAGCTAAGGGACGATGCCCAGGCCCTGAGTTCAAGCACCAGCACCAGCACATTAAAAAGCCCAGAGGACAAATGGTCAGATGGAAGGAGGATCGCCTCAAGCCCCATGGATCTCACAGTAATTAGCCATGCTCTGACAGCTCTGTTTTACTTGTAAGCATATTATTTTGCTTATTGAACTCTGGCCAAAAGATCTGTCCCCCAAGGCTTTGGGGGGAGATCTGTACGTGTGGAAGTGTAACCCAGGGAAACGGATCAGATTCAATTGGCCTGAACCATCCTTCATTTGCTTATAAAGCAGAACCTAGTTGCTCTCTCTGCCAAGTCCACAGGTCAAGTGCAGGAGGCGCAGTGTAAACAGAGAATGCACCCCCCAGCACAGCCCCCATGATGTCCAGACCAGGGCACTGAGCCTCAGGCTTCCAGGGTAATGGAGTGAACACCAGAAAGCTTGGATCCTGGTTCCCTAGGGTGGACAGAGGAACTCATGTCACTTTCAGAGGAATGACATACATTCTCAGTGAAGGTTCCAGAACAATAATGGACACTCCTGAAGCATACCTGGCTCTAGGTTTCTCATCCCTTGCATGAACTTCAATTTCCATTTCCTATTTATCTATAAATAGAGTTATTTTAAATCTCCAAAGGATTCTGAAGCTTGTGATTCATATAAGCAATACCTTGTAACATCTTTTTAATGTGCCTCTGAGCAAGCCAGGTTCAGTGGCTCAAGCCTGAAATCCTACCTACTAGGGAGGTAGAGATCCAAGGATCACAATTTGAAGCCAGCCTGGGCAATAAAAGCTCAGGAACTCAAGAGAAAAAGGGTGGAAAAGTGCAGCGGTGGACACTGATGAAAGTGAACTGTACCACTTGTGGGTGGAGATGGGAGGGAAGGACTGGGAGAGAATGAGGGAATAGAAGACACTGTGTGAAAGAAAATGTAGGACTGGGAAGGTGGCTCAGTGGTAAAGTGCTTGCCTTGCATGCCTGAGGCCCTGGGTTCGATTCCTCAGCACCACATAAGCAAAAAGAAAAAAGCCGGAAGTGGCGCTGTGGCTCAAGTGGTAGAGCGCTCGCCTTGAGCTGAAGAGCTGAGGGACAGCGCCCAGGCCCAGAGTTCAGCCCCAGGACCGGACCCAAAAAAAGAAAGAAAGAAAGAAAGAAAGAAAGGAAGGAAGAAAGAAAATGTAATGACCTGATGCATGTAATTATAATCCCTCTGCATATGGCCTCTATAACAATAAAGTAAATTCATAATACAAAAAAATAAACTAAAATACAGCCTGGGCCCTAAATTGGAGAAGTAGGATCCTGGATCCTGGATAGATGCTATGGACAGCCAACCTCTGATTTCCTTCAACTTCCTAGGTCAGAGGTTAGCAAATCCAGCCCACTGTCAGTTGTTGTAAATAAAACTTTATTGGAACTTGGAAAAAAAAAAGTATATGAGACTCCATCTCAGTCAAGGGCTGGGCAAAGTGGCATACTTCTATGGTCTCAGCAATGAAGGGCAGCATGTTTAGGGGGATCACAGTCCATCAGTAAAGCTAGGCCTTAACTTGATATAACCAGTGCCACCAGGTCCTGGTAGCTCATGCCCATTATTCTAACTACTCAGAAGCTGAGATCTGAAGGATCCAAGCTAGAGGCCAACTGGAACAGATCTAGACTCCATCCATAGCAAAATAATCAGCAAAAAGCCAGGCTAGAGGCATGGCTCATGTGGTAGAGTGCCAGCCTACATATGCTAGGCTCTGAGTTTAATCTCCTGTACACACACACACACACACACACACACACTCAGATAGAGCTAGAGCACGCAGATGCTGATGTGGATAAAAAAACAACCTGTAAAAAGTCTTTTCTTCTGAAAGCTAAAAGGAAATGAATGACATCAGCATCCTGACTGTTCAGATTTTCAACCCTCCAAACACAGAAATAAGTATTTGATCATTCAGGTACTGCCTTCCAGGAACCCACACAGTGAACCAAAATTCTCAGCAGCTACACACCGCTTGGTTTTGATGGGGGCACGCCTCTCATCCTCGCTGCTCAAGGGACTGAGATCTGAGGACTGAGATTTGAAGTCAGCCTATCTGTCTCCAGTTAATCAGCAAAATAGCAGAAGCGGAACTATGGCTGAAGTGGTAGTGTGAATGAAGACGCCAGAGAGAACCACCAAGTCCTGAGTTCAAGCCCCAGTACAGGCACTAAATAAATAGTAAAGGTGAAAGAAAGCATTTAGGTTTTGCCAGTTTCTTGGGTCTTCATTTGAAGGCTCTCTTGTTGTATTAAATAAATCTACATGATTTTCTGCCTTTAGTGTGTCTTCTGTGAAATTAATTTTCAGGCCCAGCCTGGGATCCTAAGAGGATATGGATAAAAGTTTGTGTCCCTAAGGGGCACTCAATGGCATTTGCTTAAAACCCCAAGAGGCCGCCGCCCTGGCCTTTGTCACACTTCTCTGGACACAGTAAGCTGTTGAAATCCTCTCACGTACCAGAGTGTGGGGCAAATCCTGTCCTCCACTCTGGGGAGCTCAGGGCCTGGCGTGTCCTGGCCAGTCAAGGGCCAGATAGGCCAGGCCGAGCTCAGAGGTCGATGCGGGAAGGAAGAGCTGGGCCAAGGTCGGGTGCTGAGGACTCCCCGCCCGGGCCAGGAGGTGACTAGATGGTGCTTGTTCCACCGCCACCCCCCTTGCAGGGATTCCCGCATCCAACACCTTCCCGCCACTCCCGGGGTGAGACCCGGGGGTCCCCGATGGCAGGAGGTGCTGGTGGACCCTGAAGGACAGCAGCGTGACCAGTGCGCGCCACGGCCACAGCGCCCCCCGGAGGACCAGGATCGCACTGCAACGGCAGAGCCCCGCCACTTCCCCGCTCGCAGGGGGCGGAGCCTCCTCTAAACGAGATGCATTCTTAGCCCTGCCCCTCCCTCTCTCTGGGGGCGGAGCCTCCTCCGAACTGGGTGCGTTCTTAGACCCGCCTCTCCCTCTCTCTAGGGGCGGAGCTTCCCCTAAATGGACGCATTCTTAGCCCCGCCCCTCCCTCTCTCTGGGGGCGGAGCCTTCTCTACATTGGGTCCTTTCTTGGTCCCGCCTCCGCTCGTGGGGGCGGAGTCTCCGCCGCGCGGGTTCCAGTGTGGGCCCTTCTCTCCCACTAGGGGCAGAGCCTTCCCACGCTGGGTCCAGTCCTGTCCCTGCCCCTCCTCACCCTGCCTCTACACGGGGTCCAATCTTTGCTCCGCCCCTTCTCGCGCTAGGGGCGGAGCCTCCGGCGGGATCAGTCTTGGCCCCGCCCCGTCTCCGACTGGGGGCGGAGCCTCCGGCGGGGTCCAGTCCTGGCCTGTGGCTCGCCGCCTCTCCGAGCGGGGCGGGGCGGGGCGGGGCGGGGCGGGGCGGGGCGCGGCGCGGCGGCCCCCGGGGATGCTGCCGGCCGCGGAGCTGGCCAAGGCCGCGGGCCGCGGGGCTCCGGGCTCCCGGGGCGGCTGATGGGAGGCGGCGGCCCGGGCAGGCGAGCCACCGCGCGGCCGTCGCCATGGGGAATAAGCAGACCATCTTCACGGAGGAGCAGCTGGACAACTACCAGGTGAGCCCCGCCGCCCTGGCGTCTCCTCCACAGGCCTCCCTGGAAGCCAGTCACCGGGGTTCAAACCCTTCCTCTGCCCGCGGCGCCCAGCCTTGACCTTGGGCCGGTGATTCCCGCCCCGGAGCCTCTGTTTCTCCACTTGGGGAACGAGAGTGCCTTCCGGATGGAAGATTCTGTCATGTCCACCTCGGTCACTTGTCCTCTCTTCTCGGGGTTTCTGGGCACCCCGGGCGGCCCTTACCCCACTTCAGTGCCAATAGTCTCGGCTCCATCCCAGGAAGGGCTGCAGTGGGTGCATCACCCCCCGCCCCAATCAGATCTTACATTAGAGGTATCCCTTTGCTCCAGGACAGAAATAACTGGAGCAAGAAGGTAAGCCAGGTTCTATGCGTGCAAGCCAACTTTTAAAACCCTCTCTGCACCCCAGCAGCAGCAGCTGGCCTCAGACCTTTCTGGGTTGCAGAAGTGGTTGTCCAGGCCCTGGAGCCTGGGTCCCCTCACCCCTTGGGCCACCTCTGAACCATTCCCCCGCCCCCCACTGCACTACCCAGGCTCTTTCTTTCTCCTGCTGTTGCCCATCCCCCAAAGTTTCCATGGCCTGGAGTGCCTCTTCCCTGCTTTCCACCTTGATCACCCTCATCCTTCAAGATCCAACTCTCAGGCCAGGCCTGAGGGCTCAAGCCTGTCATCTTAGCTACTCAGGAGACAGAACTGAGGATTGCAGTTCAAAGCCATCCCTGGCAGGGAAGTCCATGAGACTCTTATCTCCAGTTAACCACCAAAAAGCCAAAAAGGGAGCTGTGTCTTAAGTGATAGAGCACTAGCCTTTAGCAACAAAGCGAAGAGACAGCGTCTGGGCCCTGAGTTCAAATCCCAGTACTAGCACAGATGCACTCTCTCTGTCTCTGTCTCTGTCTCTCTGTCTGTCTGTCTGTCTGTCTTTCTCTCTCTCTCTCTGTCTCTCTGTCTCTCTCTCTCTCACACACACACACACACACACACCCTCTGACTCTTCCAGGCAGACCTATTTTGTCACCTGTTCTTAGATTAGAAGACAGGGACCTGTCTGTCTCCTTTATGTATACTTAGGTTGGTATGAAGGAAAAGGACATTGTACAGTCTCTCTTTGTACCAGTTCCACTTGCCCAGCACAATGAAGTGGATTATTAAACCCACTTTACAGGCGAATAAACTGACACTAAGGAGCCATTCAGTACCTTCGCTATGTGAGATTCACATAGAATTTGAATGGTGCTCCAAGATTTGTCCCCAGTCATTTGGGATGATGCTAGGCCAGGTGTTTTTTTTTTTCCTGTCAATTTTTTTTGGCAGGGATGTGGATTTACTGCTTGAACTCAGGGTCTAGGTGCAGTCCCTGATTTTGTTTTTGTTTTTGTTTTTGTTTTTTCCCAAGGCTAGAGCTCCACTTCTGGCTTTTTGTTTGTTTGTTTGTTTTGTTTTTTGGTGGTTCACTGGAGATAAGAGTCTCACAGAGGGCTGGGAAGGTGGCTCAGTGGTAGAGCGCTTGCCTTGCATGCCTGAGGCCCTGGGTTCGATTCTTCAGCACCACATAAGCAGAAAAAGCTGGAAGTGGCGCTGTGGCTCAAGTGGTACAGCGCTAACCTTGAGCTGAAGAGCTGAGGGATAGTGCCCAGGCCTAGAATTCAGGACCACAACCGATAAAAAAAAAAAAAAAAAGAGTCTCACAGATTTTCCTGCCAATGCTGGCTTTGAATTGTGATCCTCCTCCGATCTTAGCCTCCTGAGTAGTTAGGGTGACAGGCGTAAGCCACCAATACCTGGCTAAATTTCTTTATTACTATTTTTATTATTATTTTCTTCTCTTGGGCTATAGAGATGGGGGCAGGGGCAAGAGTGGGACAAAGATCCCCTTTGCTTGGCATGGATCTGACTATTGGGTGGTGTGAGGCCCAAGTGGTATAAGCAGGTGACAGGTGCGTTCTAGGGAAGGGCACACATGGGCTGGAAGGGGACTCCTACCTTGATAGAAAGGTTCAAAGACCACACAAGCTTGAGTGGTCCTAGAAGATAGGGACAGGATTTTGCCCACGATGACGTGAAAGGATCCACTCCAGGCAGAGGGGACAGCTTGGATAAAAGCTTAGAGGAAGGCATGGATAAATGGTCCATACCCAGCGGGGAGGAGTGGCCTGGCAGTGGGAAAGAGGCTGGGTCTCCCTTCAGACAAGCCCGGCATTGGGTTACCATTTGGACAGAGCCTGTCTCAGCATTGAGTTCCGATCCTGGCTAGACTGTGCCAGGCAGGGTGGGAGAAACAAGAGCCAGGAAACCTAAGAACCCACATCCCCTTCCCTGTGGCTCTCCAGCCATGGCCAGTGAGGCCTGGATGGGCGGGGGCTCCCCCAAGCTATCCGGGACTCTCCAGCTGTTCCTGGTGTCAATGATCCCTGCAATTAGACTTCTGTGCAGACAATTCCTCTAAGTCATTCATCCCTTTCCCAGACCCCCTAATAGGCCTCCTCCAACTTTTCCGCAACTGCTCACACCATCCGCCTCTCCAGCTGCTGCTCCCAGACCACCTTTGTAGTTAAGAGCAAGCCCAGTGGGAGGCTGAAGTGAGGCTCAAGTGGTAGAGTGCCAGCCTTGTGTGTAAAAGTCAAGGAAGACCTCAAGGCCCTGAATTCAAGCCCCAGTTACCACCCACAGTCAAAACACCAAGCCCTGTGACTCAGTCTCTCTTGCTTCTTGGTTGTTTTGTTTTGTTTTGTTTTTTGGTCGGTTGTGGGGCTTGTCCCTCAGCTCTTTAGCTCAAGCCTAGCACGTAGAGTGGTAGACGAGCCACAGCACCATTTCCGGCTTTTTCTGCTTCTGTGGTGCTGAGGAATGGAACCCAGGGCGTCATGCATGCAAGACAAGCTTTCTACCACTGAGCCACCTTCCCAGCTCTCTCTTGCTTCTTACCTGGAGTTCCACACTCCCTCCACCCTCTTTCCTGGCCTCCATAAACCCCAGGAAACAGAGGAAACAGAAGTCCAACTTCTTGCCCAGCCTCCAGTAACAGATTTTTTTTTTTTTTTTTTTTGGTCATGGGGCTTGAACTTGGGGCCTGTGTATTGTACCTGAGCTTTTGTGCTCAAGGCTAGCGCTCTACCACTTTGAGGCACAGAAACTTCCAGTTTTCTGGTGGTTCATTGGAGGTAAGAGTCTCACAGGTGCTGGTGGCTCATGCCCGTAATCCTAGCTACTCAGGAGGCTGAGATCTGAGGATCACAGTTCAAAGCCAGCCACGGCAGGAACGTCTGTGAGACTCTTATCTCCAATTAACCACTAGAAAACTGGAAGTGGCTCAAGTGGTAGAATACTCGCTTTGAACTGAAGACTTGAGGGACAGTGCCTAGGCCCAGAGTTCAAGCCTCACAACCAACAAAAAAAAAAAGAAAAGAAAAGAGTCTCACGGACTTTCCTGCCCAGGCTGGCTTTGAACCACAGTCTTCAGATCTCAGCCTTCTGAGTAGCTAGGATTATAGGTGTGAGCCACCAGCACCTGGCTGATATTATTTTATTTTTTCCTCTGAAAGTAATCTACACAACAGGCCACATTTGTGTCAGTAGCTCACACCTGTCATCCTAGCTACTCAGGAGGCTGAGATCTGAACATGGCTCAAAGCCAGCTCAGACAGAAGAGTCCATGAAACTTTTTTTTTTTTTTTTTGGTCAGTCATGGGGCTTGAACTCGGGGTGCTGTCCCTGAGCGCTTCAGCTCAAGCCTCGCTCTCTACCATGAGCCACAGCACCACCAAATCTTGGGGTTGAACTCAGGGCCTGGGCACTGTCCTTGAGCTTCTTTTGCTCTAGGCTAGCATTCTACCACTTGATCCACAGTGCTACTTCCAGCTTTTTTTTGTTTATGTGATACTGAGGAATCAAACCCAGGGTCAGGCTGGGAAGGTGGCTCAGTGGTAGAGTGCTTGCCTTGCATGCATGAAGCCCTGGGTTTGATTCCTCAGCACCACATAAGCAGAAAAAGCCAGAAGTGGCTCTGTGGCTCAAATAGTAAAGCACTAGTCTTGAGCTGAAGAGGTGAGGGACAGCGCTCAGGCCCAGAGTTCAGGCCCCACAACCAAAAACACAAAAAATAAAACAAACCCAGGGCTTCATGAATGCTAGGCAAGCACTCTTCCACTAAGCCACATTCCCAGCCCCATGAAACTCTTATCTCTAATGAACCATCATAAGAAGCTGGAAGTGGGGCTGTGGTTCAAGGGGTAGAGAGCCAGTCTTGAGCAAAAAAATAAAAATAAAAATATCCTCAGGAAGAGCACTTGTGGTGTGAGTTGAAGCCCCAGAACTGGCACACAGAAAGAGAGAGAGAGAGACAGAGAGACAGAGAGACAGAGACAGAGACAGAGAGAGAGAGAGAGGGAGGGAGGGAGGGAGGGAGGGAGGGACGAAGGAAGGAAGGAAGGAAGGAAGGAAGGAAGGAAGGAAGGAAGGAAGGAAGGAAGGAAGGAAGGAAGGAAGGAAGGAAGGAAGGAAAAAGTTGAGCCCCACCCCTAGAAGAGAGCCCTCCGCAGTCTATGGCATATCAGGTGGCTCAGAAGGAAAACCTCATTGGGCTACACAGGGCCTAGAAACTTCTCCCACCCCTCCCCTGTTCCACCCAGGGAAACCCTAGCTGCCCCATGCAATCCTCTTTGGTCATGAAATCCAATCACCCTAGTGGCCAGCGCCTTCAGATTCTCTAGAGCCAGGCTGTCTGTCTGCAAGGCTGTGCTGTGGCCATTTGCCCACCAGAGCAGGAGGCCTGGGACTCTGCGCTCTGCGAAGGCCAAGGGCAGAGTAACTGAATGGTGGGGATGAGCAGGAAAGCCCTTCAACAGGCCGGCATTCATCTTAGCAAGTGCTGGCTGCTTTGCATCTCCCAGCTTCTCTCCCAGGCCCAGTCTTACAGCCATCATCCAAGACTCCACTGGGTTTATGAATTTACTTTTTTACCAGTCCTGGGGCTTGAACTCAGGAACTGGGTGCTGTCCCTGCACTTCTTTTGCTCAAGGCTAGCACTCTACCACTTGAGCCATGGTGCCACTCCTGGCTTTTTCTGAGTAGTTTATTGGAGATAGTCTCATCGACTTTCCTGCCCTGGCTGGCTTCAAAATATGAGCCTCAGATCTCTGCCTCCTGAGTAGCTAGGATGATAGGTATGAGTCACCAGTGCCCAGCTCCAGTGATTTGTTTTGTTTTTCAATTTTTACTTACTCTGAAATGGCCAGTCGACGGACAGTGTAAGTCATTTAGATAGACAGGCCGGCTGGGCATTGGTAGCTCATACCTGTTGTCCTAGCTACACAGAAGACTGAGATCTGAAGATCATGGTTCAAAGTCAGCCAGGCAGGAAAGTCCTTGAGATTCTTGTCTCCAAAAAGGCAGAAGTGGAGGTATGGCTCAAGTGGTAGCCTGCCAGTCTTGAGGGGAAAAGCTAAGCAAGAGCATGAGGCCTTGAGTTCAAGCCCCAGTACTGGCATAAAATTTTTTAAAAGATCTTTTACAGGTTGCTGATAGTTCACACCTGTAATCCTAGCTCCTCAGGAGTCTGACATCTGAGAATCCTGGTTCAAAGCTAGCCTGGGTAGAAAAGTGCACACGATTCTTATCTCTAATAAACTACTCAAAAAGCTGAAGTGGAGCTGTGGCTCAAGTGGTAGAGTGCTGGGCTTGGGCACAAAAGCTTAGGGACAGTGCCCAGGCCCTGAGTTTAAGCCCCAGGATTGACACGCATGCACATGGGCACACACACATACACACACACACACACACGCGTGCGCGCACGCACACACACACACACACACACACACACACAGATAGACCTTCTGAGGAGAGTCTATGATCCAATGGCCTAGAAACCACATGCTTTCGCCACCCTAGGCCCACCCGGCCTCCTATCTCTCTATCCAGACGTTATACCAGCTGCTGTCCCTCCTCTTCCTCTCTGCTGTGTTCACTTCATCCATTTCATCCATTCCTCCAGTCCCTTCTCCTTCCCTGTAGGTGTGAACTTATATGGTCCTTTTTAATTTTTGTGCCAGTACTGGGACTTGAACTCAGGACCTTGACACTGTCCCTTAGCTTTTACATTCAAGGCTGGCACACTACCACTTGCATCACACCCTCACTTCTGGCTTTTTTTTTTGCTTGTCCTGGGGCTTGAACTCTGGGTCTCAGCACTGTCTCTATGCTTCTTTTGCTGAGCCAGAGCACCACTTCTGGCTTTTTCGGAGTAGTTTATTGGAGATAAGAGTCTCCTGGACTTTCCTGCCCAGGTTGGCCTTGAACTGGGATCCTCAGATCTCAACCTCCTGAGTAGCTAGGATGACAGGTGTGAACTACCAGTCCTAGGCTCACTTCCAGACTTTTTACTGGTTCACTGGATGTAAAGGTCTCATGGACTCTCCTGCCCTGGCTGACTTCCAATTGTGATCTGCTGATCTCAGCTTCTTGAGTAGCTGGGATTGCAGGTGTGAGCTACCAGTGCCTGATCTGTCATTCCTGTGGTTTCAGAAGCCCGGCATTGCTGGTGATTCCTCTGCTCATATGGCTGGACATATCAGCCACAAGACTGTGCTCTGGGCCACTCAGGACTCACTGTACATTGCATGCCTGCTCACAACCCCATCTTCAGTGCCTGTAGTGGTTCACCCCCTGTGAGGCCTCCCTGAAGACAGTGGAATTGCCTCCTGCCTGCCCCTGTTTTCCCAAGGTCTATCTCACCAGCTCTCATATCTGTTGTGTCCATCTATGACTCCCCTTCTCTCCCCTGAACCCCAAGGGTGTATCGGGTTCCCAAGGCTAGCCCTGGAGTCATTGTCTGAATCTGCTAGAATCATTGGTCCCCCAAGGGAGAGGTAGCTGGGACTCTCCTCTCTCCCCAGTCCCCCCAGACCAGGGCTGTCCAGTGGGGCCCTGAGGATGGAAGGGAGGGAGAGAGGGAGAAAGGAAGGAACAAGCTAGGAAGTTGGGATCACTTAGGCTCTCTCTCTCTCTCTCTCTTTCTCTCTGTTTTGTCAGTCATGAGGCTTGAACTCTGGGCCTGGGCGCTGTTCCTCAGCTCTTCAGCTCAAGGCTAGCACTCTACCACTTGAGCCACAGCACCACTTCCAGATTTTTCTGTTTATGTGGTGCTGAGGAATCGAACCCAGGGCCTCACGCATGCAAGGCAAGTGCTCTACCACTGAGCCACCTTCCCAGCCCTCACTTAGGCTCTTGTGTGTTTTTCCTTCCCAGGACTGCACGTTCTTCAATAAGAAGGACATCCTCAAGTAAGTATGGCTCTCTGTCTACTTCTTTGGGGCTGTGGCAGGGGTGAGGCTGGGGACCCCATGTGCACTGGCTATAGGTGCCAGAGTTGAAGAAGAGCCATCGGAGTCAAGTCCAGGAACCAGCTGCCCCCCCAGATGGCTGTGTAGGCTCAAGAATGTCCCTTTCTTCTCTTCTCTCCTCTTCCTCCCCTCTTCCCTCCACATCTGCTTATTATGGGCTGGCCCAAGGTAGAGAGCTAAGGCACATTTTCATTAGGGCCTCACTGCGGCCTTGTCACAAGATGATCTAGTTATCAAGCTCACGCCTGTAATCCCAGCTACTCAGGAAGCTGAGATAGGAAGATCACAGTCCAAAGCCAGCCCAGACAGGAAAGTCTGTGAGACTCTTACCTCCAGTGAACCACCAGAAAGCTAGAAGTGGAGGATGTGTGGCTCAGGTAGTAGGTAGGTAGAGTGCCAGGCTTGAGGGAAAAAGCTAAGCAAGAGCATGGGGCCATGAGTTCAAGCCCCAGTACTGACACATTAAAAAATAATAATAAAGATCTTCTTGTCCACTCTTCCAGATAGGGCTTGGCACCTTGGCTAAGTCACACACCAGGATCTGGAGGCCTGGCTGGCTGCAGGTTCCTTGCTGTCCTCTGAGCTGTGGGGCCCGCTGCCCCTGTCTATTAGGCTAGGGGACCCTCAGGGCCATGTGGCTGAGGCCCTGATGTCTTTCCTGAGCTGTGTCTTACATGTTCTCTTCCTTCTCCGGATGCCAATTGCTCTTAAGGGGTACGGGAGCAGGGTCCTGGACAGGAAAGATGGAAGGGGGGAATGAGGCCAGGACACACCCAAGCCCCCCAGCCCTCCCCCCTGCCTCTTCCTCAGAGCCCCAGCCCCAGCCAGTGAGCAGGGATCACAGAATGCTTGGAAAGGTGCCCCAAGGGGCCCCTTCCGTGCAGGGTGTCAGGTGACGCTAAAAGCCAGCGAATTCTCAGGATCACTTTCCCTGAGGATCGATGGCCAGGCTGGGCCTAGAACCTGGCACAGCATCCCCAGAGAGCTGGACTCTGGTCTGTCCTTGCCCTGTCCCCTCGCCACAGTGAGAGACACTTCACTTCTACCCACTGAGGAGAGGTAGGGTGAGGAGCCGACCCCCCCCCCCCCCACAGGCCTGGCCTCAGACCCTGGTTTCGAATTCCACCTCCCAGCTCTGTAGCCTTCTACAAGGTTTGGCCTTCTGGAAAGTGGGGGAACCCCAAAGCATGATGGCACTAGCTGGGACAGTACCTGAGTGCTACAAAGGTGGCACTTCCACTGAGAAAAGTGGCCACAGAGCGGTCACCCGGGCCTTCTGGTAGCCCCCTGAACTTTTAGGTCTCTCAACACAATTCCCTCTCCCCCCTTACCATACTTGGAGGAGCTCCTAACACCCTAAACCCCCACTTTTGTAGATGCCAAGCCAGGCTGTGTGTCCTCACCACAGCCCACCCTATGTCCACTTAGACATCAAAGCCCCTGTCCCCCGATCATCACCCTACTATCCCCTCTGACCGGCATGGCCTTTGTCAGTTCCTGTACCCACAGCATCACCACGCCTGGTCCAGATCAGCTCCCACACTTCCTGTGGTAGCCCGCCAACTCTCTGTACTTCTCTTCACTCCCAACTCAGGCTTTGTGGGGGTGTGAGTCCTCAGGTCACCCCACCTGAGTTGGGTCTCTGCCATGCTGCCTGTTAGCTACTGGTGAAGCCTCAAAAAAAAGCCTGTGGGTGAAAGATTGGAGGGTCATGGAGACAAGGACATGGACCTGCTCCCCCAGCCCTCCACTCATCCCTGCGAGCCACTGAAACACTGTGACACATTTTGGGGTATTCCTGGCCCATTGAGAAATAAGCAGGGGATTGCAGAAAGGCAAGAATACTCAAGGAAGGGTCCTGGCTCCCCACAGACCCAGCCTGCCCAGTTCTGAAGGCTTTAGCACTCCAGCCTTTGTTATTTTATTTATTTATTTTTGTTGGTCATGGGGCTTGAGCTCTGGGCCTGGGCGCTGTCCCTCAGCTCTCCAGCTCAAGACCAGCACTCTACCACTTGAGCCACAGTGCCACTTCCACTTTTCTGGTGGTTAATTGGAGACAAGAGTCTCACAGACTTGACTGCCTGGACTGGGTTCCAACCATGATCCTCAGCTCTCAGCCTCCTGAGTAACTAGGATGACAGGTGTGAGCCACTGCCCCCTCCTTTATTTATTTATTTATTTTTGTACCAATGCTAGACCTTGAACCCAGGGCCTAGGCACTGCTCCTTTACTTGTTGTTCATCAAGGCTGGTGCTCTACCAGTTGAGCCACAGCTCCACTTCTGGCTTTTTGGTGACTCATTGGAGCTGAAGAGTTTCATGAACTTTCCTGCCTTTTGCACTTCAAACGGTGATGCTCAGACCCCAGCCTCCTGAGTAGCTAGGATGTAAGGTGTGAGCCACTGGGACCCAGCCCAGCACCCCAGCCTGGGGAGATCAGTACCAGTGCAAAGGCCAAGCCTGAGGCCTTCCAAGTGGGTGAAGGCCCCCCCAAGGCAGCTGGACACCCCCACTTCTTCCCGGCCCAGCCTGTTCTGTCCCTCGACGCCCCATTTCTGCCTGGCGCTGCCTGTTGTGTCCCTCGTTCATTGAGGTCCTCCTCTTGCTCATCGCACCTTAGGGACCCCAATCACGGGTGTGTATGTGTGTGCAAAGCCTCATGGGAGCCGTCACACAGCCCCGGGGGACGTCA